>NC_065885.2:65586211-66186211 GCF_932274485.2 Patella vulgata
AATTGATGTTCTCACCCTTAACGATATTTACTGCGGTTCAGTTCGAAACAAACTCTATTAGATTACCGAGCAGTGAGTCGCTGTGACTCAGTGAGTAAGAATGAGTACCCCCCCCCCCCTTTTGTTAGTGGTGCGGGACGCAGAGTCTGGCAAGAGACAACGTATAGTTGTTCGGATGGGACGAAAAACCGATGTAAAAGGACCCTCGACAGTTAAAGAGTAGCCCTTAGTGCCACTGTCCCGGCAACATTTCCCTCGAATTGGCCCAGGTGGAGTAGGACGTTAAACCAGATTTCATTCTTTAGCTTTTTTTTCTGATTTTAAAACTCAAGGGGGCGCACAAATTCAAAACCATGACGCAAGGTGCGTCATTGCGCGCCCTCCTCACTTGGCCGTAATAAAATCATTGAAAAAAAACCACATATATTAAAATTGGTTTATCTTCAATGCCCATGGAATTAACTGCTTCTGTTGGTATTTTTTTTTTTTTTTTTTTTTTTAACAAATGATGTTTTTCTCGAATTTCATTTTACAAATATTTTTAGAGTTTTACGGTTTTCAAGTTTTATAGATTGTAAAAACAACAACAACAATAACAACAAATTCTAGGAGAGAGCGAGAGAAATGGGGATTAACGTCCACCCGACACAAACTAGGTCATTTTGGGACCAACAAATGGTTCAATCTTATTTCAATAATTCGCTTGCGCGTAGGGGTCTTTAGCAGTGGGAGGATACCGAAGGACCCGGAGAAAACCTTCGTACGACCGGTTAGACAGGCGACCCTACTCCTTGTCACGTACAACCGGGGATTCGAAACTACGCCAGTTGACTCAATGACAGACCTTATGATACAACGCGCACGCGCTAACCATTCGGCCACCCAACCCCGATTATACCAAAATAAATATTATCAAATCTAATTTAATTTTGAAATTACTGATTTAAAAATAAAAGTATAAGTAAAGACATAGATGACAGAAAGTTACCTTGAAAGACAAGGTATCAAATTTGACTTAATTTTGAAATTGCTGATTTAAAAATAAAAGTGTAAGTAAAGATATGGATGACAGAAAATTACCTTGAACGACAAAATATCCATTGTTCTTAGACCCCGAGTCACGAGTAAAACAATAACATTTAAAATTGTTGAAATTTTCTAAAAACCTTTAACTGACTTTTTTCTGGTGTTTCAGTGTTTAAGAAAATCTTCCCATGCGGTAGGATTAAATGATTTACTCATGTAAAGGACCTGACAATCTTTCTACCCTGTGCCAACAATCCCTAACTTCCAGACAAACGAACTGATACGTGGGCATTTCCGTGAACCTGTCCGGCTACTTTTAAAATGTTTAAAGAGATTTAAAAAAGGCGGAGAGCGGTCGGTTAATACTTCGTAAAATATTTCAAGATTTTGTTTTGTTTTTATTATCGAATATCTTAAGCCGGTTGGCGTATCACCGTGTCGTGAATATGCCAGGGAAATATGTTGATGGACATAGTGCGCATGTTATAGCGGGAAATATCTCGAGAGCTCGGACAATTTTCATTCATATTCGACTTCATGGCGCGAATAAAAAATAAAAAAAATTGGAAGGGAATAAATGCTGTTGTTGTTGTTGTTGTTTATTACACATTTAACGCCTAATGCATAATATATGATATTATTGACAGGTTGATTTAATTAAGTTATTTACATATGAAGGAGTAATATATAGAAAATGGGTAAAACACTAGGAAATGAAACAAGGTTCTTGTATATAGGGAATGAATGAATGTAATGGTGTTTGATATGATCAGTTTTTTTGTTAATGACCTATGACACTGGGAGGAGGGGGTACAATGGGAGGAGGGTTGTCGGCGAGGAGGGGGGGGGGTATTTTGCCTAGACAGTGATGTTACCTTATCTTCGAATTCCCACAGCCAATTGGTCTTTCAAGTGCAGTAACACTGTCCGTTAACGACCCAATTACCTTGGACGCCATCACGGGTGCATATGGCCCCGTGAGCGAACATTACGTTATTTTGGCGCCACCAGAATCGTTCCTATATCTAAATAGTAACATACAATCCGGGTTCGTTGGCAATCGTAATTTTATTCTGGCTGTTATGCAGTTTTAACCTTTCTGTACTATTGACAAGGAAATCCCGACAGTTTGGATACAACAGTTATTGAACTGCTAATAAATTAGTGGGTTTAGGCGTCTGTTTAACATTTTTCTGTTCTATTTAAAGATTCGATTCAAGTTTAAGATTTTCTAGATATGTAAAAAAAAAGTCTACCGCTTAACCCCTTTGTTTCTAGCAGCAAAAAAAAGAGAAAACATTCAATTTTACAAATCAGCTGAAAATAGGCAAAGACACTATATTCCTGGACCCGAGTTCACCAAGCATTCTCAGACTTAAGTTAAGAATTTACTCAACTTTCATTCACTTTTTATGAGAAATATCTTTGATCCAGGAACACAAAAATTGCACATAATTTCTTATTGATGAATTTGATACATTAAAACAACAACAGTTTTATAAAGGGCTATATTGTAGTTAAAATAAGGCGAACAATTTTGAGTAAATTCTTAACTTAAGTCTGAGAATTCTTTGTGAACCAGGGACCGGACAAAAAGGCCAATATCGACCTCCATCTTAGTTAGTCTTAGTAAAAAGTATTTGCATCCCCAATTTTTTAAAATTTACCTAAAGTTTCCATTATTTTGCGTTGATTTCACGGTTTTATCATTTTGTCTTAGATTGTCAGTCAGGGGCAGAATAAAGACAAAACAAAACAAAAACCAATCTATAAATTATAACTGTCTCAATTCTAGATTTTGGAGACACGTTGATTTTATGAAGATCACGTGACTCTTGAAACAATAAATTACCATCTTGCATTGAGAGAGAGAGAGAGAGAGAGGGGGGGGTAACGTTCACTCAACACAAACTAGATCATTATGGGATGAAAACATGGATTAATTTTATTTCAATACCTCGCTTGCGCGTAGGAGTGTTTCGCAGTGGGAGGAAATCGGAGGACCCGGAGAAAACCCACGAGATAAAACAGGCGACACTACTCTTTGTCACGTACGACCGGGGAATCGAAACCACGACAGTTGACACAATGACAGACCTTATAATACAACCATCCAACCCCTACAATTTTCATACTAATGATGACATTTATCGCAGATTAGAGCAAGATTTGTATACGAGATTTAAAAAAAAAAAAAAAAAAAAAAAAAATTCTTAACCAAACATCCTCATAGGAGTTGTTGTAAAACATACCTGTTTATTTTTCATCAAAAACCAATTCAATAATATTTTAACAGCGTGCGCTGAAAGAGCTGAACAAGCGATTAATCATACAGAACTCGAATCTAAATAATAGTGACGAGTGTCGTACACGAGGCAAGATGTATTTGCATCTATCAAAACACTTCATACAACATTTTACATTTGGAATTTCAATCTGACCTTGTTTATGTTTATTTCTCAAATTCCAGGGGGCTTCCGCAAATGAATGGGTAACAAAAGATGCCCTCGCCAGTAGATGCAAGAAAGAGGGCATCACAAGGAAATAGAGTCTAGTCATTTGGGTGGGACGACAAATCGAGGTCCATGAACCCTTGACATTTCGAATTCAAGTTACTTAGGATCCATTCGGACGTCTTTAATTATTCTAAACCTCCTGTCTTACTGTCTCCCTTAAGCTTATCTCGCTTTAGAAACGTCTATAATTGTTACCACTTTAAAACATGCATCATCATTACAACTTTATTAACTCATAAAAATTTATATAATTACTACCACTTTATTAACCTATAAAAATTTATATAATAATTACTACTTTATTAACTTATAAAAACTTATATGATTATTACCACTTTATTAACTCATAAAAACTTACATAATTATTACCACTTTATTAACTCATAAACTTATATAATTATTACCACTTTATTACCTCATAAAATCTTACATAATTATTAACACTTTGTTAACTCATAAAACCTTACATAATTATCACCACATTATCAACTCATAAAAGCATACATATTTTTCATTACTTTATTAACCCACAAAAACTCACTTAACTATTACCACTTCATTAACTCATAAACACTGACATAATCATTATTACTTTATTAACTCATAAAACCTCCATTAACTCATAAAAACTTCTATAATTATCACTACTTTATTAACTCATAAATACTTATATAATTATTACCACTTTATTAACTCATAAAAACATTCATAATTTGTACTACTTTATTAACTCATAAAAACTTACCACTTCATTTGCTCATAAACCATGGCATAATTATTACCACTTTATTAACTTATAAAAACTTACATAATCATTACCATTTATTGACTCATAAAAACGCCATTAACTCCTAAAAACTTCTATAATTATCACTACTTTATTAATTCACAAACACTTATATAATTATTACCACTTTATTAACTCAGAAAAACTTACACAATTATTACCACTTTATTAACTCATAAAAAAATATTGTACTTATATAATTATTGCGTGTACGTTAAAGAACCCTTGCGTGCTGGAATTACATATTACCCGGGGTATTCTAGTCAAAGGTTCAGTATCCTCATAGCGAAAATACAATATAACATCAGACGTAAAAAATCGTTTTGTTTTTTTGTTTTTGTTTTTGTGAAAATCAACATTAATCATTTTAGTTTATTTGAAACACAAATTAAACATTTGAGCAGGGCTGTTTAAAGACGTGTCATTTTTATCTCGAAGCAACGGAGAGCATATCATCATCTACTCGGCAAAGAAACAACAGTGGTTTATTTTCAGAGGTTGAGTGAGAATTCGAATTTAAACAGCTGCATAACACTATACACCTATTATTCAGATTAGCGACATTGTCACTAGCCCGGGTGTCGCGGGTTCCTTTGACAAAAATCCCAAAGGATGTATAGGATGGAAAACTGGGATCTCTTGGCAATTTGAGAGAGATCCGGTTTCCTCCCACTGCTAAATGCTAAAAGACCCCTACGCGCAAGCGAATTATTGAAATGATATGACCTAGTTTGTGTCGAGTTGACGTTAAACCCCATTTCTCTCTCACACATGAGGTTGGACAGGCGACCCTACTCCTTGTCACACGCAACCTAGGAATCGAAACCATCCAGCGCGCACGATATGATATAGCGCGCACGTGATAACCATTCGGCCATCCACCACCCCCACCCGCTTACCAGAAAGAGAGAGAGAGAGGGAGAGAGTGTGTGTGTGTGTGTGTGTGTGGGGGGGGGGTGTATAACTTCCACTCGACACAAACTAGATTATTCCGGAAGTAACATATGGTTCATTTTCTCATTGCAATAATTCACTTGCGTGTAGGGGTCTTTAGCAGTGGGTGGACACTAGAAGACCCGGAGAAAACCCGTGAAGTTTGGACAGTCGACCCTACTCCAACGAAAACACACCACTTGCCTGGATGACAGACCCTACAATTTAAACCACACGCTTTAACCCCCCACCCTCCCCCGCCCCATTTCATATCATGATACTTAAAGAGCCAGAGAGATTGAGAAATGGAGTTTAATGTCCACTCGACACAGACTAGGTCATATTAGGACTAACATATGGTTTAATTTTATTTCAATAATTCGCTTGCGCGTAGGGGTCTTTAGCAGTGGGAGGAAACCGGAGGACCCGGAGAAAACCCACGAGGTTGTACAGTCAACCCTCCTCCTTGTCACGTACAACCGGGGATTCGAAACCACGCCAGTTGACTCGATGACAGACCTTATGATACTGCGCGCGCGTGCTAACCATTCGCCCCCCCCCCCTTAAAAAGCCAGTCATCCAAATCATTCGCATAGCCTGATAGAGTACTGTATTATTTCGATGTGAGGATGGTCTTTAAATATGTACTAAAAGAAATAAAAACTTCACAGAGATAGGACTGGATTAGATGAATAAGAACGCAAAGTTATTATTATTTTAGAAGATGCATACAGATAACCGATTGAAATGATAACAAACCTCGTCTGACCATAACTTAGTTAAATCTCAAAGATTTCAGTACATTTTAAACCAAAAAGAAATTTTTGTTAATTGTATGTTGTCTTAAACTCAAAGCTCTATGATTTTTTTAAAAGAAAAGTTTCTTACCCTCAGAACTAAGTGATTTGAGACGTTACTCCTTTTCACACTTTTTTGGCAATAGTTAAAACACTAAAAAAAAAAACATCATTTGAAAAGCGAATTATTGATTTAGTTTACGTTGTCTCAAATAAATGTAAATATTGGTTGTATTTTCCCATGAATACCTCGAAATAGTTTGAGTACATTCCCATCCCTCGATGTACCAAATCTTGTAGATCTTTAGGTGGATTTATAATTGTGATGTTTTGGTGAAATGAAGTCAATCTTCAAACAGAACGCATAATACCCTATATTATCAAGATTGAGTTGTTTTTTCATGTTTTAATTGTAAAACTACATTTTTTGGCTTCTTTGTGTTTTTTAACTTGTTTTGATGTTTCGATTATGTTAATCCAATATGAAACCCACTCTTGTATTTTATCCCTTAACTATGAACTTTTATGGGCGGAATGTATCATAAGGTCTGTCATTGAGTCAACTGGCTTGGTTTCAATCCCCGGTTGTACGTAACAAGGAGTAGGGTCGCGTGTCCAACCTCATGGGATTTCTCCGGGTCCTCCGCCAGCCCCCCCCCCCACTGCTAAAGACCCCTACGATGTATTGAAAAATAATAGAACCATATGTTAGTCCCGAAATGATCTAGTTTGTGTCGAGTGGGTGGACGTTAAATCAGCTTTCAAATGTATAGAACTGTTTGTATTAGAGGGTGCATGTCCAACACACTACACACAAAAAAATAAATTCAAATCCAGCTTAGACAAAACGGGGAAATTATATATTTGTGTAGGATCACGACACGACAGATAATTATGTTTGGTTAGGCGAGGTTTCCCTCTGTCAGTCGTACAGGACGGCGGATCTGGCAAGGGAGAATTTCTAGTCGTTCGGATAGAAATACAAACCGAGGTCCCGTGTACCCATTGATATGCACATAAAAGAATCCTTGGCAGTTGGAATTCGATATAAGAGCAGAACGTATCGCCGCTGTACGTTCAAAATAAACTTTATAGCACTCTGTATGGCGTAAGCACGTCTCCATTAGCCCAGTCAGAGCAGAACCGTAGGACGTTAAACCCTCTTTCATTTCAGATTTTGGTTAATTTTGGCGGGTATTATGTAGATCTATAATTCTATGTGATTTGTGTTTTGCAGATTTTGGTTAATTTTGGCGGGTATTGCAGCGTTTGGTATTATTGTACTCAGTGTCACGTATCTTGTGTGCAAGTACCGAGTCCCGCGAGAAGGTAAGATGTAAAACTCGTA
Source organism: Patella vulgata (assembly GCF_932274485.2). NCBI lineage: Eukaryota > Metazoa > Mollusca > Gastropoda > Patellidae > Patella > Patella vulgata. The sequence continues at coordinate 65,593,619 of NC_065885.2, forward strand.
TTGCTTTCGTTTTGTTTATAAATTTGCTTTAATACACAACTTAGGTTTAATGTGAACGTCATAACCACTGTTAATATACAACTTAGGTTTACTGGGGACCTCGCTACCACTGTTAATATACAACTTTGTTTTAATGGGGACCACTCGGCAAACCTCGGCAGATTCCGTTACTCTACATCTAGCCGCGGCTGTATGACGGTACGTCATGTGTACCTACGCCTATACAATTGCGATGCGGCATCGGTTTACTTATTAGGAAAACTTGCTGCTTTTAAAATGAAGTTATCAAAATTGCGTCGTTCGAAGCGTGTGTAGAATTTTTAGTGCAAAGTTGTCCTTGTTTGAGAAAATCGGATAAACTTGAAAGAAAAACAGCTTCAGACTTTGAAATATGTGTATGATAAAACATTTTTCAAAGGCGTCGTCATGGGCAACGTCGTTGGTAATGCGGAAACTTGAAAGTAGTTCCAATAGCGGACTTCGTCATACAGCCAAGGCTAGATGTAGGGTATTAGAATCTACTAAGGTTTGCCAAATGTAATGGGGACGTCGCTACCACTTTCCAGATTTTATATTCATTGTATCTCGGAAGAGTTAGAATTTAAACGTGATTCCCAATTAGTGACAATGTTATGGCCTTTGATGTGAAATTATAGTCAAAATCATGAATGCGGTAATCGGTTTATATATTTTACACCTGAATTTACAGAAACGTGGTATGAGACTAGTTGAACTGCCAGGACTGGTTGAAATAGTTTCAATCCCCCAGACTAGTTGAAATAGTTCAAACCCCCTCACTAGTTGAAATAGTTTCGTCAGATATAGCTCTGGACATCGTGGAAATACGCCACGTGAACCTTAGCGAGAGAGAGAGAGAGAGAGAGATGGGGTTTAATGTCCATTCGACACAAACTAGATCATTTCGGGACTAACATACGGTTTAATTTTATTTCAGTAATTTGCTTGCGCGTACGGTTCTTTAGCACTGGGAGGAAACCGGAGGACCCGGAGAAAACCCACGAGGTTAGACAGGCGACCCTACTCCTTGTCACGTACAACCAGGGATTCGAAACTACGCCAGTTGACTCAATGACAGGCCTTATGATACAGCACGCACGTGCTAACCATTCGGCCATCCAACCCCCCGAATCTTAGCGAGATTTGTCAATTAGCTACGGTGATCGAGTTAGGTGTGGTAAAGAAACCCATTATTCCTTATTGACAGACTTCAAATCAATCAAGTTCGCTTGTTGGTTAGTGGGGTGTAACGTCCGCTTCCGCTGATGGTAAGGTCGTTAACAAGATCCAGTGTAGTTGTATTTCTTGATTTCTAAATAAGTGGGTAAATCGTGCATTCTTCACCATGCGACCTATTTGGCTTTCGTTCAATAACTTAAGTTTGCCCTGAACTTTAGTTTTCAATTTGTGTTGGTCCATACACAACCCTGTTAATAATCATAATATATAATATATCCATTTCAATAGCACCAAGGGGGATTGGATGACTGAATGGTTAGCGTGCGCGCGCTGTATCATAAAGTCTGTCATTGAGTCGACTGGCGTGGTTTTGAATCCCCGGTTGTACGTGACAAGGAGTAGGGTCGCCTGTCCAACCTCGTGGGTTTTCCCCGGGTCCTCCGGTTTCCTCCCGCTGCTAAAGACTCCTATGCGCAAGGCGAATTATTGAAATCAAATTAAACCATATGTTAGTCCCAAAATGACCTAGTTTGTGTCTAGTGGACGTTAAACCCCATCTCTCTCTCTCTCCCTCTCTCTCTCTCTCTCAATAGCACCAAATCCACTTCGCGGGTATCACGTGGCTAAGTGGGTAAGACGCTAGCTTGCTAGCCTGGAGGTCGGATGTTCGATCCCTGCATTGGCCGAGAAAGTTCATCCAGATTTTCCGGCGTGGTTCTCCCTTGTCAGTGATGCAGGACGGAGGGGCTGAAAAGGAAAGCTGTCTAGTCGTTCGGATGGGACGAAAAACCGAGGTCTCGTGTACACATTGGCGTGCACGTAAAAGATCCCTTGGCAGTTGGAATTCGATATAAGAGTAGGCCGTAGTGCCGCTGTCCGGGGAAAATTTCCCTCATAGCACACTGTATGGCGTATGCCCGTCTTCATTAGCCCAGGTTAGGAGCAGAAAAGTAGGACGTTAAACTCCATTTCATTTCATTTCATTTCCAAATCCACTTCGCATACGAAAACGGCATACAAAAGTCCTTAGCTCAATCTGATTTCGTTTCGTGTTTTATAGTTTATAATTTCGTTTGATTTGTCTGTACTGCGTTCTGGATGGCGTACTGGTCAGATCTTCATGTAGTGTAGGTCATCTAAAGAATAAAAAAATGAAACGAAATATAGATCTGTATTTCAACCAGATTGTCCTTGGCTCTAAGTTGTTTGTCAATGTTTGTAATCAATTTTGAAAAGATGAGTTTTTAATCTGAAGAATGACACAGAAATCACAAAAATTATGGTAGACAGACGTTTCGGTTAATAGCATGGAGTTTAATGTCCTAGTTTTCTGCTCTATCGGAACTGACGAAGACGGGTATACCCCATGCAGTGTGCTATAAGACGAATTTTGTCCGGACAGCGGCGTTACGGCCTACTGGAGACAATATAGACTGGAATGGCGGAGACGAACTGTACTATGTTGCGTTAGATTTAGACATATATCATTTTATTTTACATGTAATAAAGTAATTCTTATATTTTAAATAATGTTTCAGATGCCGAAAGCGAAAACCAAAATGATCTATTTGAAGAGACGATATGTGAAACTAAATTTAAAAAGATAACAAAACGAGGCAAACCGGAAGTAACGGAGAGTGAGCTATCCAGCTTTTTAATGCGAACTGAAACAAAAGCGAAAGTAGCAACAGCACAAAAATCAACCATCCCAGTTCGACCACTGGATGTTCGAGATCGTGATTCACCCCCTGCGTTCACTCATACGAGTGGTTTATCACCTAGATATAGTTCTCACGACAGAAGAACACCGCGTGCTGTGAATTTGGGATTTTTACCGGATGTTGGGTGAGCAGCAGACCGGTGTAGATTAGATTACCCTAATAACTTTATATAATAATCAGAATATGTTGCCTTTCAAACCGAAATACGAAACTCTGATACTGAACATGGAAACTAACTGTAAATACGAAATGTGGTGGACAACAAATATATATAACTATGCACTAGTGCCGGGCATTTCTTTTTGTCAATATTGCTCAAAGTATTACAAAAAATGATGTGTAGAATGTTTATTTTCATAACATATACTCGTATCTTTCTTTTCGGTCACATTTGAAAATAATTTTCTGGCTATTGACAAAAAACGCTCTTAATAGTTCTTATTGGTGATTATTAAGACCGAGCCCCAGAAACAATATAATATGATTTCATTATAACTTATTTCAATATATAACATACTTGTATTAACTTAAATTATATGATATTGTGTTGACAGGGAGGGTGGGGGGTGTCGGTGACGGTTATAATCCTTGGCTTCATTTTATATTTGATTGTCTCTCCGCCCGTTTCCGTATATCATTGTTTTACTACTATATTCGTTATTGCGTGTGGTGCAGTCATCCCGCTCCTTTGGATAGCGTAGTTTATATTGTATGTGGTGCAGTCGTATTACCAGTCAAAGCACAACAACTACACCATCATTTCAAACAGCTGACTACCATGTGATAATTTTTTTTTGTTCAAAGATACATTCTGTAAAATTTTGATAGATAATACAAAAGTTCTTATAATATTTTTTAACAGGTTGACCACCAGGGAGAAAGCCCCCTACATTGTCGTCTCCATATTTTACCTTTGTTCGGTTGATATTTTCGCAGATATTAACATTAGACTGTTGTACATTTATAATAATAAAGTTGTATTTATTTCAAGCTACCATGGTAATAATATAAAGTTGTATTTATTTTAAGTTGCCATGGTATTATAAAGTTGTATTTATTTTAAGTTGCCATGGTAATATAAAGTTGTGTTTATATCAAGTTACCATGGTAATATAAAGTTGTGTTTATATCAAGTTACCATGGTAATATAAAGTTGTGCTTATCCCAAGTTACCATGGTAATATAAATTTGTGTTTATATCAAGTTACCATGGTAATATAAAGTTGTGTTTATATCAAGTTGCCATGGTAATATAAAGTTGTGTTTATGTCACGTTACCATGGTAATATAAAGCTATGTTTATTTCAACCTACTTACCCCGTGAAATGATATAAATATTTCAGCAATAATCTGTGATAAATAATTTGATGTGATTTATTTAATTAAGTTTGTTACATTTAAATATTAGTGAAATCTGCGAATTCCGTCCATCCATTTAGATTGTAACACGAGATATGTATTTTAAATTAGATATGTATTTTAAATTAAAAAATAAAACGTAATAATTTGTTGTTAAATGCAGTAAATACTCAGCATACTCCGGCTCGTGCACGACACTTGTGGTTAACGGGGGGCGGCGTTTAAGGAAATAAAATAGAGTTTAACGTTTTACCAACTGTCAATGTTTTTTTTTACGTACACGTCAACTCAACTCGTACCCCGTCTTTTTGTACACGGTGAATGACTAGACACTGAAGAAAAGCCAGAAACGCCATTCGTAGAGAGAGAGAGAGACAGACAGAGAGACAGAGACAGAGAGACAGACAGAGAGAGAGAGAGAGAGAGAGAGAGACAGACAGACAGACAGACAGAGACAGACAGAGAGACAGACAGACAGACAGAGACAGAGAGATTCAACGTCCACTTGACACAAATTAGACCATTACGGGACTAACATATGGTTCAATTTTATTTCAATAATTCGCTTGCGCATAAGGGTCTTTAGCAGCGGGAGGAATCCAGAGGACCCGGAAAAAAAACCCACGAGGTTGGACAGGCGACCCTACTCCTTGTCACATACGACGGGGGAATCGAAACCACGACAGTTGACTCAGTGACAGACCCTTATGATACAACGCATACGCGCTAACCATTCGGCCATCCAACACTATCTTCAAATCGGAACTTCTCTACCTTTCCCATCATCATTAAACAAGTGCGATAAGAAAGCAGTTTTTAATCTCACCTGTCAGTCAGGTAAGCTGAAATATAACAACATTATTGAAGCCGAGAGTTTGGCGTAGGACAGGTGGGTGATTTAGTAAACCAGTGCTGGGTGTACACTTTGGTTTGACTTGTAATTGTAAGAACTGGCAGCAAAAAGCCGAGTTGTTTGATGTCACGACCAACTTGATGGCAGACAAGCTGAATAAACCACGAGTTGATATAAAAATCAAATATGGCCACCATATTAGAACGGGATAAAATAATATCACACTTACGCATCATATTTAAGCAGAAACAATCTGACGCCATCTTTGTTATCAGTAAACTTAAACGGGCATTATGGGGGATTAAATAAAGAGTTGACCGTTCTGGAGAGAGAGAAAGAGGGTGGAGTTTAACGTCCACTCGACCCAAACTAGGTCATTTCGGGATTAACATATGGTTCAATTTTTTTTCAATAATTCGCTCCACTCTGAACTGAGATATTAGCTTTTGAATTTTTAGCTAGCCTCGATCATCATTACTAAAGTCGATACAATCCATTTTTACGTTTAATTATTTTTCAAAAAAAAATGTATTCCTATCCCTTAAATTTCACAGGCTATCGATGGCATCGATAGTTAATTATGGTCTGGATAATTTAATTAATATCTAATTAATAATTGAGATAACATTTCAGGCCTAAAGAAAGACCTGCAATAGGTAGATTTAGCTCTTGTATAATGTTTGTTTAAAGGGGCTAATTCTCTATTCTTTTAACCCAAAAATGGACGGAAATCGATCAAAATATAGACATTAATATAAACGAATGTATATAAACTAATTTACATTCATGTTTTAAAAGTTTTTATTGTAATTTCTAATCGTAGTTTCTTTCGTTGAAATACGCGAACAGTCCAAATTGAATGGCACTGTCGCTGTGGCCTGGTTAATCAGTCTACATCGGAAATCTGTTTTGACATTTCGTGCTGACTTTAAGCCTCGTTCATCAAGGCGCCTTATTGCAAATCGCGCTCAAGAGTATCAAGTAAGACACCGGCGTGTTATTTAAATAAACTATGTCAGATATCAACATCACTATTGATTAAAATAGACAAATAAGTCATGCTGGGGCTTGTAGAAATGAAATGAAATGGGGTTTAACGTCCACCAGTTCTGCTCCTAAACTGGACTAATGACGGGCATACGCTATACAGTGTGCTATGAGGGAAATTTGGCCCGGGCAGCGACGCTACGGCCTACTCTTATATCGAATTCCAACTGCCAAGGGATCTTTTACGTGCACGCCAATATGTACAGGGGACCTCGATTTTTTGTCCCATCCGAACGACTAGACAGCTGTCCTTGTCAGGCCCGCCGTCCTGCATCACTGACAAGGGGAAACCACGCCGGAAAATCTGGATGAACTTTCTCGGCCAATGCAGGGATCGAACACCCGACCTCCAGGCTAGCGAGCCAGCGTCTTACCCACTTAGCCACGTGATCCCACGGGGCTTGTAGAAGGGAGGGAGTTGGAGCCTGGTGGGAAAAGAATGTTTGACTCTGTAGAAGAGCAATCTGATTAAAATACAGATCTATATTTCGTTTCGGTTTTATATAATTTCCATGGCCTCTACTACATGAAGATCTGATCAGTTGTAGTGGAAGGTAGCGCCAGGGGTCAAACGAGCGGCTTTTGGCCCGATGACGAAAGACATTGATTAACCAACCAGCGTTGACGTTTCTAGTGGTTTACCCACTGTTCCGTGCCCCGCACGCCAAAAACTCGCCGTAACATACCGTTTCATTGGCTAATCCCTTACATCATCCAGAAGGCGGGTTATATAACAACTCTTCCAGACCCTAGTGTAGTAAAGACAAGTAAAACTAAATTTTTGAACTAAAAGGCGAAACGAAATAGGATCTGTGTTTTAATCAGGTTTGTAGAGAGAGGGTTTTAGAAACTGTAGAAGTCTAAAATCATACAGAATATATGAGGCCCTAACCCTAACCCTCATAGTATACCGAGTTCTAATATTAAACCCATATTCCAAAACATATACTACACGAACACTCGAATCGCCCTCAGAGAAACACAGTGACAATTGGAACAACAACCTTAGACTAGGTAATCTGTACTGCGCTATTCTGACTTCAAAATAGTTAGTCAGAAAAGGAGTGACGTAGGGGTGAGTCTGACGTAATTAGACCAGGCTATCCAGTCTAAACACACGTCACAGTATAATTAAGCCCCGAACATCACAGTCCTTATAAAAGTCACTTACCGTTGTCAGAACATGTTGATAGTCCGCTACTAAGGAGAGAAATTGTATCTAAACCCCTGGATTTCAGCGATGATGACAACTCTATGATTGCATCATGAACGTCAAACAACTCGACACTTTGTGAATTGACGCAAACACAAAAATACAGTGTTTTTTTGACAATTCTTGGGATCAACCAGTTTTATCAAATTGTCTGAGTTCTGTCATGAATATATCATATAGCCTTATATTGTCTTGCGATCTGTCATTATAGCTCCGTTTAACCAAACGGTCAATAGTCACGTCCAATATTTATTCTCTTTATTGGGTAATAAAAACAAAGGTTACTCTACTTGCTTTCTATCTGTTTATATTTATTTTTTCAATTCATTGTTAAATTCCAATCAATTGCATTTCCTTATGAATAGACAATGAATTGGGTGGTTGGGGGGGGGGGGAGAGATGCACCATCTTGTTAATACTAGGAATGCGTTCAATCTGATTAAAATACAGATATTTCGTTTCGTTTTTTTATACTTTCCTTGGCCTCTACTACATAAAGATCTGACCAATTGGTAGTGGGAGGTCGCGTCTGGGGGGGTCATACGAACGGCTTTTGACCTATGACGTCATACTTTTGATTAACTAAACAGCTTTGATGCTTATACTGGGTCACCCTCAGTTCCGTGCACCGCACGCCAAGAAATCGACGTAACAGACCGTTTCACTGGCTACTCTATCACATCAACAAGAACGCGGGTTATATAACAACTGTTCCAGGACCAAGTGTAGTAAAGGGGGCAGGGGTTAGGTTGGGGCGTAGAACGATTAGCCCGTGAGTGCTGTATCATAAGGTCTGTCATTGAGTCAACTGGCGTGGATTAGATTCCCCTGTTGTACGTGACAAGGAGTAGGGTCGCAGCTTATCCCCGATTGTGGGTGAAGATTTCCATAATTCTTCCCAGTCCACTCCCAGGTTAAAACCAAAGATATTCTGCTTCTGAGGCCAATGAATTAACAACACGACTATCGCGGTAACAAACCCGACTATGCTAATGAAGACTGGTATACGCCATACAGTGTGCTATGAGGGAAATTTTGCCCAGACAGCGGCACTACGGTCTACTCTTATATCGAATTCCAACTGCCAAGGGTTCATTTACGTGCAAGCCAATGTGTACACGAGTCCCCGGTTTATCGTCCCACCCGAACGACTACACGTTGTCCATTGCCAGACTCTCTGTCTATCTCGGTCACACGTGTAAAATATGTATTTACATCCAATCTGGCAGCACAAATGTTTACCTCAGAAAATCAATGTTGATGCAGCACACATCTTTTGTTTTTAAAATACAAAAACATTACCACGAGCAATCATGATTTTACCATAAGATGTATTGATAGAGTCGAAACATATTCAAAAAATATATTTAAAAAAACAAAAACAACAACGCTTGTTTTAATTAGGACCAAAGAAAGTTCAAAGAGGATAATCCGAGAGAGAGAGAGAGAGAGAGAGAGAGAAAGAGAGAGAGAGAGAGAGAGAGAGAGAGAGAGAGAGAGAGAGAGAGAGACGGGGGGGGGGGCTTAACACCGAGTCGACACAAATTATTCCAATAATTCGCTTGCGCGTAGGGATCTATGATTTTAGCTGTGGGAGAAAACCCAAGAGTTTTGTCACGGTTGATCCAGCTCCTTGTCACGTACAAGCGGGGACTCGAAACCACGCGACTTGACTTAATGACAAACCTTTAGATCTAAAGCCCACGCGTTATCACTCTGCCATCTACCCCCACCCCACCCCCTCGGAGGAATGCGGAAGACCTGGAGAAAACCCACAAGGTTAGATAGGCTACCCTACTTCTGGTCACGTACAAGCTTTGAATAGAAACATCACTGGACTCAATGACAAACCTTGTGATATAAGGAAATTCAGTCACCCGAAAAATAAGAGCGTAGGGCTGTCGAGAAAAATAGACAATAGGAGTAGCTCTACTTGTGATTACAGAACAATATCCAAAATAATTCCCTCCGTGTAAAAGGATTAAATGGTCTGACAAAAGGAGTAGCTCTACTCGTGATTACAGAACAATATCCAAAATAATTCCCTCGCTGTCAAAGGATTAAATGGTCTGACTATTATATATAGGTCGACAATAATACTTTATATTCCAGGCGATCATAAAACTGTTCGTGAGAAAATATCTAAAACTAGACTGTTCGCACTTAAGGTGTCGCCAAAAATGTCACCAAAATTACATTCCAGATCCCATGTCCACACAACTGGACGTCATTTCTTACATTTTTCCCTGAAATCAAAGGTCCGGGGATTTTGAGAACTGTAGATACCCGATACGGAAGGAATTCAGACTGGTTGTCCTTTAAGCATTGGGTTGTTTGGAATATGGGAAATCTAGTTCCCCAAAGACATTCTGTACAAACGAACCGTCATCAAAAATGGCGCGGGTAAATTTACCTAGATGTAGCCGTATTGTTCGTTCGTGTTTGTACAGTTCCGTTTATTAGTTGTAGTCGCTGACTGTCCAGTAGTTATCAGTAATAGTCACTGACAGTCCAGTAGTTATCGATCTCTAATTTGTCTACGCCCATCAACGTATTTCAAAGAAAAAATATACCATTTATATGGAATTCTAAAACGCGCGGCGTTCCGACAAGTGTTTTTTGTACTTATTTCACAGGTCGTGGCTTCCCCTTGTCAGCGGTGCAGGGTGTAGGGCCTGACAAAGACAGCTGTCTAGTCATTCAGTTGGGACGAAAACCGACGTCCAATTTAGACATTGGTGTGCGCGTAAAAGATCCCCTGGCAGTCGGAATTTGATTTAAGAGTAAACCATAGCGTGTCTCCATTAGCCCAGTAGGAGCAGAACAGTAGGACGTTAAACCACATACAATTTCATTTAATATCTTTGTTCCGTCTTTTACTGATGTGTCTCTATAAAAAAAATAAACCAGTAACTAACAGTAACTTGTGAGATGTCTGTGATTATAGAAATTTCTAACCAGTATTCTTCAATTGATAATATTTCTTCTGAAAATATTATTGACACCCCGCAGTTGGTTGTTATAAATATTTAAATAATATTTTAATAGGAAACAAATCTTATTGTAAGATTTAAATTTTATTTGAAACTTTGTAAATAGTTTAAATTGATAATATTTCTTCAGACAATATTATTGACACCTCGCAATTGGTTGTTATAAATATCTAAATATCATTTTAATAGGAAACAAATCTTATTGTAAAATTTAAAGTTTATATCATACTTTATAAATAGATTAAAAATAGCCTACTTCTCTACGAATGTAATATCTGGCCGATATCCCACAACAATAATTGTATACAAATATTATTTTTAAGTTTTTATCAAAACGTCGTATTTAAGATAATTATACAATATTTGACAACGTCACACATTTTCAACACTGCCAATATTTTATTTGTCGAGTCGCCTTTTTATATAAATTTACTGGTTTAATGTCATATTTCTTTTATTTTCTTTATTCCCACATTTTTATCAAACGTTATTCAAAATAAATAGAAATTAAGATGCATTATGTAAATTAAGATGTATTATGTATATTAAGATGTAAATTAAGATGTATGATGTAAATTAAGATGTATGATGTAAATTAAGATGTATTATGTAAATTAAGATGTAAATTAAGATGTATTATGTAAATTAAGATGTAAATTAAGATGTATTATGTAAATTAAGATGTATTATGTAAATTAAGATGTATTATGTAAATTAAGATGTAAATTAAGATGTATTCTGTAAATTAAGATGTATTATAATTAAGATGCATTATGCAAATTAAGATGTATTATGTAAATTAAGATGCATTATGTAAATAAAGATGTATTATGTAAATTAAGATGTATTATGTAAATAAAGATGTATTATGTAAATTAAGATGTATTATGTAAATAAAGATGTATTATGTAAATAAAGATGTATTATGTAAATTAAGATGTATTATGTAAATTAAGATGCATTATGTAAATTAAGATGTATTATGTAAATTAAGATGCATTATGTAAATAAAGATGTATTATGTAAATTAAGATGTATTATGTAAATAAAGATGTATTATGTAAATTAAGATGTATTATGTAAGATTTAGATAAAGAGTTGATAGTTCTCAATATAATAATTAAAAAAATAGCTAATGAAAAGAGAATGTGTTGACAATTTCAGTCAAATTACTTTATTTCGTCAGCAGGGAAAGTTCGCGTTTTTGTATTTCTATGTGTACTGACAAAACCAGACGCCGAAATGTTTGGGGAAATCCACGTAAATGACGTGAGGATTTGTCTGAACAACATGGACATTGTAAAGAATCTACCATTTTCAAGATGAACGCGCAGCAGCAAGAGCGGTTGACTGGTTTTATTAGAAGTTGAATATAAATATCCGGTTGTGCAAAACTCGCTTATGGAGCAATTTGTTTTACGCACTCGTTTTCATGAAAATGGTTCCATTACATTTGCATACACCGACTTTTTCGCCAGCGAAAACGCGTACATGGACAGAGGGCCTAATTCATTTCAATGAAAATATACATTTGTGGTCATAAAACTAAAATAAGTGATGAGGCAAAAAATTTAAATATTCAAAACTGCAAACAGCAGAAGAGAGAGAATTATTTTTATACATACATATTTAGTAACACTTTATTCACCTGCTAATTTTATCGAATGGGATTGTTTCCTCGGTGATATTCCCGACCCAGCTCGGTAGTTACTTCCGGCAAAGTACACAACAATTTGAACTATTTTGATTTATTTGGTTTGTAGACATGTGTTGATGTTTTTTATCACTAGTTTTATACCCAATGACTCTCAAGTGCTCCACCCCATGTTCCGAAATCCAGGAAGAGATTCTGGGAATTTCTTCTACGTATTTTAGGTGTACCACAAATTCTCTCTAATTTAAACGGAATCGTTTTCAAGGAAAGACAAAATAAAAAAGACTCCCCAGAATTCGAATATCGAATTTTTGAAATCTCGATGATGTTTGAAACGTGTTTGAGGTGTACTAAGCTTTGTTTAAATTGTAAAGATAACGAATGGTATTTTTCCGGTATTTCAAGTTCCGTATAGTCAGATTTCTAAATAAACCTTTCCTTTCATTCTAACAATCTATAACTTAAACAAATCACATTTCTCGACAGAAAGATTTTGGAAGTGAGAAAATAAGAGAGTGTCAAGCATGTGTGTGTCCAATATCCGTATGTATGTAGCGTCCGCTTCCGCTACCAAGTTATAATATGGCGGTTTGTTGCTCAGATATATTCCACCCGTACAGCTGAGAATTAATTAATTATTCTTGGAGAATATTTCGCCCGTTTGGACGTTTACTATGTAAAAAAAAACATTCATAGAGTATATTTCGGCCATTTGAACGTTACTAAATGAATAAAAATAAATATTAACAATAATGAATAAATGAATGGAGTCGGCAATTATTCTTTCAGTGATATTCGACAGATATTTAGTGAGACGAACAGCGCATTTCATTCAAACTCTGCAGAAAGCTACGCAAATAAAAATGAAATGGAGTTTAACGTCTTTCTTTTCCGCACCAATAGGGCAAACGCCATGCAGTGTGTAATGGGGGACAGTTTTACTCTTACTTCGATAGGGACACGGATCTGAACCCGGTGATGACTGAAAGAGGGATTTACCCATGTCAGAGGTACAGGACAGGCGGCTTGACAGTCGTTCGGATGGGACGAAACAACACGAGTTCCCGTGTTCACCTTCACTTGCATGCAAACGAACCCATGGGAGTTGGAACTGAACGAATAATAGGCGGAATCGAACGATTAATAGGCGGAAACGAACGAATGAATATGACGGAAACTCCGCTGCCCGGTCTGTATTCATTGGGCCACCGTCTTTCTCCTGGGTTTGTTCAGAATTGGACCGCAGTACAATAATTGTTTTTTTTCTCCAAAACTGGAGAAGCGAAGATACTTGGATGTATCTATATCAATTCTCTTGTCACTGTGTTAGCTGGACCAAACAAATACTGCACCAAGACTTTTGTCTTTAAAACAAATACAATGTTGAAAAGATTAAAATGTTGCAATATTTGTAAAGAACTCGACCAATATTTACCTGACACTAGTAACTCACAAAAACACAGTTTTATCTCGAATCATTGATAAACATATCTTAGATAAGGCATAGATAAACATTCGACATTACAACTGTAACAATACTTGCATAATGTTATCTTTATTTATATATGTCATGCGAGTTGATGTGTTGTCGCTAAAACTACACCTAAACCATCTAGTCGTTGGACGAGAAAATGAAATGAAATGGGGTTTAACGTCCTACTGTTCTGCTCCTAAACTGGGCTAATGAAGACAAATAAGTCATGCTGGGGCTTGTAGAAATGAAATGAAATGAGGTTTAACGTCCAACTGTTCTGCTCCTAAACTGGGCTAATCAAGACGGACATACGCCATACAGCGTGCTATGAGGGAAATTTTGCCCGGGCAGCGGCTCTACGGCCTACTCTTATATCGAATTCCAACTGCCAAGGGATCTTTTACGTGTACGCCAATATGTACACGGGACCTCGGTTTTTCGTCCCATCCGAACGACTAGACAGTTGTCCTTGTCAGGCCCCCCGTCCTGCTTCACTGACAAGGGAGAACCACGCCGGGAAATCTGAATGAACTTTCTCGGCCAATTCAGGGATCTAGCGTGGGACGAAAATGTTCATCGAGATTTTCAACCTTGTAAGAGGTCTGGCGAGAAGGGACAACGCATAGTCAGTCGGATGGGACGATAAACCGAGATCCCGTGTACACGTAAAATATCCCTCGGCAGCTGGTATTCGATATAAGCGTAGGCCGTAGTGCCGCTGTCCAGGCAAAATTCCCGTCCCAGCACACTGCATATGGCATGCCGTCTTCATTAGCTCTGTCGGTGCAGATCAGTAGGACGTTAAACCACATTTCATTTTATTTCATTTTTTAGCGATTTTATGGCTTATCGATATTTAGTGTTGTCTTCCTGGTCTGACTATTGAACCCACAGCTCAATTCTTCCGTTACACATTTACCAAGCATGACCTGGCTTAATGGCAACTTGGTCAGAAAAGTGACGGAACAAATGAAATATTATCTTAAGTGTACAAGTACGGTTTATTCCGTCCTGGATTCCAACAGATCATTTTTAGAGAAATGTAGCGGAATAATGTCGAAAAGTTGTTTCAATAAGACGATGACTGATACAGAAAAGAGAGAGAGAGAGAGAGAGAGAGAGAGAGAGAGTATTAAGTCCACTCGACATAAAATAGATCATTCCCGGACTAACATATGGTTCATTTTCTCATTCAAATAATTCGCCTGAGCGTAAGGGGTTTTATTGGGTTTAACGTCCACTCGGCACAAACTAGGTCATTTCGGGACTAACATGGTTCAATTTTATTTCAATATTTCCTCTTGTTGAATAAGGCCTGGGGTCGTTTCAATGAAAAGACGGTAGATGCAAAAAAAGGGAAGGTCTCGTCAAGTTTAGATGCACGGTACATTTTTCAAGCACGTACAGCATGCCCCGAATTTCCTGCGATCAATACGGGAGGGATGAAACTGAAGGTCGTAACAGTAAGCAGATACTTGGTACATAAAGTCACCATAAAATTATCCTGTCTCGTATTGGTTCTGAAAACAGATCGAAGTAGAAAATGGAGAAATTAATGTCTGGATTCTAATTGATTACCATTAATTAAATACAAGATGTCATAAACATTGAAACCCCTCCAAAAAAAACCCCACAAAATAAATCCTTCCTCCACTCTCGGTAAAAGATCTTTACCGTATATCTGCTTCCCATTTCATACCGTTTCCGGAATGTAAGATTTTCCAGCTGAGGTCGCGCACTGGAGGAACGTCCATCATCGACATGTTGTCTGTCGTTGTGACGTATTTAAAACAAAACGTTTCTTTTTGAGACATATAGCCATCATGAACTATGTTTGGTATTTAACCAAATCAATATCAAGAAATTAAATGACCTCGCAATTATAACAGGTGGTTGACATTGTTCCGTTGGGGATGGTAGGGCTTTATTCCATATTTCGCGTGCACGTAAAAGATCCCTTGGCAGTTGATGGTGGTAGGAATTTATTCCATATTTCGCGTGCACATAAAAGATCCCTTGCTAGTTGGAATTCGATATAAGAATAGGCCGGAGGGCCGCTATCCGGCACAATTTCCCTCCTAGCGCACTTTATGGCGTATGACCGTCTTCATTATCCCAGTCGGAACAGAAAAGTAGGACGTTAAAACCCATTTCATTTCATTTATTCTATATTTCAATAACGGAAATAAATGTAACTGGTTCTATTTTTTTTCTTAATTTGGCCCAGACCGACAGGATAGAATATACTAACGCTCTCTCTCTCTCTCTCTCTCTCTCTCTCTCTCTCTCTCAATGCCACAGGTGTCACAGAGCTTATCTGCCCGGTTAATTGAAGGGGCGAGTGATCAGGGAAATGTGTTCCCGACAACAATGGATAGGGGCTGACAATAAAAGAATACCTAGTCTTTCGTATGGGATGATAAACCGAGATCTATCCATGTGCGCATTGTGGTGCACGTAAAAGACTCGCCGACACTTGATGAATTATAAACGGAAACATCCCTGTCCTGCCAAATTTCAGATCCCTAGCATTGCAAGGCTGATCACAATAAATGAATGATGGAAGTATTTTGTTGACAAGACTTGAAACGAGGTTCGATTCCGACTCAAGATTTCCTGCATGATTGTGTATAGCGTGTCAGTAGAAATTACGCTGGTGAACCGAATCCTCCGATTGTCTCAACTGAATGAGAGCCACGGTGGCTTAGTGAGTAGGACGTTGATTCGCAAACCTGGAGGTCCCGTGATCGTTCCCGGTGTTCTGGCGTGGTTTTCCCTTGTCAGTGATGCAGGACAGAAGGTCTGGCGAAGGACAACATAGAGTCGTTCGGATGGGACAAAAAAACGATGTCCCGTGTACACATTGACGGGCAGGTAAAATAACCCTTGGCAGTTGTAATTCGATATAAATTTAGGCCGTCGCGCCCTGTCTGGGAAAATTTGCTCGCATAGTGAGGAACAGTAGGACTTTAAACCCCATTTCATTTCGTCTTAACTGCAAGTTATTCTTCGTCAACATGAGTTAAACCTTGACATTTTCACACATTCTAAACATCCGGTTCATGTATCAATGTAATTTTAAACAATGTGCCAAATGCTTCTTAAAAGATTGTGAATAATTGTGATTATTTGTTTAGTGAGAAGACTAATTAAGCTCTAGGGTTCATAGATCTTGTTTGGCTGTCGTAAAGACGATGTAAATATCAATCACACTTGGCTGTCACAAAAATTTACAAACCCAGAACGAAAGCTGATGAGATTTGAAACATATCGTATCTTTTTAAAAGTGCAAACTTAACAAAACCAACATTTCGGCGCATGCCATGCTCAACACCAGGGTTTAAACACTAATGATCTCTTCAGTTCCTGGCTACCAGAAGATAATAAGTTCGAATGCACGCCAATATTTTGAGTAGGGTAATGATTGCATGCACTTGGTAATATTTTCCTTCTTATTTTACTTTGTCTCTTCAAAAAAAAAAACCCATGAGGATCGCCAAATTCCTCGCTATTCTTTTTAGCATGGTACAAGAAATGAAATGAAATGGGGGTTTAACGTCCTACTGTTCTACTCCGACTGGGGTAATGTGCTATGAGGGCGCTACGGCCTACTCTTATATCGAATTCCCGGGGGGGGGGGCACGGTGGCCCGGTGAATACAGGCCTGGCAGCGGGGTTTCTGCCTACTTGTCTGCACCGTGGCGTTAGTGGTGCAGGTCAAGGGCCTGACAATGGACGGTGTCTAGTCGTTCAGATATAACCCGAGGTCCAAACATTGACGTGTAGATTGGCAAAGGCGGGGTTACCACGGTCCTTTGGTAATTTTCAAGTTTTCATAATGCACCAAACGTCCCAGAAACATCTCAGAAAAATAAAAACAATACACCGTATTCTGCTTTCCGGTGTGTGAGCACTCTCTGATTAGCTGGTAACCTTGAGAACTTCTCTTAAATTGACTCAGCGACAGAAATTATGATCTAAAGTGAAAGCGTTAAATCATTCGGAATCATCCAGCAACAAAGGACCAATTAATGTCGAGATTTGAGTGAAGTCTGTATCACTACAGGCCTGGTACCGTACAACACGATGAACTTTCCCGCCGCCTCCCCGGTCCGGTACTTCACAGCGCAATGAACTATTCCCGCCGCCCCCCATGCCCAGATTTATTAAACTGGATTTGAATTTATTTTAGTGGCGCGTAAGGCTCTTTAGCAGGGGGGGGGGGGGCGGATGACCCGTAAAAAAACCCACGAGGTTGGTCAGGTGCCTTTCTTGTCACATACAACCGGGGAATCGAAACCACTTGACTCAATAATGACAGACCTTCTGATCAAACGCCCACGTGTTAACCATTAGGCTCGCTCCCCACCCCCCTTATTTTAATTATCTGTCATGTAGTGATCCAGCACAAATGTATAATTTTATCCATTTTATAAGCTGGATTTGAATTTATTTTATTTGTCTATAGTGTGGTGAACCTGCACCTATAAATACAAACAGTTCTATAATTTTAAAGCTGGTTTTTAATTTAGTTTAATTGTCTATGATGTGGTGAACCTGTACTTATTGTTCTATAATTTCAGCCTTTCTTTTAAAAAAAAATACGCTGGCAAATTAATGTTAATTTCGCACCAAGTCTTGTTCTTTGGTTATAGAATATCAAATTTATTTTAATTGTCTATGGTGTGGTGATCCTGTACTTATTGTTCTATAATCAGGCTTTTAAAAAAAATAGTTTTGAATTTGGAAGATGTTACAAACACGCTGGCAAATTAATGTTAATTTCAAGCCAAAAAAGATTTAAAGTCTTGTTATTTGGTTATAGATGTCAAATGCTAGGTAACCCTGGGTAACCCACCCAATTGACAGAAAGACAAAACGGTTCAATAAGCACTTCCGCCTCGATCAACAAAAATGAAATACGAGAACTGATAACTCACCATTTAAATTATTTTAAACCTAAACAAATACAACCTGCTTTCCTGTTCGCTTAACACAATCTTTAAAATCTCATCAAATAACTTTTAACTCTTGGAAAAGTTGGATACTTGGTCAACAAACGTGGTGTATAGCAGCCATATCTTTGTATTGTATTATAATCCGAGGGGTTTTTTTTAAAGGAAAAGAAAGGAATGAAATATAACGTTTATTTGAACTTTGACGTTTTTACTTACTACCGATAAAAGGCGATCTAGTCTTGTAAATCAATGTTCACGTTTACTTGGTCCAACAATTAAGAGGAGGGAGAGAGAGAGAGAGAGAGAGAGAGACAGAGAGAGAGACATAGAGAGAGAGAGGGTGTCCATTCGACACAAACACAAACTAGATCATTTCGGAACCAACATATCGTTCAATTTTATTTCAATAATTAACTTGCGCGTATGAGAGGGAGGAAACTTGAGGACCCGGAGAAAACTCACGAGGTTTGACAGGTGTCAGAGAGGGAGAGAGAGAGAGAGAGAGAGAGAGGGAGGGGGGGCGGGGGTAACGTCCACTTGACACAAACTCGGTCATTTCGGGTTCATTTTCATTTCAATAATTTGTAAGCGCGTGGGGATCTTTAGAAGTTGGGCGGTGGGCATTTCCATTTTCTATAGGATGAAATTCTATAGTATTCTACAGAATTTGGGGGGCTTGTAGGAAATAATGGCCCCAAATATTCTACAGTGCAAATCCCATAATTTTTCTAAAGGGAAAAATTAAATATTCTATAGATGTTTTATAGTGTCATCTGTGGTCAATTCTACGGTTATCTTTTTGTCTTTAATCAAGTCCTGTTAACAGACTGCAAAGTTGTGACATTGACTTCAGTTTCTTGTTAATACATTAATACATGAAGTCGTTATACATGTACATTGAATTTAAAAATTTAAAATACAGCCAATGAACAAACAGTCTTTTCTTGGAGTGACTTTCCAGCAACAGAAATTTAACGGACCGTTAACAAACGGCACGTTAACAAGATAACGATCCGTTAGAGTTTAACGGATCGTTAAAATAACTTAGTTTTCAGCAACCGGCCCCTGGAAAAATAATGCCGATTTAGGCTGTTTTAAGTACCAGAAAAGTGGAAGAAAACCACGTCAAGACCGATTTGTTTGACCTGGCAAATGAGAAAATAAAATTAGGGTCGGCGATTCGTGCTCAAAAAAAGGGTATGTCGGGTAACCACGTGGGTATCATTTCATTCCTGCTTCCGGTTGGCATACCTTCCCTCAAAGCATTTAATTATTCTGGCTGATGTACAAAAGTAAGGCTTCGATACCCATTTTATTAAATTTGTAAAATCCACGCGTTGGTTTTACACGCAACGCAAGACGATCTGGCCCCGACTTCACAAAGAATTCTCAGATCTAAGTTAAAAATTTACTCAAAATTGTTCTCCTTATCTTAATTCAAATATAGCCCTTTTTAAAACTTGTGTTGTTTTAATGTATCAAATACAGCAATTAGAAACTATTGAAAGATTGAAAGTTGAGTAAATCCTTAACTTCAGTCTGAGAATACTTTTACTGTAAACATTTATTAACATACGTGTACGTAAAGAGAGAGAGAGAGAGGGAGGGAGAGATGGGGTTTGACGTCCACCCGACACAAACTAGGTCATTTCGGGACTAATATATGGTTCAATTTTATTTCAATAATTCGCTTCCGCGTAGGGGTCATTCGCAATGGGAGTAACCAGAGAACCCGGTGAAAACCCACGAGGTCAGAACACTAGGATGTTAAACCCTATTTTAATGCTGTGAAACATAAATAAAGAGTTTGGTTTCAGGTATTCACCACACAAACTATTACAAATATTTACAATATTGGAATTTATGTTTAAAAATAACTTGTATCAGTGGAATCTCCGTTTACAATATCGACTTGTATACTTCAAATATTCTAAACTGTTTTCCTATCTAGTGCCCGCAAATAATTGTTTGTAGAAATGTTGAAATTCTGAGAATTGGACGATAACAAAACAGGTACGGACGTACTTTAGACCAAGTACTAAGCCTGACGTCATCGCAGACATCTTGAAAAATATGATGTCGTATCAATCAAACTCGATGAGCCATTGCCCAAGGAACGAGCATGCCAATTAGTTCAATGTAGATGGTACTGGTACTGGCCGAACCTCAGGCTATTTAAAAAGCATGGCCGACAAGAGATAGAGAGAGAGAGAGAGAGAGAGAGAGAGAGAGGGGGTAGGGTTTAACGTCCACTAGACACAAACTAGGTCATTTCGGGACTAACATTTCAACATTTCGCTTGCGCGTAGAGGTCTTTAGCAGTAGGAGGAAACCGGAAGACCCGGCGGAAACCCAAGTAGTTGGACAGGCGACCCTACTCCTTGTCACGTACAACCGGGGAATTGAAATCACGCCAGTTGACTCAATGACAGACCTTATGATAACCTTTCGACCATTCAACCAACCCCCCCCCCCACCACCTCCCCTGGCCGACAAGAACATTGAGTGGCCCTTGGAGCATAATTCCTGGTCCGAAAATAATATTTTTATTTGCATTCGAAACCTCACGTTATGAATAGAATTAACGATGATTCCACCATCAAAAACAAAATACCAGTTAACGTCACACCATATTCGCCATGATGTTAGATTTACATATAAATGTAAAGTTTTATAGTCCTCGAGAACAGAAAATGGCGACAAAAGATATACAGAATGCAGGGTGTCCGAGAAATATGCTAATAGGAGCTAAATACAATTGTATGTATTTGAATGTCACTTCTTACAGATGTAACAGATGTTTCTTGCAGTTAAACTAACCCGAGAAATGCGAGAATGTCCACCATTTTGAAACTTTTAACAAGGATGCGTATTATTCACAGGTTTCTGCAACATTTCTGACAAGTTTCTCACCGAATTAACAGAGGTTATTTCACTAGTGTTCACCATTTATCATTTCTTTAACCAGCGTCATCTGAAGTCCCGCGTCAAACATTCAAGTTCTGTTTTTCAAATGCAACAAGGTGCGTTAACATGGAGTTGAGGTTAGGAATAGCCCGCGGGGGGTCGGGGGGTCAAATTATAATTAACTATAATCTTGCAAATCTCAGCTGATCGATACATTCTGAGAAATACAGTAAGTAAACCTAATATGCACGCACACACGCACACACGCACACACATATAAATAGATAATTAAAGTAGCTAAGTCTCTAACTCAATATCATTCAAAACACGAATTATTTCCCAATTTAAACCAACACTGATTTTGTAATCTTACCGGGAAAAGATGGGATTCTAATATCTAATATTTAAGAATAAATAAAAATTTTACCATAATGCGTCTCAGCGCCATTTGTAGCAAGAGACCCGAAGAACAAGGCTAGACATATTCCACAAGTCATGTCAAACGGTAACGGCATATTGTTATCTTGAGAGCATGCGCAATAAATAATATCGGTGTAGACTGGAATAACTAGACGCTAGAGATCGTCATTCGATTGAGACTTCTGGCGTAATTCGCCGATCATAATTACAGTAAAAACGGAAACGATCGAATGTAAATCAATTTATATACATTAATATTACATTATTATATGTGTTCGATCCCTGCATTGGCCGAGAAAGTTCATCCAGATTTTCCGGTGTGGTTCCCCATTGTCAGTGATACAAGACGGAGGGCCTGACAAGGACAGCTGTTTAGTCGTGTACACATTGGGGTGCACGTAAAAGATCCCTTGACAGTTGGAATTCGATATAAGAGTAGGCCGTAGTGCCGTTGTCCGAGCAAAATTTCCCTCATAGCACACTGTGTGGCATATGCCCGTCTTCATTAGCCCAGTTCATTTACATTAGTATATGCATTGCGACCGATTTGTGTCAATATCACGCTGGCTATTTTCTGAAAAGCATCATGCATGACTTCGAAATGAAAAGTATTAAAACTAACGCTAGTTACGCGAATTTTCCGACAAATAAGAATTAGTGTCAACGATTTCGAAAACTAGCATGCCCAAACTAGTGCACGGCCTAATGCGTGGTTTCGATTCCTAGCTTATCAAGGAGTAAGGTCGACAATCAACCTCATGGTTTTCACCGGGTCTTCTGGTTTCCTCCCACTGCGAAAGACCCATACGCGAAAGTTATTTATTTAAATAAAATTGAACAATGTGTTAATTCCGAAATGATCTAGTTTGTGTCGAATGGACGTTAAAAGTTAAACTCTCTCTCTATCTATCTATCTATCTATCTCTCTCTCTCTCTCTCTCTCTCAGTGTGGTGTTTCCTTGCTAGAAGTGCAGGATGTCGGGCCGCGCCCAATCGTTCAGATTGCACGGAAAACCGAGTGACATATAAATGATGAGTATGTAAAGGAACCCCAGACAGATAGAATTCCATGAAAAAAAGACCCTGTTATGATGCTGAAACATACAGGGTTCCGTAAACTAATGAACATTACATTATCATCTGAGTGGATTTGTCTTTTCTCTGGAGTCAGGTTATCAAGATAGAATCAGCATACTCGTGAGAAACATATCATCCCTGCTGCCATAAAGTCTTACTATCCGCCATCTTGTTGGGTTTTTTTTAAATCAGAATTCCGATCAAGTGAGTCGGTATTTCTTTTCACAGTAAATATTCTACCAGAACCTTGTGTAAACCCTAAAATCATTAATTCTATTGACCTTTTATTTTCCTTATTTTTTTGTTAATTGATTGTTTAATCGGTTTTTTATTTGCCCGTGTTCTTCTAAAAGGATGTGGAATTATTTGTTTTGGGTCTGTTGGTTATTCGAGATGAGTTTCCACACAAACGGATGACGCCAGAATCTAAGAGGGTTTGGGTTGGTAATCGGGTTTCAATATCGGTCAATAACGCACCCATCTTTAATAGTCTGTAACTTTTTTTTCTCACATTCTAGAGCGCATGTCCCTGTTTGCCTTCGTCTGTGACCAGTTCTTGTGAAACTTCCAGAATGCAACAACATGAAAAAATCATTACACCAAAAATGGCGGATGTAACGGTGACAATGTCGAAAAACATCCACAATAATGACAAAAAATGTGCATTTCTTCTCAAAATAGAAACACATTTAAAATTAGAAATGACCCAGTAAAGCCTGAGACATTGTGTGGATTTTTTCAACAAGAAAGACATCTTTTTTACCATGAGGGAAAGAAGTCCCATATTAGTTACAAGAGAGAGAGCGAGAGAGAGAGAGAGTGAGAGGAGGGGGGTAACGTCCACCTGACACAAACTCGGTCATTTCGGGACTAACATATGGTTCATTTTCATTTCAATAATTTGTATGCGCGTAGGGATATTTAGCAGTTGGGCGGTGGGTATCTCCATTTTCTATAGGATGAAATTCTATAGTATTCTACAGAATTTGGAGGGCTTGTAGGAAATAATGGCCCCAAATATTCTACAGTGCAAATCCCATAATTTTTCCTACAGATTTATGCTAAAATTTCTAAAGGGAAAGATCAAGTATTCTATAAATGTTTTTATAGTGTTATCTGTGGTCAAATCTACATTTGGTTTGATTTTATTTTAATAATTAGCTTGCGAATAGGGGTATTTAGCAGTGAGAGAAAACCAGAGGACTCGGAGAAACCCACGAAGTTGGACAGGCTACTACTTGTACAACCTTGGAATAGAAACCACACAAGTTGACTCGATGACAGACCTTATGATACAATGACAGATCAGTATTAAGAAGTAGAATTATCTGTAACATGACAAGCCAATTAGGACTGTGTTTTAACATTTTCTTACGGCACCCCGTGTTAACATTTATATCACAGAGAGAGAGAGAGAGAGAGTGAGAGAGAGAGAGGGAGAGAGAGAGAGAGATAGGGTTTAACGTCCACTCGACACAAACAAGGACATTTCGGGACTAACATATGGTTCAATTTTATTTACAATAATTCGCTAGCAGTTGTAGGAAACGGAAACCGGAGGACCCGGAGAAAACCCACGAGGTTTGACAGGCGAACCTACTCCTTGCCACGTACAACCGATTAATCGAAACCACACCAGAAGACTCATTGACAGATCTTATGATAACGCGCTTGCGCTAACCATTCCGCCCCCCCCCCCATATCATAGACGTATGAAGCGGAAGTACAAATCAATAATCTAACAATATATTCGCGAATTCGATTTTAAAAGAAATTCCATCTGACTAAAGTAAAGTTTTTTGTTTCCTTAATGCTAGATGATGTTTATTTGCTAGTATTTCATTCAGTAATATAAAACCTCCAAATATCCATACTTAAATAATTTACTTCTGATCTCATCCAGATAATTCTTTAATACGACGACAGAAAACAAAAAAATGTTTATAAAGGACAGAAATATGGTAAAAATTTAATATAGAGTGCTTGTTTTTCTTGATATACATCCGATACATGTAAATAGTTAAAGATAGGCCATGTGAAATATGATAAAAATAATATTTGAACCAATAAATGCAAGTGTTGTCGATCAGTGGATATACATGCCATGATATTCTATACATGTTGTAAGTTATTGAGCTTTGATCAGGTTTCTGTGTTTGGTATGATAACAGTATTCGTGACAAAACGTGCTGTGTCTATAGGATTACAGATATCATAAAATACTTCCGGAATAATATCAAATTGGAGAAAGAAAACACTTTTATATTGTACTTGAAAAATCTCGAATAATATGAATTTCTTCTAGGAAAAAGCAAGTCATTTTAAAAACGTTTGTTCTGTGTTAAAATCAATTAGAAATTATTTGGTTCGTTCTAAAAAATTATTTGTTTTGTTCTAGAAATTATCTGTTTCGTTCTAGAAATTATCTGTTTCGTTCTAGAAATCGTCCTGTTATTTTAGGAAGAAGACGATTTAGAACGAAAATAGGAGATCCTGTGTCCATTTGCTTCATTCCGTCAATCTTATTGGGGTTTTCTCATTCATTTTTGTTAGGGGTGTGGGGGTCAATGCTTTAGATCATAAGGTCTGTCATTGAGTTAACTAGCGTGCTTTAGATCCCCCACTTGTTCGCTGGGGTGGGATGGCCGAAAAGTTAAGGCGTGCGCGTTGTATCATAAGGTTTGTCATTGAGTCAGCTGGTGTGGTTTTGATTCCCCGGTCGCACGAGACAAGTAGTAGGGTAGCATATCCATCCTCTTGGGTTTTCTACGGGTCCTCTGGTTTCCTTCCACTTCTAAAGTCACCTACGTTCAAGCGAATTGTGGAAAAATACAAACATCAAACGTTCTAGAAATCTTTTTATTGTTTCATTTTGTATTAACAAAATCTTACTAAATATCGACAAACATCCTATATTCTTTTCTTCTTTCTAGTAATAGCTTTTGGTTTTTAAAACTAATTTAATATTTTTCTTTTCTGAAACAGGACAAGTATAATTTGAAAAAAAAACAACAATTAACCCCGTATTATTATTCAAAGGAAGTATTCTTAAAATTTCGCCGCGAACGTTGCATTGATAATATTTGAAAATATAATATCCTACGTTTATGTTTGGCAATAAGTAATTTCATCCTGTTATTTGTAAAAGGAAGGTTGTCGAAAATTTTCGAAAAATCAGGAAATGAAATCATCTCTCAATACGGCTTTTAATCGTTGATTCTTGTATAAAATAAAATCGTTTTGAAATTTATGATAAATAGTTTTTGTAAAATCTAACTATAGATTTCAGCATTGTTTTAATGACGGCGTTTTAAAAATGGTTGTCTTCAATGATGATGGGACTACACCTCTTCAACCCACACAAAAACGAGAACGGCTCTTTGATGAAATGCAACGGGTGGAATATATTTTAACCTAAAAGGCCTATATTTATTCTGTATTCAAGACCTCAAATTTATTAACTAATTGATTATTTCTTGTGGTGTATATACTAAATATTTAATTTGAATAGTGGATGGGGTTGCTGATAGGTGTTGAAACATCTTTCTTTATAACTTATTTTCAAGTTCAGGTCGTACTTGACAAGGATGATACTGAACAACTAGATGTTCTTTCCGTGCGACTATATATATATATATGGTAAGAAACCAATTTTCACGCATAATATCCCTTGGCAGTAGGATTCCCCCCCCCCCCACCCATCCACCCTGACCCCAAAGAAATTGAGATTTCCCAAATGTCCGACGAGACGCGGGATTCTAATCAAGGGACGTTCGCCGGTCCCGTACTACCGTCTCGGGTTCATGTTGGTACAGTCCTCAGTAGTGGAATTCAATTTATAAATTTGTGGAAACGTGATAAAGTAGCAAGATACATAATAACACATTCTAACCGTGTTTTATTTAAATATGACATTTTCCCAGGGGGTGAGGATGGGTTGTCTCAATCACAAAAATGTGATTTTTCAACTGAAAGCATTCCGTGACGAGAATTGTAGATTTGTGTTTAAGACAACTGATATGTAGACGGTGTGTTCATCAATAAATATATTTACCATGATCCCAGTACAACGTTTAGCATTACTCGGGGACGGGGGTTGGGTTTTACTGAGATGTGAGAAACAAATGTTTTAAAAAAAACATTCCACAAGTCATACGGCTACATCGGATAAAATATTTAATTTTATCAAAGCTGGTGATGAGGGTTGAATAAAATATTTACTGGAGACTACTGTCGAACGTTTCTCAGGTGTCTAGAGTTGGTTCTGTTCATGTACAAAAATGGAGGGATGAATAAAATCAATCAATATTTACTGGAGACAATTGTCGAACGTTTCCCAGGGGTCTAGGACATGTTCTGTTCATGTAAGAAAACTGTATTGATATGTGGTGGGAGTGTTTTTTCGTCAACTCCAGTCTTTGCAAACGACATGTTGTAGATGTAAATGTCGTTCATGCAAATCTAGATTTTGCCTACCAGTAAATGTTACAACGTTTCAGCTGCTATCTTGTCTGCTAACATGAACGTATGAATTGTTAACACCTCCGTGTGGTGAGACCGCCGCTGTATCATCAACTAAAAATCACAAACCGACGTGAGAAGTCTATCTTGATTGTAACAAAGTTACCTAAAAACCACAAAGCGCAAGACTTTAACAGATAACTGCCTTCCCTCGCAACCCTTCTCCACAAAAACACATACAACAGCACGAAAAATAAATAGGAGACAAAAAACACGAAATATTGGCACAAAAAACTTGTTTTAATTGGGTACAAGATGACATGATTGTCCCCCTAGAAGAGTTCCAAATATGTTAACCATTTGTAAGAAAAAAACTAAATTTAAAATAAAAAAAACGTCGATTAATCGATATCCTGTAAATATTGACTGGTTTTCTGGTGGTGTAAGATTAGTGATGGAAAGAGGGAGAAAAGGAAGCCGTGTTTATTTGGAGCTTCTAAGCTTTGTCTACAAGCAAACATGGAGAAGTTAACACACACACAATTATGTCAACACTGTAAATAGCTTTGTTTCTTTCCTCATCGTCTCTCGAGCCGTATAAAAGGCCCAAGTGTCATCGTTTAGCCACATTCAGTGGTAAACCTTCAGAGCGATCACAAGTCTTTCTTTGTATCGTCCTGTTCTACAAGTCTTCCTTTGTAATCGTCTATTCTACAAGACTTAGAAGACTTCCAGTTATCACTGCTTAGGAATACATTTTTATTTTGTTGGAAAGCAACAAGGACTACAGTCGTTATTTCAACCTGCTGTAGGATTATCTCCTGGAGTTTGTCTGTTCACCAGTCAAACGAACTATTCCACTGATATTATTTATACGGAGTGTGAATCTTTACGAGGACTGACAAGAAGATTTGATTTATTTTTTTTGTGATTCTGAAATCTATCACCGATCACAATGCTGACCAGGTTATTCGGACTTATAGTAGTCTTCATGCCCTTGGCATTTCCTGCTACAAGATTAGATGTTAAATGCGGAGAGAATGGTGTCTTCAGCTGCCATCACTCTGATCCGACGATATTCACCCGATGTCTAGAAGGACAACTCTACGAGTTTTATTGTCCCGATGGTCTTCACTTCAATACCCAGACCCAGACGTGTGACTGGCCCGAAGCTGCTGACTGCACGTACAACATGGGCGGCGACAATATGGTCCAACAAGCCGCGAAGCCGAGCGGTAACGGTGACGACGATGTTGTTGATGACAATATGGGTGGTGGCGAAGACTGGATGAATGAAAATACGATGCAGAAGAGCACCGATTTACCCTGGTGGAGACCAGCCGGTGTTGATCCCAAATCCTGGGAAGATGTTGATGGTATTTGGGAATCCCCCATAGAAGTTAAAGGTTTTGTTCCCGGACAACCACCAAGAAAGAGCCCCGGTGGTGAAGGCGGTGAAGACAAACCCAAGTCGAAACCATCGAAACCCAGCAAACCCGCACAACCGCCACCAGCCTCCTCATCAGGCTCATCAGGCTCTTCAGGCTCATCAGGCTCTTCAGGAGTTGTTTCTGCTTCAGCTGAAAAGATTTGGAGACCAGATTTGGCTAGTGCCTCTAAACCCGATGGACGTAAGTACCTAGATTTACTAAGTCTTAATAGTTTAAGTTTCTAAATTTTATCATTTATTGTTTATTTTGAGAACAAGGTGCTTGGGTATATGAAGTATTTCTTGTTTTTGGTCGATTTAAGCAAAGTATTCAGTTCAGAAAGAGTTACATTCCAGAGTTTAATAAATTTGCTAGTGTCGGTAAATTGTCATCTGTGATCGTTTTAAGATCGTGGGAATCTCTCGTATTTAGTTAAAGAAGTTCTGTACTGAATTATTAAAAGATAAACCTAAGTCACACGTCTAACATTGGCAATACATACACTTGGAATTATTAATGAGTATCACATAGTAAAATTTTAAAATTTTCGGAAAGTTAAGCTATCGTATAAGTCCTTTCTATTGCATAGATGTAGTTAAAATTCTAATATAATGATATTTACGAACACCCATGACAAGTTCCTCCAAGAAAATCAGCTATCGTATAAAAGTGTAAATGCGTGCTTTATGTTGAGTAAAATTCTAAAATATTGATATTTGCAAACACCCATGACAAGTTCCCTCCAGAAAAATCAGCTATCGTATAATAGTGTAAATGTGTGCTTTATGTTGCATAGATTTAGTCAAAAGCTAAAATAATGATACTTACAAATACTCATAAAAAGTTACAAAAAAAAGATTTTTAAAAGAGTGAGAGTTTAGATACATACCTGGTGATTAACAACCACTATGGGTGGATTAGTAGATTTGTACTCGGAAAGTTAAGCTATCGTATTACCGTGTTAAATCGTGCTTTATGTTTCATAGATTTCAGTATATTTATATGTCCGTTTAAAGGCTGTAAGGTCTATCAAGATATTGTTAACCAAGTCATTAAAACAATCAGAAGTTTCTATAGCTTACTGCACTCTATAAGGTTGAGATTGGTGTTCATCCATGGTAAAGGTTTCTTAAGAGAAAATGTGCTTGAAATCGACAATATAACCGCGGTAGGGACGTAGATCTGATTAAAAAAAGTAATTGTTTTACATGGAACCCTTAATTTAATGTATTTCCAAATAATCAACGCTACACGAGTTACAGCCATCTTTAAAGGGAAAGATTTGGTCTATTGCTTAAATTCTGAATTTCTCGTAGGGTTTTCATTTAACAGGATCTTTGTTGTTTCAAGGTTGACGGATAGTTACTATTATTGAGGTTAATCCTCGATTTAGGTCTAAAAGTTCGATACAGTAGGGATAATTTTTGTCGACGTTGTTAAATGGTCTTTTTACAAGAAATGTTCATGCTTTATCATTAAAAAATGTCCTTTAACACCCCCTCCCCCTTAAAAAAGTAACAACCTATTTACACAAATAAAATCTGCTGAATTGCCTTTATTCCGTTACCATGTTATAAACTTGATTAAGAACCATGTTTAGGCTTTGAAATATTCTAAATCCTTTTAACTTAATGCCACAGCTCCGTTTGTGTTCGGAGTAACCGGAATAACGCCCTTTCGGTCGTCACTATCAAATATTTAATAGCCGGGTGCGCTACTTTATAAAAAATTAAAAATAAGTCACTTGTTTGTTTTCTCGTGGAGACGAGTGGCTGTTGGTTGGCTGGCTGACGATTTCTACTCCACTTTCGACAAATAATCCATCGAAAAAAGAAAAAGAAATAGAGATTAACAGGCTACAAGATCTGGATAGATCTCAAAAATCTTATTTAAAAAGATTAATACATTTAATCTGTAGGTTAATGGCGGCTAAATTTCTATTGTCTTGATAGTTGGAAATCAAAATAAGAGTAGAGCGTAACGCCGAGTTCTTGGCCACAATTCCTCATAGCGCACCTTATGGCGTACCACCGTCTTCATTAGCCCAGCTGGCGCTGAACAATAGGACGTTAAATCCCATTTCATCTGATTTCATTTGTTAGCGATTTTATGGTTGAAACGATATTTTGCAAATACTTTGCCGACTAAGAAACCATTGTATGACTTAAACAACATTTTGTAAATATGTCCCCAGCTAAGAAACCATGTCGATATCAACCTCTTAAACTATTATATCGATGAATCCTGTTTTGTTTTTCCTTCAGAAGTTTATTTGTTACATTAAAAACATAAATTTGATATGGTCGTTATAAATTATTTTCACAAACAATTAGAAATGCGTGTTTGGCATGCGGTTAAAAGATGATTATTCGACGGATTCCGAATTTAAATCCTTAATATTTATTCAGAGGCTTAAATCATATTTATTGTGTCAATTCTGAAGCTCATCCGTATTTGTCTCTGTGGATTTTTTCGGTTAAACTAATATTTAATCATCCGCAAAGTAAATCATTTAAATTCGCTAAAGCAAGAAACTAAATGAAAATAAATTTTTATCAAGATTCATAAGAGTTTTGACGAGTGATCTGAAGACTGCGGCAACATTTTACGAATGGAGCGGATCTGTCTGTATTTCTAAGTTTCCCCTCCGGCTGATGTTTGATCTTGCAAACAACAAATAATTTAAAATCGCTAAGCAATGAAACTAAACAATCATAATGTTTTCGAAATATAGATATTCGATATCCCGCCTTGTGAAACGCTTGGTGCGCCGTGTGCAATTCGGGGAAAGACGTCATTGAACAAGCGACTAGCGGTATTATCAATAACAGATCAATAGATGGCTAACATTCAGTCGTGTTTTAACATTATATCAGATTGCTCTCTGTTGGCGATATCACTTCGACGGAAGCTAACGTTACACACGATGTCTTGGTTTATGGGTTTGGGCGGCGAATGCATGGGAAACTTAAATCAATCCGTACGGCTCCCAGCTTTATGAATTTTTTAGAATCAATCGCAACAATCGGTGCGGGACATTAGAATTGAATCAACCAAAATATTCTCGCCCATCGAGGCATCGTGTATTTAGGGCGCGAACTACGAAAATTCTATAACCTGTCACTGTTAATTTCAACACTTTCCAGATTTCTTGAAAAACAAAAATTGTTTGAAATTTAATTTTAATTTTTTGATTAGTGCCTGTTCAGTTTACCAGGTGTATGAATACACCTGTAATACACCTGTAAAGTTGAAGACCAACAAGCAAGTTCTAATAATCCTTCAACAAGATTTAATACCTGGGTGTTAAAGTCGTTTAAATCGTTGTAAAGCTCGCGATCAACATTGCAACGAGTTTTTATTCTTTCTGTGATAAGATCTCGAGATAATTCACGTTTACATGTGATATGTTTCCTCTCACTAATATTTCCTATTCTAAATTGCCAAAGAAAATAAAAATGTAAAAATCCACATTGAAAAACAAACGTAAAGGGTAAAACATAGAGATATACGAAATTATAAGTATGGCTACATATCAATGATGTTTCAATTGTTGAATTTTGTAAATGATTATTTTAACTTTCTAAATTTAATCAAGCAACTTTTACATTATGAAAGGTCCGTTTTCCTCGAGTGGTTTATTTCAAGTAGGTCCGTGAACCACGGTGGCTCATTGGGTATGGTTTAAACATCTCAATGGATCTTCTCGGCAGTATTGGGAATCCGAATTCAGGTCCCAACGAGACCGTAGTAACCCCATTCAATCCCCACCCGAGACAAGGTAGGACAGCGTCGCTGTCTGGGCAATTCGAGTCTACATTCGCCTCGTTTTATGAAGTGTCTAGTCTTGTATTCATTGTCCTAATCATGGCGATTCAAACATCAATTAATACTAAATGTACTTTAACTGATCATTGTTACACTTTAACTCATCTTTTGTATTACCTTCCTGTACAAGGACAACCATCACCAACTACAAGTTTCACACCTTGTCAATAAATGACTTACATGACGTCACCCTAGCTATTACAATAGTTGTTCGTGACATGACGAAGTGATATGACTTTTAGGACGTGTGTAGGACGATCTCGTTACTGTCTCTTGTTTTAGGGTGTTTAAAACTAGAATGTCCTCGTTCAGCAGATGCCGGAATCACTTCATTTTTATCTCCCGATTTTTCGACATCGGTTATCTCAAACCATTTACAATGGGTTTAACCGCCTATTGTTCCACACCAATCGAGTTATACGTGCTATGAGGCACATTTGGCCCAGTACTTTTGATTACAATTTTAATATATTCATTTTGCAATATCCATCTTTTAACTATTATAGTAAGAACGACCAAATCTTTATCTAAATCTTACATAATGAATCTTTAAGGAAGTGGATTTCTTTTCTTAAACGTCATCGTTAAAAAAAAACTTTGTAGATTAGATGTAATATTTGGCTTATCCCTAATCTTAGCGGAAATTTGATGAATAAGACGCGGGGGCTTTTTACTTTACTTAGTGACCTGCTGACCTAGCCAGACAGGAATGTAGACGACAATATTTATAATAAATCAACGATAATGTTCAATGTCTGATGTTTAATAGGAGAAAAAACACAGATTGTTAACTGGATTATTAAAGATTAAAATAGGGCTTTGTTAAATATTCAAATTCCGTGAAAATATCCTGCGTTATTTTAATAATATAAAAGTTCAATGAACGTTATAGGTAGCGTAGTCCTCAAAACACCGACAGACAGAAATGGCGGTTAACGTGCACTTAACACAATGATGCTAAATATTCAGAGACTTCCTACTTCTAGAATAGATCTCTGCCGTGAATGGCCGCCATATCCAAAAATTATTTTTTTTAAAATAGTATGATATTTAATAATGCGGTACTACTCCATTTCACACAACGATTAAATAACGTTTTCAATTTAATTACATGAAAGCGGAATACTTCTCAATCTTCTCTAAGTCTTCGAATTAAACCGTCGATTTGGGACTCAAAGTGTCAGTCAACTAACTTAGTGTCTGTTCTTAAGCAGAGCTAACAGGCAGCCTAAGTTTTATATGGTCCATTCAGTAATGGTCTTAATATTGTCTAAATATTGTTTAAAACACAAGTCAGGATATTGTTAAATGTTGCTTGAACCATAATAAATTAAATACATTTTGACAAACAATATGTAATACTCAGGGACCCAGTAACGGACTAAATGTTTAATAAAAACGAAAACCAAGACGGTGTTTATAAAAACAGAAATAAGCGAGATTCTAGTTAGATATTGCTTGAACTACTATTAATTAAAATACATTTTGAGAAACGGAAACCGGACATGTAATACTGAATGATGTTTAATCGGATTCGTTAACAACATTTGTTAAATATTTTTATAAGAAAGGGGTGAGGACAGTGGTTAATTATTTGTACTGTATGGTCTCAGTGTTTAAAGTACAAACAGCCATTGTTAGTGGGTATAGGTTTAGTGCCAAGGACGTGCCAGAACAGACTGGGTTGTATTTAACAAGTTGTTAGGCCATTGTTTTACTTATCTAACATCTAGTCCATGGTCTATCAGATGATAAACTCCTCCTATTCCTTAGAAACCCAAATCAGCAAATTTGTGAGGTTTTTTTTATGACACTAATTCTCATCCATGATCTATCAGACGATAGACCCACTTTTCACTAGAAACAGATTATGGTGTATATCGTTCTAGTTTGTGCCTTGACATAAATACGTAACCTCCCTGCCCTTCACTAATACGATATTAATTAGGTTTTATAGCGACCACAGTTTAATTCTAAAAATGCTTACCCCCTCCACCCACCCCGATCCATTCTCTTCACTGACGCTGTTAGTCAGACTCCTAGAGCGACCAAAGTTTAATTCTAGAAAAAAATTTAATGTTCGGTGCGGAAATGTAGGACGTTAAATTAATTTCAGTTCAGTTCAATTCTTTCCGTTCGTTTTTACACTCCTATTATTTGATATTTGTTTTGTTCGAGTGTTGACATTAAACTTACCGATTAGTTAACCAAATGGCGGTCATGGCATCATTTGGCTAAACTCTCTCAATGTAGTGTTGAGTATTACAAATATTCCTATTGAACTCAATTTTTAGACTACTCTCTTAACATTAAATAAATATTGACGAGGTGGCGCAGTGTGAAAAAAAAAATCTCAAC
This sequence comes from Patella vulgata, assembly GCF_932274485.2. NCBI lineage: Eukaryota > Metazoa > Mollusca > Gastropoda > Patellidae > Patella > Patella vulgata. Next base: position 65,628,569 of record NC_065885.2, read on the forward strand.
TGTACATAATAATAAATCCTAATAGCTTGATCAGCGGCGGTTATATTCATGTAATCTCCGGCTCAAATCCTAATCCCTCGCAAAAAAACAATTTCTTTAAAGGACTGCCAATTATGTCACTTGGATTTATTTTGAGAATGTGGGCTTGGCTAGTTTTTGGCAAGCAGATTAACCTCAGTGATGCCAAAGAGGGCTAACAAGTTTGTTTAGAGATGGTCCTTAAGCCTGGGACAAAGGTTGTACTTGCACAGATGGCTTAAGATTTTCCTTCGTTTACAAACAGTTCATCATGTTTTTGTGTCGTGGGCAGGACATGTTGAATTATCACGCATCTAACAATCTTTTTGAAATTTAAAAACAACTGTTCGTGGTGGAATTTTGTAAAGTCGAGTGTCATAGATTATAAAATTTGGATTCCCCTTGCTACAGTTTTATTTGTCCTTTCTCTGTTTTGTTGTATCGTATTCTTGTATTGGTAATAATGTTATGTCCTATAGCGTGCATTATTTGTTCTGCCTATGTATTGCTGTGCTGTGTAATGTATCGCCAATGTTTCATCATTGACCATCAGTATGTTTAGAGTATGTCCCCAGTGTTATGCGTTCGACAATATTGTTGGGTGGCCTCTACCTTTAGAATGTATCGGCAATGTTTCATCACTGACCATCAGTCTGTTTAGAGTATGTCCCCAGTGTTATGTGTTCGACAATGTTATCGGGGTTGCCACCACCTTTAGAATGTGCCGGCAATGTTTCATCATTGACCATCAATCCGTTTAAAGTATGCCCCAAGTTATGTGTTCGACAATGTTGTTGGGCGTTCTATAGAACCTATGGTATATATATTTGTATAAACGAGAGATTAAACGCAAGAAATTGTTTACTCGACCAACAGACTGGGGCAAACAAAATTATAGTACAGAAAAGTTACTGAGCTGCTGAAATTAAACTACATGCATTTCCAAGCGGGAACATATCGGTTTAATAGTACAAAAAGTTACAATATTGTTAAAATTAAATGACATTCGTTTCCAAACGGGAAAATATCGGTTTTATAGTACAAAAGTTACAGAACTTTTGATATTAAACTATATTCGTTTACAAACGAATTTAAGGCTCTTGCCGAGTCATATGTTTGCTCTAACATTTGTGTTAATAGAAATATACACACGGGAGTTCTAACAATGTCACGTGATTAATTATTAGCCATCTTGTTTCTAACATTGACATCGGATATTGGTATATTGGTCCGTTAGTCTCTATCATCCAGAAAAATATTGACAACGGTCCCAGACTATCCGTATGTTGAAGACTAGGATGTTCTGGGTGACCGAGACTAATTGGTCCGTCAGAAAGAAAGGACCGATTGTTGTTTTGTTTTATTAGTAGGTGGTTGTTAAACTGACATCATGATTATAATTTATATTCTCGAGTAAAAATCACATTATTTAATTGGTTTGAGTCGAGATCAGCGTTAAGGACTTTAAGGACCGTGTGCATTTCCCTTCCAAGGGGTTAGGGTGGCCGAGTGGTTAGCGCGTGCGCGTTGTATCATTGGGTCTGTCATTGAGTCAACTGGCGTGGTTTCGAGTCTCCGGTTGTATGTGACAAGGAGTAGGGTCGCCTGTCAAACCTCGTGGGTTCTCCGGGTCCTCCGGTTTCCTCCCACTGCTAAAGATCCCTACGCGCAAGCTAATTATTCAAATAAAATTGAACCATATTATGCTAGTCCCGAAATAACCTAGTTTCTGTCGAGTGGACGTTAAACTCGCTGCTCGCTCTCTCTCTCTCTCTCTCTCTCTCTCTCTCTCTCTCTCCCTTCTCTTGTGCTTATGAAGGATGTGCTGGGGTTATTTATGCCCTGGGAATGTCAGTCACATAGGCATAATATTTCTCCTTTTTAAAAGTCCACTACCCTGACTGGTCTTTAAGTTGTCCAAATATGATGACTATGACTATGTATATTTCACTGTTTGCTGCTCTTAATGGGCGTATTGATAAATCAAATCTTATCTTAACTACTTATTAATCAATCTTTTCTTTTTCTCTCTTTTATATTTCAGGTAAGTACAAGGCGACATTTTAAGTAATGTCTACAAATTGTTACAGTATTTAACCACCTGCACTTTTTAATATATTTTTGCAAAATACAGTAGATTAATCGTGATTCAAGGTAAAACATATGAAACAAAACCGTAACGTATCAAAAATATACAAAAGAGAACTACTACTGGTTTCGAGAAACTAGTTTAGGTAAACCGGTTACAGTGAGAGGTGTTACTTCCTGTGAGTATAATCTATATATAGAATATGTCGTCATTGTGACGTCAAATTACGGTGGAGGAATTTGTAACAAGACTAACCCGTTTCTTCTTTATTACTCGTTGTCTTTTTGTCTTCTAACAAATTAACAAATCTAACACATTTTATTAATCCTAAATTAACAAAAAAAAACTCGCGCCTTTTATTGTTTGTATCTTATATATATTCACAGTTTTCGCAATATTCTAAAATATCTAACAGTTATTTCGCTTTCGTGTTGATTTATTTTCTTTCTTCGTGTTGTTACTTTGCTTGTATCGTGACTATTAATATCTTAACAAGCTTACACCCCGTGATAACCTTTAACCTTTTTTTAACATGATTAAAATGTTTTGATCCTATTGTGCTGCTATACTCTGTATTTTTGAGAATCGTTCACCATGGTTTCGGGGCTTTTGCTTTGCATTATTATTTAGTTGTTGGTTTCTGGTTTTTGGTAAATTAGGGATTAATCAAACGGTGCAGATCTAAAGTTGATTTTCACTGATGCATGTTGATAGAAGGAATTGGAATTAATTAATAAATGTGCACGACAAATGACTCACGACTTTAATGCATTTCTGCGAACAATGATCCAAAATTTGAACGCAACAATCTTAAAATATAAGAACGAAGTTGTTCATTTGGTAAAACGAAATTTTATGAACAACGATCCAAAATTTGAACGCAACCATCTTAAAAAAATAAGAACGAAATTGTTCATTTTGTAAAACGAAATCTTATGAACAGCATCCAAAGTTTGAACACTACCTTCTTCAAAATTAAAGGGATTTCTTCTATGAACATTGAATCTATTTAGACGATCAACTTTAGACAGGAATATATTAAGAGTCAGTTCAGTACCGTAGTCGAGGTAAAACACTTTTTTGGCTTTATTCTATAATTGTTGCTAAAATAATAGACTAGGTGGCGGAGTCTATGTGATCAATTTTGCAGCTATTTTCGAATGACCAGTACGTAATTTCACGAGTGTGTTTTGAGGTATTGTCGGCCCGGTCTATAGGTTTTGGCATTTGGTCGCTGTTTGATCGAGTCTACACGCGTGTTTTATATGTTTATAGTTTTAGAGGGTAGTCATTGGCTGGGATAATATAATATAATCAGCTATTTTAGAATTAAAAGTCCTTATAAGGCGGTGAGGAGTGAGAGAGTGTGTCTTGTACCAGCCTATCACTGAATGCAATCTAACCAGATAGGATGTTACTCGAGAGCTTTATTTTTGGAGTGGCTAAATAATGTAGGACTTCCCTTATAGTGTACATGCATATACATAGACATTGACAACCCTGGTGAGATACCAAGCTTAATGGTATGTCTATATAAGGCAACACCATACCCAGAATGCTTTTATTTTAGACACCATGGCACTTCCGGTTTTCTTCGTCCCGGCATGAGTTTGTAGCCCCGCCCCCTTCGAAGCAGATAAAACACTGGTTGGTTAAGGTGTTGTATGCCTTGATTCATGGGTTTGGTTTTTTGCAAATTCAAATAATCTTTTCCTTCCTTCGTTAGAACATTTCATAGGGTCGTCCCCCATTTTTTAAGTGGCTCGAATTTTGCTAGTTGATTGAGAGTGAGAGTTGGTGTAGATCAAACCCGGATCTTAAGAGTAAGTATGGAAAAACTATTTAAACCTCTACACGAGAATTACAGTAAGTATGTTCAACCCTGGATCTCAATCAATCCAGATGTTTTCAAGTCTAGATGTAGTCTTTCTTATGGTGTTGGTGATTTTTTTCTGATTTTTTTTTTATTGTCATTCACCCCATCCTTCACCTTCTTTGGATATTTTTTTTCTTGTCGAGTTTAGTACATAAACGTCCCGTACTTAACTTAGTCTAGTTTTTGTTTATTTTATATTTACATTTATACCATTTCACTCTCTGCTTTCTTCTGCTCATCAGCACATATTTCTATCTATGAACGCTTTTAAATAAATAAACACAGCTTTTATATTCTTAAGCACCGATATCATTCTAGAATATTCACAATCAGCAGATTCTGTCCCACAAACGCCAATTTGGATGATGCATCAGAGTCTTGTATCATTTTTTTTAAAAAAAAATAATTTTTGATTCGATGCTATATTTTGGATTTGGTATTAAGACGAATTAAAATGATAAACAAACAGATGCAATATCCAAATAATGGCATTTTAGTTTTAAGGATTACTCTTTTCGGTGACAGCAGGTGTCCGTGATGTGAGTTGATTAGCTCTGTGACCAGCTATCACCGGGAAAAGTGGTCTCTAGTATACAGTACCTATAATAGTTTTTATTGATTTATTAACAGCTTGTGGAGACCACAATTGTCAACTGCCCGCATGTTACTGTGCTGGTAGCACCATCCCAAATGGTATGCCACCAAAAGATACACCACAAATGGTTATGCTCACCTTTGATGATGAAGTCTCTGCTGCTTATTATGGTTACTTCCAGCGATTGTTCCGACCAGGCCGTTACAACCCCAATGGATGCCCAGTACGAGGTGGTCTATTTGTTTCTGGTGATGGTACCGATTATGATCTTGTCTATCCACTTTACGCCATGGGTGTCGAGATTGCTAGTCACACCATGACCCACAGATTCCCTCACACTTGGTGGGCAACTGCTTCTTATGATGAATTTTATGCTGAGATTGAAGGTATGAAAAGGGCCCTAGCCGAGAACTCCGGTGTACCATATGATGCTATCCACGGATTCCGAGTTCCCTTCTTACAACTTGGTAGCGACAACATGTACAAAGCCATCTACGATTCCAAACTTGTTTACGATACCTCCATGTTTACCGGTTCCGTCTGGGAAGGAGGAGAACCAGTCTGGCCATTCACTCTTGATTTCGTACCCCAAGAACAATACTGTCAACATGGACCCTGCCCTAAAAACCAATATCCAGGACTTTGGGAAATTCCTGTCCAGCGATGGTATGGCGTTGATGGTCACTCCTGTGCTATGGCTGATGGCTGTACTTCAACTGGTGATGCCGATGAAATGTTGGAATTCCTCCGAACCAACTTCAAGAGATACTACAACACCAACCGAGCTCCTTTCGGTATCTTTGTACACGCCAGGTGGTTCCACACAGAACACCACATCGATGCCTTGGATGCATTCATCGATGAACTCATGAGCCTCAATGATGTCTATATCGTCACACCCAAACAAGTTATAGAATGGATGAAGAAACCCACGCCCCTTAGCGAAGCTCAGTATTTCCGACCATGGTCTTGTGAAGGATCAATCCAGGACCAACACAGACGATAGTTCGTTTAGGTTTTGTGAGAATCAAGATGACATTTTGGGACTTTCATGCAATTTTCTGTGATTTATGTCAATTGTCGGTCAGTACATGAAAACTATACAGGATGTGACGTCAGATCTGAATGAGATGAATCTGTGAGTGAATGGACAAGAAGTAATGGCTGATAGTTTTGTTAACCGTTTGTTAGATATTTATTAATTATAAAAAATCTCATTCAATGTCTAATCCTTAAACTCGAACTATTTTCAACTCGAACTATTTTTGTAAGAGTATTAGACATATACAACCTGTATAAAATGTAAATATGGCGGACGATAATCCATTGGGAAACCTCAAAAACCTCAAATTAATGAAACTGGTAAATTGGTTCTTTTCATTCCAGGCTACTAACAAAACATAGCCAAAAACAACGAGTGTTTAGTAGAGTTTAACAAACATTGAAGCAAATGGATGTGAAATTATCTAAATAACGAAATATATTTTCAAAAGTTTCTTTTTTTGGCAAAAATGCTAGTACACACATAAAAGACAAATGTGGTATATTCGACTAAAAGAAAATTCAATTGGTGTAAATAAACTTTGTATATTTTTGTTGAAAACCCCGCTCGGTTTTATCGTCCAACACGTAGTCATAGTTCATTATATATCTTTTAAACATAATATATTGATAACAAGTTCCTCTTAATATGGCGAAACTGATTCGGTAAAACAGGTTCTAGATCACCATAGCAACAACAATCTTTTTGGCTCTCTGTCACGATCTTTTGTTACCCGATTTTTTACCCCGAATATATCAAAACGCTCACAACAAAAATTGAAGTAGACTAATTTCTCAGAAAGTTCAAGCATCTTGTCGCATAATAATAGAACTATATCATAATGTTTGGTTAGCAATAATGACGTTAACGTGAACGAATATTCGGAAATTTCGGGAATTTAAAATTTAATGATGCTTTGATATAGTATCGTTTCCGCTCTTGAATATCCATGTTTAAAGAGGCACGGGCAGATAACTCGTAACATTTTTTTTAACCCGGAACTATTTCCATACTCTTGGTAGTCATCGTGTTAGGGTCACGCTCTTCACAAAACGGGTAAGGCTTCGAAAGTTCGATTACGATCGAAATGAAATTTGACATGCCTATTTATTGTAAAATTGCGCATCGAACGAGGGACTTCGATCTTTGATAGAATTTTACAATTCCAAGATGGCTGCGATGACGTCATGATCGGTTACTTGTTCATATAGTGCGGTCGTATACTTAGTGATCGACATTTCACTTTTTAAAAAAGAAAAATCTAATAACAGCGACTCCACTCGTTCTTATTCCAAAACTAAATGACCCAATGCTGCGGTCTGGAGTTGACCTCGGTATGGCGCGTGATTCGGTCTAGAGTTGACCTCGGTATGGCACGTGATTCCCTCTAAAGTTGACATCGGTATGGCGCGTGGTACGTGATTCTGCTCGTGTTTCTGTTACATCAGGAAGATCTAGAAACGGCGAGGTACAGTTTCGTCAATCAATGGGGAGCTACTTGTATAAAAAACACTCTTAAATTATGTATAAATTGTTTAACATGTACAATTGTATAAAATCACCCCCGATGTTTACATTTTTTAGCACTGATGTCAATAGGCTTGTGTTTTATGGCAGTGTAAATAAACACCGTGCATTTATAAATAAATCTATTTTATCAATAACTTTTGTCTTGTATATTTTAACACGATGCTGTTACATTGGCAATAATGTAAAATGAAATGGGGGTTCAAGATCTTACTATCATGTGCCAGCAGAATTAATGAAGATGGGCATTGTGAAATGAAATGGGGTTTAACGTCCTACAGTCCGACACCAACTGCACTAATGAAGTCACCAACATGGCGGCGCTGGACATGGTTTGTTCATCTGGTCATTCATTGAGTTTAACGTCCTACTGTTCTGTTCAATTGGGTTAATGAAATGAAATGGGGTTTAAAGTCCTACTGTTTGACAGCAACTGGGTTAATGAAGTCACCATACAGTATGCTATGACAGGTGTTTTGTCTTTATGAAATGAAATGGGGTTTAACGTCCCACTAATCGACACCAAGAAGACTTATGAAATCACCATACAGTATGCTATGGGGGCAATTTTGACCGGACAGTGGTACTACGACCTACTCTTATTTCGAATCCCAACTGTTAAAAATATGGTTCTTTTACGTGAACGCCCATGTGTACAATAGACAGTTTCTGGTTTCCTTGTTATTTGCCTTTATGACTGGGTGAAGTGGGATTTAACGTCCTACTTTCTGGTAACTACCGGGAAAATGGGCATATCATATATCATGTGCTATGAGGAAATGTGTGCCCTGGCAGCGGCATTGAAGGTTATTTTACGTGTGCGTGTCAATGTCGGGTGGACCTCGATTGTTCGTCTCACCTGAATGACTAGACGCCTTTTCTTCCTGCACCACTGACAAAGATGGAATAAATAGACTGGACAATCTCGAAGACCTTTATCAGACAACATAGGGATGGAATGGGGGACCACCTTGATGGTGACTCAGCACTGCACACTCCAGAATACCAATCATATGAAACGTATCTATTTGATTTCAACTCTATCCCTAGTTTGAATCCCTTGTTGTGCCGAGTACCTCGGAGGTTTTCAAGCCTGGTCACCAATTGTCTCGTTTCTATTCCATCTGAACACGGGCCCGTGGTGGTCGGGTAGTAAGAACACAAGACCTTCCGGGTTTAGATCCCTCTGTGTGCCGCATCCCAGTTACCAACCCACGGAACTGACATGTGCAGTTGTAATCCAACCGTGTACACATTGGTATGCACTTCAAACAGCTCTTGAACGTTGAAATTCAGTGGTCAGTATAGGAGAACACGGCGTTGTCTTGGACAAAATCTTCTCCCCGTCATTTCACAAAAGAACATAGACAAAAGGTATGCTAGCATCAGAGAAAGAGAGAGAGGGGGATTGGGTTTAATGTTCACTCGATATTTCGGGACTAACATCTGGTTCAATTTTATTTAAATAATTCTCTTGCGCGTAGGGGCCTTTAGCAGTGAGAGAAAACCGGAGGAGCCGTTTTTTTTCCAAATTAGTTTTTTTTTTAAATAAAAACGCATGTATATTTGTTAATGTCTTATATGCTGAGACGCAGTTAAAACACAACACTGATTACACTGAAAGTGTTGGCGATCGCAACAGAATGCAACTGATTATAAGCTGGATATTTACCCACACAAGACAATCAACAACAACCTAGGGAATTCACCTCTTATAGCAACACACGCCATGAAATATCATCTCATAAAGTCCCTGCTTGTGGGGTCCTGCTGCACGCTTAGTGCAATGCTGCTTCCGGTGGCTCTGATATTCAGCTCCACTTAATTTAAAGATATGTTGCCAGGCAACGAAACATACGCCTACAGTAGCTAAATCGTCCGTGCTGTGGCTTATTTATTATTTTATTGGTTCTGCAAACTGAAACATAGACCTTAACTCTTCGTGTCAATAATTTAAATGATGCATATAAATATCATACAAATCGGATGATAACTTTTGTTGTTAGAGCTGAAATTCAACAGAATTCTTCGTTTCACAAATTTAAATGATATACATATATATAAATTTTATATCGATTGGATGATAACTTTTGTCTTCGGGCATTCACAAGGTTCAACAAGGGTCATAACTCTAGACGTAATTAACGGAAATTGCCGAAATTCAATAGGCTTCTACGTTTCACTAATCTAAATAATGCATAACTTTTGTCGTTAGAGCGTTCACAACGTGCAACAAAGTGAAACAAGGGTCATAACACCAGGAGAAATTAACGGAAATTATTGAAATTAAATAGGATTCTTCATCTCACTAATGTAAACCATAATTAGGTGATAAATGTAGTACGTAGAGTGTTCACAAGAAATTGTGGAGGACGGGGGCGACGGCCATATACGACTACATTTCCATGTCGGGGTACAAAAACACTAACGTGTTGTCGGTACTAGACTTTATTATACACCCACCTGCAATGTTTTTCAAGTTGAGGAGAGTATTATCATATAAACACATAAAACAAACTGTTGTAGATCAGTTATAATCGAGTGTGGTTTATCAGCGTGTTTGTCTCTTCGGGGTTGGCCGCGACTCAAATTTGGGTTAGACGGTCAGCTCAAGTCGGTGAGTAACATAGGTCTGCCGACGTTGCATTACCATTTCTAATATTACAGGGAGTGTTTAGATATGTGATGTTTTCCAAAGCCCTAAATTGTACAATGTTCCCAAGGTGCCGGTGCAACGTGTAATAATTCCGCATAAAGTGGATGCCGGACTCTGAATTTCGATATTATTTCTTTTAAAAACATCTCACTAATTCCATTTAGAGACCTCTGATGGTTAACGAGTGCGTGTTGCATCACAAGGTCTTTCATTGAGTCAAGTGGCGTGGTTGTACGTGGTTTCCTCCCACTGCTTACACATACATTATGCAAGAGCTAAATCTGCCTATAGTAGGTCTTTCTTTAGGCCTGAAATGTTATCTAAATTATTAATTATATATCAACTAACTTATCAACTCTCGATGGCATCGCTAGCCTATGATGTTTATTGGATTAGGTTCCATTCATAATTTAATCATGAAATGGATAATCGAGACTATGTTTATTTTATCCTACCGACTTTAGTAATAATGATCGAGGCTATAGGCCGAAAACTCAATCGCTAAAATCTCGGTTCATAGTGGATCAATTTGACTTAAATTTTCAGCATATTCCTTTTACAGTATCTAGTTTCTAACTATTATAGCGAGAACTGTCAGCTCTCTATCTAATCTCCCACAATGTATCTTGAAGACCCCTACGCGCAAGCGAATTATTGAAATAAAATTGAACCATGTGTTAGTCCCGAAAAGACTTAGTTTGTGTAGAGTGGACATTAAACCCCATTTCTCTCCATCCGGGTGAATGAACATGGGCATCCGCCATGCAGTGTGCTATAGCGCAAGTTTTAACATCATGGTCTACTCTTATTTCGAATTCCAGCTATCAAGGGTTCTTATACACCCCAATCTGTACAACTAGACACTGTTCCTTATTAGCCCCTTAACCCTGCACCAATGATAAGGGGAAACACCACCGGAAATTCACAAGAATCCTTTTCTGCCTACATTGGGATCTAACCCTGGACCTTTAGGTTAGCGAGCCACCATCTTACTCGCTGAGAAGATGTAAAACAGTTTTGAAAGACAAAAAACACATGAAGAATAATTCCACGAGGCATAGCTTATATTGTTAACTATATTATTGACAGATAATTACAACAGATGAGACTGTTAGCAATGAAACTGTGATGAAGATGAAACTGTGATGAGGGTGAAACCGTGATGAGGGTGAAACCGTGATAAGGATGGAAGTGTGAGGTAGATATTAAGCAGGCAAGGCTTATTTTATTGGATATTATCAATAGCAGATATTAATTTTACCATCCCTCTAGAAATACATAATAACATTATTATAATATTTAAAATTACAATATTACAGCACAGTTATTTATGGTTGCTGTTAGTGGCCATTCTATATTTCGGCTTGTCGGATTGTGAAGGCAAGTGTTCCTGGTGCTCAAAGTCAAAATTACAATTTGCTGATTTTGTACGATATGGGTTGTATTAACCCCTTTTTCTGTAAATATTTCGATCATTTCTCAAAAAATAAATGATTATTTCATACTCCGAGGTCTTTGAATATAAAATACTTCCGCCATGTTCAGTAGAGTACATAATACTTATATATATAACTTTTATAAATCTATATAGTTAAACCTAAATAATACAATATGTTGTATTTAGGCCTCGAGTTATAAAGATATATACCCATGTACAATTTATTACAGAATCTATAAATAGCTTAACAATATTTTGTATTATAGCCTTGAGTTATAAAACAATATTATCTTAATAACAGTTCATATTTAATTAAAATACAGATCTATATTTCGTTTCGTATTTTTTATATTTTTGATTGCCTCTATTACATAAAGATCTGGCTGGTTGTAATGGAAGTTCGCTTCAGATGCCATACGAGCGGTTTTTTTTTTTAATCTATGACGTCAGACACTCGATTAACCAATCAGCGTTGATGTTTTTAGTGGGTTACCCACAGTTCTGTGCACCTTATGCCAAAACCTCGCCGTAACAGCCCGTTTCATTGGCTAATCCTTTACAACATCAAGAACGCGGCTTTTTTTTATATAACTCTTATAGATCCTAGTTTAGTAAAGACAAGCAAAACGAAATTTTGAACTATGAAAAACGAAACGAAATAGGATCTGTGTTTTAATCAGATTGTAATTACAGTTCATATATGGTACTCGTATAATTCCAAATAAATACATTTATTAAACTTGATTAGAGCCTGGGGGAAATATATGATTATACGGACAATATAGATAAAAATAAAAACAACAAATAAAAATAGCACAACACCAGCTTCTATCATCCACTGTACATCTTTTTTATGTTCAACTTTATGTACAAAAGACCAAGGCCTTAAACAAATATACTGCACATTGTGCACATTACACGTATACACACATTAACTTTTCTTTCCTATCTTTCTCTAATAGTCTACACCTTTACCTACTAATCAGATCTAATAATTACTTGCAATCTTCCTGAAATTTAATATGAAACAGTATTAAACATACATTATGACGTCACATTAATAATGACGTCATTGTATTAATCATATTAAACATACATTATGCAAGAGCTAAATCTGCCTATTGCAGGTCTTTCTTTTAACCTGAAATGTTATCTAAATTATTAATTAGACATTAATTAACGTATCCAGACCATTATCAACTCTCGATGTCAATGCTAGCCTGCGATAATTGTTGGATTATGATCTGATTTGCTGCATAACTTTCCTTCTCGATTTAACGCTTAAATGGATAATCGAGACTATGATTTTTGTCGTACCGACTTTAGTTATGTAGACCGAGGCTATGCGGAACTTTCGATCGCTTATTTCTCGGTTCATAGTGGATCAATTTGACTGAAATGTTCAGCAAATTGCCTTTACATTATCTAGTTTTTAACTATTATAGTGGTAACTGCTAACTCGTTATCGAATCTCCCATAATGTATCTTTAAGGCTAACAGACATTATTTATTATATCCGTTGGTAAGGAGGGGGGGGGGGGGTAGAGAGAAAGAGAGAGAGAGGGGAGAGAGAGAGAGAGGGGGATTTAACGTCCACTAACAGACATTATTTCAATCTGATTAAAATACAGATCTATAATTCGTTTCGTTTTTATACCTTCGATGGGCTACATTATATGAAGATCTGGTCGGTTGTACTGGAAGGTCGCGCCAGAGGTCATACGAGCGGCGGTTGACCCTATGACGTCAGATATTGATTAATCAACCAGCATTGACGTTACTAGTGGTTTACCCACAGTTCCGTGTACAGTACACCAAGAACTCGCCGTAACAGACCGCTCCATTGGCTAATCTCTCACATTAATCCGAGCGCGGCTTATATAACAACTCTTCCAGATCCTAGTGTAGTGAAGACAAGTAAAACTATAAAAAACGAAACGAAATAGGATCTGTGTTTTAATCAGCTTGACATATTTATTATTTTCTTTGGTAAAGGAGTCACATAGGGGGAGTTGGGTAGTCAAGTGGGGTAGGCCTGGTATACAGTTCACATGGCGAGTTGGGTAGTCAAGTGGGGTAGGCCTGGTATAAAGTTCACATGGGGAGTAGGGTAGTCAAGTGGGGTAGGCCTGGTATACAGTTCACATGGGGAGTTGGGTAGTCAAGTGGGGTAGGCCTGGTATCGATTTGCGCACGGTCAATTGTAAAATCGCATGTTGATTCTTTTTTTCGGGTTCTCCGACTTCCTCCTACACCCTCAGACACGCAGCTGCATACCCCCCCCCCCCCCACACCCCCTAACTTTCGGGCAGACGGGTAAAGTGAAAACAAAAATTATTATTTCATCTAGTTGGCAAAATAAAGTGCCCGAGATCTTATAAAACACTAATTTTACTTTATTTTTAATTGAACATCACAAATTTGTACTGAATTGATTAAAACGTTTTGTCGGGAGTCTTTCTAATTTCTGTGACATTTTTCGGCCATCGATTATTATTTATGGATGCAGCTGCAGCATTCTGATTGGATGGTTGGAACTCAGGTCGGCATAAAGTGAGATTTCGGTTGCAAACCCATCGGAAACTCTGCGGTTGTTTAATTCACGGGCTAAAATAGCAGAAAAACGCATTTGCAGTGGTTAAACTTTCAAAATTTTCTCGGGGGCACGAGGTCTCCATACCCCGCACCGATTGCTTGGTTGTTTGGGATTTGGGATTCCGGTAAGTCACCTAAGGTAGGCTTTATTGGACCACTTTGAACTTGCTGTATTCACGGGTTGGAAGAGCCGAAAACACGTTTGCGCCAGTTAAATTTTTAAAACTTTCTCTCGGCGGTCCCATATTTGTGGACTGCAAACGACAAACGATTGATTGGAATTTAAGTCAGCCACCTATGTTAGGCTATATTAGACCACTTTGAAGTTGCTGTATTTCCGGTCTGGAATAGTAGAAAAACGCTTTTGCGGCAGTCAAATATTAATTTGGTTTTTGATCGGGAGGGTGGGAGGGGGTCCTACGAGGTATGTTCCGCTCCTTCGCCTCTTGTAGACGACCGGCGCCGCCGAGTGTAACCCGAAATTATTTCGGGCATCTCAGGTTCTCCCCTCTCCCCACAACATTCATCGAGTCTGTACACCTATCCTTCACGAGGCCATTTTATGTATAAATTTATCTCTTATCTCTAGTTTTATCGTGGTAAGGGGTCGCCGGTGAATAATGAGCTGTTTGGTCTTCCATAGAATTAAACCAAGCATATATTTATCGTTGATGTTATACATACGTATACAATTTCACACACCGTCTTCTTTATATTATATACGTATGTTATACATACATGTATTTCATACACCGCCTTCTTTATATTATATACGTATGTTATACATACATGTATTTCATACACCGACTTCTTTATATTATATAGTCGGAGTGGAACATTATATTATATACGTATGTTATACATACATGTATTTCATACACCGACTTCTTTATATTATATAGTCGGAGTGGAACATTATATTATATACGTATGTTATACATACATGTATTTCATACACCGCCTTCTGGAGTAGGATCTTATATTATATAGTTTAGTCTATAGTCTATATTATATATTATTATTATTATATTATTATTGGCATACTTATTCAACAAGGGCGTTACTCAAATATCTAGTTCATGTTTACACAAGTGACAGCGTTAAGGAGCATAAAAGGTTTGACTGTTTACTTTATTCGTGCAAACCAATAGGTATTACAATAGAAATAGAAATGAAATGAAATGGGGTTTAACGTCCTACTGTTCTGCTCCTAACCTGGGCTAATGAAGACGGGCATACACCATACAGTGTGCTATGAGGGAAATTTTGCCCGGGCAGCGGCACTATCGCCTACTCTTATATCGAATTCCAACTGCCAAGGGATCTTTTACGTGCATTCCAATGTATACACGGGACCTCGGTTTTTCGTCTCATCTGAATGACTAGACAGCTGTCCTTGTCAGGCCCTCGGCAATAGAAAAAGAAGATGTTAAGACAACCATCGTAATGCTAGCTTCCCACTTTCACGATTCGCGCCAAGAAAAAATATATGTTTGTGGCCGTCAAATTTTCAAAATTAACTTTGGGGTGGGGGCGGGTCCTACACTCTAAGCCCAGCCCATTCTGTCCCCCACCCCATGACATTCATGGTCTCCGTACGCCTATGGAAATATATCACGTTTGTCAAGAACCCGTCCCCCTCTCTCTCTCTCTCTCTCAAGGGGAATAACTAGTTACAGCTTGACCTTGAAATATGGAGTTTATAGAATACATACCTACTAACGTCACCACCATTAAAACAACCTTTCGGAACGGTGACAGGAACTGGGACGTCCCCGTGGAATCTACTAGAACTGTCCACATTCTTCACGCTTCCACTTCTACAGGAAAATAGATTAATTTTTAAATTTATTACTGTAAACTAAACGAGCTAAACAAGGCTTATAACTAGCTCTATCTGATCTATCGACGACTGGCGAGGACCCAGGAAAATCAAAAATTGGGACCGGCAAGAACCCAGGAAATTGAGAAATAGGAACAAGCAGTTGAAAATGAGAGAGATAGAGGCAAAGACCAACCATAATAGTACCGCTATAAAGCGTCCATATTGTCAAAGCAATTGCAGTGCTGGTTAATTTTTAAATATAACCAATCATCGCTATAAAAACTCGGGCTTACCGAATATGTAGCGAATCAATGGAATGTTCATTTTTCACAAGCTGGACTGACTAAAAATAAACATAATCTATTTTATTTCAATCTGATTAAACACAGGCCCTATTTCGTTTCGTTTTTTGTAGTTCAAAATTTCATTTAACTTGTCTTTACTACACAAGGATCTGGAAGAGTTGTTATATAACTCTCGTTCTGGATGATGTTAGGGATTAGCCAATGAAACCATGTGTTACGGCAAGTTTTTGGCGTGAGGTGCACGGAACGGTGGGTAAACCACAAGAAACATCAACGCTGATTGGTTAATCAAATGTCTGACCTTATAGGGTCAAAAGCCGTTCGTATGACCTCTGCCGCGGCCTTTTACTACAACCGGTCAGATCTTCATGTAGTGTAGGCATAATAAAACGAAATGAAATATAGATCTGTATTTTAATCAGAATGATTTTAGTAATGAGCAAAATCAACTCTTCAAGTTGTCAGTGATGCGGGATGGGAGACCTGGTAAAGAAACACGTCTAGTCATTCGGGTGGGACGCTGGTGTCCACGTTAAACAATCGCTGACCATTTGAATTCTACAAAGAGTAGGCGGACAAATTTACCCCCATTAGCACACTGCATGGCGCGTGACAGTCTTAATTAACCCGGTAGGACGTTAAACCCCATTTCATTTCTTTTCTAAATCAAGATCTGTCAAGCTACTAGAGTTATAGCTGGCTTTAAGACAATAAATAAATGAAAATGAAATGGGGTTTAACGTCCTACTGTTTTGCACCGACTGGGCTAATGAAGACGGGGAATAAATAAAACATATTTAAATACCTTGCGTATCTGGTCATTAAAACTATTACATTTCTCTCTGATCTTCCTCAATCTATCATTGGCTTTTAAAGTCAGGTCGTGACATTCATGGAAACTCCTGAAATATAATTAAATATCCCGGTCAAACCTCTCCAACAGATATTTTATTTCAATTACATACAAGGGGATGCGGTGGCTCAGTGAGTAAGACGTCGGATCGCTAACCTGGAGGTTCCGGTGATGCATCAACCGGTCTAAGGTAGGTATCACGCGTGCGCTGTCGTTTTCCATGAGTTCGATTCGATCCAAAGTTGTAGATCAACCCGTATGAACACGTGGGTTGTGCCCGGGAACTCCGGTTTTCCCCAACCCTCTCCCTCTCTGTTTCTCTGATTGGGTGCTACCTTCTCTTTCTCTCCCTCTGATTGGGTGCTACCTTCTCTCTCTCTCTCTGATTGGGTGCTACCTTCTCTTTCTCTCCCTCTGATTGGGTGCTACCCTCTCTCTCTCTCTCTGATTGGGTGCTACCTTCTCTCTCTCTCTCTGATTGGGTGCTACCTTCTATCTCTCTCTCTGATTGGGTGCTACCTTCTCTCTCTCTCTCTGATTGGGTGCTACCTTCTCTCTCTCTCTCTGATTGGGTGCTACCTTCTCTCTCTGTCTCTGATTGGGTGCTACCTTCTCTCTCTCTCTCTGATTGGGTGCTACCTTCTCTTTCTCTCCCTCTGATTGGGTGCTACCTTCTCTCTCTCTCTCTGATTGGGTGCTACCTTCTCTTTCTCTCCCTCTGATTGGGTGCTACCCTCTCTCTCTCTCTCTCTGATTGGGTGCTACCTTCTCTCTCTCTCTCTGATTGGGTGCTACCTTCTATCTCTCTCTCTGATTGGGTGCTACCTTCTCTCTCTCTCTCTGATTGGGTGCTACCTTCTCTCTCTCTCTCTGATTGGGTGCTACCTTCTCTCTCTCTCTCTGATTGGGTGCTACCTTCTCTTTCTCTCCCTCTGATTGGGTGCTACCTTCTCTCTCTCTCTCTCTCTGATTGGGTGCTACACTCTCTCTCTCCCTCTGATTGGGTGCTACCCTCTCTCTCTCTCTCCTCTCTGTCTCTCTCTCCTCTCTCTCTCCCTCTGTCTCTCTGATTGGGTGCTCGCTCTCTCTCTCTCTCTCTCTCTCTCTCTGTCTCTCTGATTGGGTGCTCGCTCTCTCTCTCTCTCTCTCTCTCTCTCTGATTGGGTGCTATACCTACCTCTTGCTGTGTATAAACTGCTTGTAATATTGCTGTTTCTTCACCCAACAATGGTCTTGCCACAGATTTAAACAACTTGCACTCAATTCTTCTACGTCATTACTGAAATATCAATCAGCAAAACGCTATAATTACTAGGCTAAGTCTAAACCATATAGGAATTTGGTCACTTGATTCGTGAGGAAGAATTCGGTGATTTCGTTTTTAATGGTGTTCTAGTAGTTTAGACATTGCGTTCTACTGCCAGACACTGGAGATATAGGCATTGCGGCCTTTTCACTTGATTCGTGAGGAAGAATTTGGTGATTTCGTTTTTAATAGTGGGTTAACGGGCTGTACAGGACCGATGAATCGATTCACCACAGTGAGTTAATTCATTCCGTAGTTTGAGAAATAGACTTTGGCGTATAGATTTCATGATTTGTTTAGCATTTCGGGCAAATCAATCATTTTGAGACATTAAGGGCACACGTCACATTTTCAGAATCCATTGTTGTTTAATTTATAATAACAAGTATCAAATTATATCTTGTTTATTGTTTGTTTCATGACATTAGCTGCCGCTGCATCCAGTATCCGAACCCTGTCCTACTACAAATATAGACTAATTCAGGAGATATCAACTATATACCATACTAATTTCATTATAGAGTCATGAGATATTAACCATATACCATACTAAAATATAGACTAATTCATGAGATATTAACTATATAACATACTTAAATTCATGAGATATTAACTATATACCATACTTAAATAGACTGATGAGATATTAACTTTTATTCCATAATTAAATATAGACTGATGAGATATTAACTATATACCATACTTAAACATAGACTGATGAGATATTAACTATATACCATACTTAAATATAGACTGATGAGATATTAACTATATACCATAATTAAATATAGACTGATGAGATATTAACTATATACCATACATAAATATAGACTGATGAGATATTAACTATGCATACCTAAATAGATATTCTAAATATAAACTCATGAGAGACTAAAATAGATATTCTAAATATAGACCCATGAGATATTTATTATACCATAATTAAACAGATATTCTAAATATAGACTCATGAGATATGCACTATATACCATACTAACATAACAACACATATTCTAAATATAGAATCATGAGATATGCACTATATACCATACTAATATATTATTAACAGATATTCTAAATATAGAATCATGAGCTATGCACTATATACCATACTAATATATTATTAACAGATATTCTAAATATAGAATCATGAGCTATGCACTATATACCATACTAATATATTATTAACAGATATTCTAAATAAATCCTTACCGATCTTTTAAATGCAGAATACGTTCTTCCTCTGGTAAAATCTCCATTTTTTTTCTTCGCTTCATTCTAGTTAAAATTATCTTCATGTCATCTGCATATTTCTTGGCTTTCTGAAGACTGTATTAATACAAACAGTTTGTAAACAAAATGCCAGCTGTTGGATGTATAAAATATATTCAATTTTTTTTATTTTAAATAGGGGATGCACGATTGGGAGTCTGTTATTTCCCGAAATCACAGAATTACAATCGAGTGATGGCAACCTGATTAAAACATAGATCCTATTTCGTTTCGTTTTTTATAGTTCAAAATTTCATTTTCCTTGTCTTTATACACTAGCACCTGGAAGAGTTGTTCTGCAACCCGCGTACTGATTGAAGTGACGGATTGGTCAATAAAACGAGTTCTTGGCGTGTTGTGCATGGAACTGTGGGTATTCCACTAGAAACATCAACGCTGATTGGTTATCAGTTTCAAAAGTCGCTCATATGACCTCTGACGCGACTTCCCACTACAACTGGTCAGATCTTAATGTAGTAGAGGCCATCGAAAGTATAAAAAAACCGAAACGAAATATAGATCTGTATTTTAATCAGACTGGAGTGATGCGGAATTAAATTAGATCACAGATCCGTCAGTCCCGACAACTGAGGTGGTGTGAGTAGAATCGAGTCACAATGAATATGTTTCGGTTGTCATGCTTGGTTGATATATTTTTCTTATAGAGTAGGCGAATGCGTTGTAGCCCGAAACCTCCCTTTTCACTGGGCTGTCGCTAATTTTTGGATTGAGAGAATTATTTTTAACTGGAATCAAAGACGAATCAATCTGGGCCCACTCGGCAAACCTCAGCAGATTCCAGTACCCTACATCTAGCCTCGGCTGTATAACGAAGTCCGGCATTGGAACTGCTTTCAAGTTCCCGGATTACCAACGGCGTTCCCCATTACGACGCCTTTGAAGAATGTTTTATCATACAAATATTTCAAAGTCGGAAGCTGTTTTTCGTTCAAGTTTATCCGATTTTCTTCAAACAAGGACAACTCTGCACTGAAAATTCTAAACAGCTTCGAACGACGCAATTTAAATAACTTCTTTTTAAAAGCGGCAAGTTTTCCTGATAAGTAAACCGGTGCCGCATCGCAATTGTATAGGCGTAGGTACATATCATTTACGGTCATACAGCCGAGGCTAGATGTAGAGTAACGGAATCTGTCGAGGTTTGCCGAGTGAATCTGGGCCCTTATTCAAGAAAATTTCAACTGATATATTTTAAGGAAGCGATATTTTCATTGGTTGGAGGTTAAAATCATAATCCACATTTTATCTCTTAGCCAATCAAAGGGCTGCGTTCTTAATACGTTTTAGTTTGAATTTTCGTGAATATGGTCGCCGAAGTAAAATACAAATAATTGAGATTTTATTTTATGATTTTAATTAAAGTAGGGAGACGAACCATGAACAAGTGCAACTGTCTTGAGGAACCGCCATCTTGTTGTACTGTGCCTCCATCATGATATTCAGGCGTCTGATAATATCACGTACAGGTTTTATATCTACTTCCATCTGTCAATCAAATAATACACTGAGAGAGAGAGAGAGAGAGAGAGAGAGAGAGAGAGAGATGGGGGGCTAATATTGCTTATTTCACTATTACAGGATTCTCCCCCTCGAGGGAGAACTCATAGGAAACTCACGAGGTTATACAGGCAACAATAGTTCGTGTCAATCCAAGCCTTTGATCCAATTCTTGCATTTGACCAGACCATATGATCTAGAGTGGAGAAATATTGAAAGCAGGTGGCTTTATTCCTTGTCACGTACTAGTTTGGGATGAGAACCACGTCACTTGACAAAATGTCAGACCATTATGATCTAAAAGAGGACACGTTAGACCGCACGACAAATCAACATCACCCCCCCCCCCCCTAGTGTTGGTCGCGAAATGGGTTATCGGGTGCCGTTCCTGCTTGTCAGTGGCGCAGGACGCAGGTCCAGGCAAGCGATTAGCGTATATAGTCTTTCGGATGGGAAGAAAACCCAAGGTCCAGTGTACATATTGGCATGCGCATAAAAGAACCCATGACACTTGGAATTCGAAGTAAGAGTAGGATGTATTGCCGCTGTCCGGACAAAATTTCCCCCATAGCACATTGTATGTCCATTTCTATTTTTCTCGTGTTCTCTAATCTCGTGACATTCAATTATTTTTTTTGAATTGTCAGATTCCGAAGGAATTGTGAGTGAGCAGAATTTCGACCGTGTAAATGTTATTACTCGTCACTTCATAAATGTTATCACTCGTCACTTCAGTCAGTTATATAGAAGGGTAACTCGTGTTCTCCTTTTGTGTTCGTCTGTTGTAGCAATAATCTCTGTGTTAAAATTATATTTAGAACGTGTTTAACCAGTTTTATCATATATGATATTGACTGACACCAATATTGTCCTTTAACCCAATATGAACAGAACAGTGGACGTTAAACCCAATTAATGACCAGATGAACAAACCTTGTCCAGCGCCGCCATGTTGCTGACTTCTGGCGAATATGTGCTGTATTTCTGCGCCGACGCGTTACCATTAACAACACGGTGGTCTATGTGACGTATATCATCACTGATTGATTTTAAACTAAATTTTGACAGATCTTCTTCTTCTCTGACTTCTCTACGGTAAAACTGTAACATATATCTCATGTTATTCATCTCCAGTAATAAACATTCATACCCCTTCTCAATCTTCAGAGTAAATGTCTTGATCATCGCCCTGGAAAACAATTCAAATATCACATTATACAACCTCACTTCGTATGTAATCTTGTGCGTGTAGTACGTGTATACGACCTCACTACGTATGTAATCTAGAACGTGTATTATGTGTATACGACCTCACTAGGTATGTAATCTAGAACGTGTATTATGTGTATACGACCTCACTACGCATGTAATCTAGAACATGTATTATGTGTAAACGTCCTCACTACGTATGTAATCTAGAACATGTATTATATGTATACGACTCACTACGTATGTAATCTAGAACGTGTATTATGTGTATACGACCTCACTACGTATGTAATCTTGAACGTGTATTATGTGTATACGACCTCACCACGTATGTAATTTAAAACGTGTATTACCTACATACAGCCTCAGTAGATAAATAAACTTATGGGAAACAGCTATACATCACCACTACTCATTGGCTTTTAGATAGTTAATTAGTCCATTTTATCTTGTTTTTGTATATCATAACCCTACTGTGTCATAGGCCTTTGATCTTGTTGTTGTCATGTATGGTTTCAACCGTGTTGCTGTAATTTTGTCTATATATCTTGCTTCAAATTTTGTTATATTGTATTAGCTTGAAAACTTTGAGAGAATACTCTTCGAAACGTCGCCTAAATAAATCAGTAGCTGTTTTCCATAAGTATGTTTATAGTTTTTGTACTTACCACATTGTTACTGATGATAACAAAACCATCGCACTTACCAGATTGTTACTGATGGTAATATAACTATACTACTTACCACATTATAACTAATGTTCTCACTGTTTTCTGTTGATAATGAAACGAGTCGTATACTAAATCTATTATCTGATATACTATGACAATTCGTTTAAACGTTATATCATAATCATTAGCAACTGAACTCGAATTATTATAAACACCAAACGATTCTGAAAACAAAGAGGTGAAAACGATAAATAAACTATCAATTGGTGAAACTTTGAAATAAAATCTCGTTGTAAAATACAGTATTTTACACTACATGTGTGGTTATCATTACAAATGCATCTGTTACCATGGTTACAATACCATCATGGTTACAATTGTATCATTCATATACACATGCATCGTTGCTATGGTTACAGATGCAATGATTATAAATGTCATATATCTATAGTTACAAGTGGAGTTTACTGCGATTGTAAACGCTGTGCTGCTATAACCACTGTTACGTGAATACAAATAATTCAAGAAATGGGGTTTAACGTTCACAAACTAGGTAATTTCGGGACTAAAACATGGTTTCATTCAAATATATTTCAATAATTCGATTGCGCGTAGGGGACTTTAGCAGTAGGAGGAGCCCGGGGGGGGGGGGGGGGCGGAGAAAACCCACGAGGTTGAACAGGCGACCTCACTCCGTGTCAAGTACAACCGGGGAATCGAAATCACGCCAGTACAACGTACACGCGCTAACCATTTGGCCATCCAACCCCGCTCCGAGACGTTAACCATTCGGCCATCCAATACCCCTCCCCCTCCCGGTCATGGAATTAAAGTCAATACACTGCCT
This sequence comes from Patella vulgata, assembly GCF_932274485.2. Lineage (NCBI taxonomy): Eukaryota > Metazoa > Mollusca > Gastropoda > Patellidae > Patella > Patella vulgata. The sequence continues at coordinate 65,652,211 of NC_065885.2, forward strand.
TAATGGGAAATCATCAGAATTATAAACCAAGCATCAGTTTCAAGTCTTCAGTTAGGATTAAGCATAATCTGCCCCGTGGATGGTACCCGCCATACCACTTGACATAATCTTATTTACCTAGTTTGAATAGTTTCAGGCCTTCCTCCAAGTTGTGTTTAAATACAGCTGGGATGTAGTTAGTCTGTCGTTGATTGAATAGATCACCCAGACTTGATCCCCTGATAACCGCCTTATCTAACATCAAATCATCATAATATAATGTCTGATACTCGGCTGGAACATCAGTATATCTGGCGATCTCTTCTTTAAGCTGTGTTAAACTAAATAAATAGAAAACACATATAACAGTGGCCAGAGTAGAATGTGACCCGAGACGGCAGTTCAACATCAATAAAAAGAAAAACAGTCTATGTAAAAGAGTAATTTTAATATTGAAATTAATAAAATACAAAAGGTAATTTCAACATTAAGAAAAATTTAAAAAAATGTTTTTTAACATTAATAATAAAATTTCTAGTCAATATTAGCACAATGGATGCAGTTTGTTACATTTATGAAATGAAAATAACCCATATAATTACCTATTATTTGGTTATATTAATTTCGTTATAATTATATATAATAATCACTTGGTTATAATTATGTATAATTATTACCTATCATTTGGTTATAACTATGTATAATTACCTATTATTTGGTTATAATCATATATAATTATTTAATCATTTGGTTATAATTATATCTCATTACCCATCATAGGTTATAATTATATACAATTACCTATCATTTGGTTATAATCATATATAACCTATCATTTGGTTATAATTATATCTAATTACCTATCAATTGGTTATAATTATATCTAATTATCTATCATAGGTTGTAATTATTTATAATTACCTATCATCTTGTTATAATTATATATACTTACCTATCAATTTGTTATGCATATATATAATTACCAATCATTTGATTATAATTATATATACTTACCTATCAATTTGTTATGCATGTATATAATTACCAATCATTTGGTTATAATTAGATATAATTACCTATCATTTGGTGTAAAATACAAATTAAAGTTGGTTCCGTCACTAGTGTTTATAATATTTAGCTGAAATCTTTTATTTAGTTTTCTCTGTTCTGAAAATAGTTCTTCATATGACAGCTGTTTTTGTGGATCTGCTTCTAATAGTTTAGATATGATATTCTTTAATAATTCTTGTAAATGGCTGAAAAATAAATAAAAACTTATATAACCGAATGGTTAGCGCGTGCACATTATATCATAAGGTCTGTCATTGAATCAACTGGCATGGTTTCGATTCTTCGGTTGTATGTGAGAAGGAGTAGGGTGGGTTTTCTCCGGGTGCTCCGGTTTCCTACAACTGCTAAAGACCCCTACGCGCAAGGGGAATTATTGAAATAAAATTGAACCATATGTTAGTCCCGAAATGACATAGTTTGTGTCGTGTGGAAGTTAAACCCGATTCCCCCCTCCCTCTCTCTCTCTCTCTATCATTGCCATTTTAAAAGGTTCAACTAGAAATATGATTGATTTACCGTGACGATCTGCAGCCTGTCGGAAAATCTGTCATCCATTTTATTTCGCCATTAGCCTCGTCTTGATATCCACTTAAAGCTCCAGAAGGTTTGCACGATATCATCTCATACCTGGTTGTAAAATATATTATTTGGTTATTATTATCTCTGCAGCAAGGGAGCCACGTTGACTAAAGTGGGTAAGACGCTGCAGCTGGCTGGCATGGAGGTTGCGTGTTCTCTCCCGATGTTGACCGAGTAAGTTCATCGAGATTCTTCGGTGTGGTTTCCTCTTGTCAGTGGTGCAGGACTGAGGGCCCAACAAGGACAGCTGTCTAGTCGAACGGATGGTACGAAAAGCCTAGGTCCCATGTACACATTGGCAGTGTGAATTCGATATAAGAGTAAGTCGTGGCGCCGCTATCTGGAAAAACTTTCCTTCATAGCACAATGTATAGTATATGCCCATCTTCATCAGATCAGTCTATATAACTGACTGAAGTGACGGTTGATAACAGATACAGTTTTTATTTTTCTCGTGTTCTCTTATCTAATGACATTCAATTACCTTTTTTAATTGTCAGATATACACTTACATTCTCATATAACAACTTTTGGTCTTCCAAAGAATTATTAGTGAGCAGAAATTCAGCCGTTATCGCTCGTAATCCTCAGTCAGTTATATAGAGGGATAACTCGTGTTTTCCTTTTGCGTTCGTCACTTCCGATTGTTCAAGCATTGATTACGCATCTATCGTAGCAATGATCTCTGTGATAAAATAATATTTGGAACGTGTTTAACCAGTTCTATCACATATGTGATAATGACTGGCACCAATATTGTCCTTTAAAAGTTCTTCATCAGTTTTTAAATTAAGCAGACATTCTGTTGTGCCTGCATTCCTATGATGCCCTGAGCATGTACTTATTTTGTTCAATGATTAATCCAGTCCTGTATCTTTAACAATTTCAAAATAAAAAAAAACCCGATATAATTACATGGCGTTCTTGTCTTCCCTGGCTCCAGCATTTGGTATAAAGGGCATCTTTGATGTAACAGCTTGATACAGTGTGCAAGCTAAACTCCATAAGTCTGTTGATAACGTAAAAGCTGTGCGTACATTACGATCAACAAATGCCTTCTCATACACAGCTGGGTGCTGGAAAGAAATTATAAAATTCTAAATAGAGTTGTTGATACTCATCTGAGGAAGTTTGAAATATCACTCCAAAATAGTTCAATTCTATTCCAATCTGATTAAAACACAGATCCGATTTCGTTTTGTTTTTTATAGTTTAAAATTTTGCTTTACTTGTCTTTACTACAAGAGTTGTTATATGACCTGTGTTCTGGTTGATGTGGGGGGATTTTTATGAAATCTTTTGATGGGTACATAAATCTTTTTAATCCTAATGATATTTTGATATGGTTTTCTTTATTAAATGTTAAATAATCAATCTTTATGTCGAATGGAATAAGATATTGTCCAAAACTTCAATTAACGATCCGCAGTGGAAAATTGTATTGGTATTTAGTTTTCCTGGCTGAATCAGTTAATGGGGGGGGGGGGAATTACGTATAAGAGTAAGCTCTCGCTTTCGTGAGTGGTTGAGAAAACCTTGTTTTGAGTTTTGTAATAATATAATCTGAAATGCCAATGTTGGTATCCACCTGTTTTACAACATCGCAATAGAACTCGTTAAACATAACAATAATTTTAACATATAGATTTTCGCTACTCCCAAGTGAATTATTGAACTAAGATGTGAAATAAGATAACCCTGAATATATAATAGATAAAGAATCAGAACTTAAATAAATAAGTACTCCTCATATCCTTTAGAGACTTAAATAAATAAGTACTCCTCATATCCTTTAGAGACTTAAATAAATAAGTACTCCTCATATCCTTTAGAGACTTAAATAAATAAGTACTCCTCATATCCTTTAGAGACTTAAATAAATAAGTAGGCCTTCTCCCCCAGCCTTTCACTGAATTAGATTCAGTATTTTTAAAACTTACTAAGTATTCTTCCGTTCCAACCAGTGAATAATAGGTGCCTTCATCTTCCAAACTACGACTAGTTCCGAAATCGGAGAGAATATAAACTATGCTGTAATGATAATAAATAATAGTTTTAATTTGAGCAACAAATTCTACTTGTTAATTCACAAAATACATTAATATCTAGTCGGTTTACAGCAGTGGTTCTTACTTTTTTCAGGAGACGAACCGATGCCTAATTTTATTCAAACAAATCTAGTCAATCAAGAGTCAGGGGGGAGAGGAGCTTGGGAACCGAATTTAGACTGATTAATGGTCGGCGAGAAGTTTACCGTTCGTTTCTCTCTGGGAACCAAGAATGGCGCCACTCTGCTCTAAGCGCGACATGTGTTTCATCAGTAAAATTGCTGGTGTCATGTGAGTGGTTGATTTGTTGACTGGAGTTTAGATGTCTTCATTATTATAGACCACTTTCAGGTTTCTGTAGGACGAAAGCACGTTTTCTCGCTTTAATTTTCTAACGTGTTTCACGACCTCAGCACTCGACGGTGACCTTTAATTTCAGAAACATTAAAATCCATTTATAAGACCTAGTAAAAGTCAAATCTTGCGAGATTATCGGAAAAATGCCATTTCAGAACCAAATTTGGCAGTCAATTTGAAAGAAATGCTCGGCGTCATGCGAGAGCTCATCTCCCCTTTTTGTTCACTCAATAGTTATAGTACTTGTTTCCACCGACATTGACATCGCGAACAAGTGTTCACTCTATAAAAGCCTCCATTCCCACAAAATGATGTTTTATTGTGGAGGGGGAGGGGGGTAAATTCATTTGAACAAATATGAATAGGCTAAATGGAGCAATAAAGCAGGTTCACCTTGATGTTGTCAAATACGTAAGACGATATGAAAAAGATATATTGTATGATGCAACTGAAAGGTGATATATATGCACATAGATAATTAATATCTACATTCAAGTTAAACCAACTGTATCTATTTATTTTAAATCATACGTCGAACTGAATAAACTATATGACTTATTGTTAGTAAAACACCAATGGATGGTTAAAAGCTTTAATTGGATCTTTGTAGAAATAATCATACTAATTAAATTAAGGTCATACGGTTGCACATACTTCCAAAGTAGATTCAAAGACATAATATAAACTAAAATATCATTAGTTTCTTTAATTATAATTCTTAGTAGGGTGAGGGGTGTAATTTATTACAGTCTGTAATTACAATACTCAGTAGCAGGTGTAATTTATTGTGTAACATTGTATTATAATCAAGACCACAAACAAGTCATACCAAGAAATCTTTTCAATGTACTTGAATTTCCTACACCAGGTTTATTGCCTCTAGATATCTAAACCGCGTTAACAATATATTCATTTTTAAAAGAGAGACTATGTCATTTCGGGATTAACATATCACACAATCCATATTCATTTGACTGTCGACCTCCTATTATCCGAACTACAGTGTAAACATGGTTTAGAGACTTTATCTGTATCTGACCTACAGGGTACCTCATGGTTTAGAGACTAAAGGATACATCATGGTTTAAAGACTCTATCTTGACTACAGGGTACGTCATGGTTTAGAGACTCTATCTGAACCAAAGAGTACATTGAACTACTCGAAACCCGGTTGTATCAAGACCGATAGTTATCAGGGGTTTATTTCGGTATATTATTCATTTCACGACAGGCACTTGTGATTGCCACAGTAGTACAGTTGTTCACAAGCAATGGACACTAGGGGTCCCAGGGTCCTAACACTTGGTCTCACAAGGGGTAACCACTCTATTGGGGGTCCGGTGGGGTTCTCTCTTTACTTTTATAAACTGAACATAAAAAATGTTTTCTGTAATTTGTCCTGGTGGTTCTGGCTTACGCACAAATTTGGTGTGTGATAATCCTATCTGAAATTAGGTTTTGAAGCCAATATTGAATTCAGTAACCCTAAAAATCCTTATTTTGATTTCTATTTTGATCGTCGTTTTAAATTTACACCATCTGGACCATTCTTAATTAGTTTTTTTAGATAGAGATTGAACCCAACAACCACCAACCCCATATATAAGACATATAACAAGCTATATCAAAGGGACAAAAATTAAATGACGGTTAATTAAAATTCCGCCAATTAAGATTTCATTTTTTAGGCCATTTTGAATTTCTACTATCAAGATTAACGATTGAACATATTACAAACATTCCACTATTGGATTAAATTTTGCCGGCCATTTTGAATTTCTGCCACCATGGATTCATTTTTGAACCGTGTAAATGATAAGTTACAAGTAATATCTAATAGAAAAAAATGACGATTAAATTAACATCCGTTGCTGCCATTTTTGATTTTCGAAACTTATCTTTAAATTCTGAGACATCGAAAATCATATAAAAGACATAGCAAAAGTCATATGTGTATTGGCGTCATATCCGGTGCCATCTTACCTTAAATCTGGTGCCGTATATCTGAGTACGTTGCCTGGCTTTATATCACGGTGTATGATGTTTCTGGTGCGCATATAAGATAAAGCCGAACCTGGTGGAAACAGATAGAGAAATATTATTATAAACTGTTTCAATGGCATTTAGTAATTGAACTAGAGTATACAGGTCACAATTCTATGGAATACAATTACTGCTTTTTACTGAGCGACGTTTCGACTAGGCTTCTCTAGTCATTATCAAGCTTAATAGCTAAAACAAGCTACCAAACTAGTGGCACAATTATCACGTCCGTAGGAAAATTTTGAAAAATGGTAAAATCTTAAGACTTTCGTTTACGAATTTGGTACCCTCCCCCTAGATTACCGATACACGCCTTGTGTTACATTGTTCCCACACATAGCAAACCTAAACAAATACAGACTTTAGTTTTAGCGACGGCAGATAGCTACACAAATCATGTATGCGCCCATACAGCAGTTATGTGTTATTTGGGTATATTATGTTCTTTTACTGTAATTCCATGCCACAGTGGCTCAGTGAGTAAGACGTTAGCTCACAAACTTGGAGGTCCCTTGTTCGATCCCCGCGTTGGCCAAGAAAGTTGGCAAAATGTCCTTCATAGTACACTGTGTGGCGTATATGCCAGATCGGAGCAGAACAGTAAACCCCATTTCATTTCACTTCGTTTATTGTAATCGACATGCCCTGACATACTTACATAAATCTTTGAAGAGAATGATCAGTTCGATGTCACATATACCGTGAACATTTTCTGGTTCCTGGAGGAAGGAATGAAGACTTGATTGACAGTACTGTAGAAGTACGACTTGTCGTCCAGTATCAAGCTGAAATAAAAACAGTTTGTGAACGTAAAACTGAGGGCGCGTTTGATTCGTATCGGGCCATAATACTCACCCCCGCAAACAATCAATTTTCCACTAAGAGTTACTCCGCCGATGTCTGCGAAATGTCTATTGTAAAGGCGCGGCCACTTTGTCAAGAAACGTTGAGTAAATTCTTAACTTAAGTCTGAGCATACTTTGTGAACTCGGGTCAAGGACGCGGATCACCCTCAAGACTCTCTCTACCACGCTTAAATTCCACAGCCCACTTCTGTACTGTGGAAAAGGAAGGGACGTTCTCCCCTTAAGTGGAGAACATTTCGGCATGTTTGTGTGTTGGGGTTAGTCCTTTCAGTTGCAGGTACTTGGTGACAGCTCTATATCCAATTTTACTCATTTCTGGAGATTTCAATTGGTAGGTTCACAAGATGGTCTGGTATGAAGACAATAATAACACCACAGTTGTTGTTCTTATGTCTATGATTCATTCAATGATTGTGGCAAAAGTTTGATTCAACCCAATTGATCTATCCTTTCAGACTGAGAACTTTTCAGCCAGCCCTAGTATATAACCGACCCATTTTTGGACTGATATTCCTTTTTCCGCGAGGGGCTGGGGGGGGGGCTGAATGGTTAGCGCATATCATAACGTCTGTCATTGAGTCAATTGGCGTGGTTCCGATTTCCCGGTTCTATGTGACAAGGAGTAGGGTCGCATGTCCAACCTGGTGGGTTTTCTCCGGGACCTCAGGTTTCAAACCACTACAAAAGACTAATACGTGCAAGTGAATTATTGAAATAAAATTAAACCATATGTTAGTCACAAATGACCTAGTTTGTGTCGAGTGGACTTTAAACCCCATTACCTCTTTTTCGACGCCATAGAATTTGATAATGTTTGGATGATTCAGTTGACCTAATGAAAGAATTTCTCTTTGTAGATCTTGTAGATTGACTTTAGAATGATCTTTTAAAACTTTAGCCGCTACAGTCTGGCCAGTTTTCTGAAATAATAAACACAGCGTTCTTTAACGCATTGAGATAGTTGCGATTCGTCATAGTCGTATATACAGTCTTTATAGTCGTATATCCAGTACTGTAAATGCCCATTATATTCTACTTAGTTTATGACTGGACGATGTTTCGTCATAGTCGCATATCCAGTACTGTAGATGTCCATTACATTCTACTTAGTTTATGACTGGAAGATGTTTTGTCATAGCCCCATATCCAGTAATGTAGAAGGCAATCACATTCTAAATATTTCAGTGTCTTCGTAGTTTTCATCACGTGTAAGTGCCGTGTCGAAGTACCTGAATTGACGGAAATTTTGACTTTTTTGTTTTCGAAGAGCGGCATGCTCATGAACAAGAAGAACAGTAGGGTTTCAGTCGCGTGTGCGGACCCTCAACCCCCCCACCCCACCCCTGCTCATTTGCCGGCGTGGTGCAGGACGGAGGGCCTGACAAGGACAGTTATCTAATCAATCGGATGGGACGAAAAACAGAGGTCCCGTATATACATTGACGTGCACGTAAAAACACCCTTGGCAGTTGGAGTTCTATATAATAGTAAGTGATAGCGCCGCTGTCCAGGCAAAATTTCTCTCAAAGCACACTGTATGGTGTATGCCCGTCTTCATTATCCAGAACTGCCATTGATCACTTACCCGGTGTACAGCACAATAAACGGGTTATATCAATAACTAACCTGATGTATAGCACAATAAACAGGTTATATTAATAACTTACCTGATGTATAGCACAATAAACAGGTTATATTAATAACTTACCCGATGTACAGCACAATAAACAATAGAAGAAGCTCCGCTACCTATGATATTGTCTCTAGTATAAGCGAACGAGGTAGTTAATATAATATTTCTAATAGTCCGTCTCTCATCGATCATCATATAATATCAGACATTAATATACCGGAAGTAACATATTAAACAAGGGTTAGGTTACTGAAAAGATAAAAACAACAAAAGTGTGTCATTTTATACAAGGAAAAGGACAGATTGATTACTGACTAGTTATTTCAAACTCCTCTGTCGACAGGTGGCTGAAGCACGTGGTTTAAAATGTCCTCGGTAAAATACGTCTAACATGTTATTGCTCGGGTTGGGGTTGGGGGAAAGGGGGGGGGGGTAGGGGGTTTCAAGGGCAAAGGGCAGAGGGAAGAGGGGTGGGGGGGGCAAATGCGCATTAGATCTCATGGTATGTCAATGAGATATTGGCGAACAATATGTTAGTCCCGAAATGACCTAGTTCGTGTCGAGTGGACGTTAAACACCATTTGGCTTATAGCCATGTTCCCGGTCTCTCACTCTCTCTCTCTCCTGACTGTTCGTCCCATCCGAACAACTAAGTATTACTCGACTAACACGGCCCCCGTCACTAACACGAACCTCAACACTAGACCAACACGATCCCCATCACTCGACTAACATGGCAAAGTGCAAAGTCCCATCTACAGAACAAAGAAATAGAATAAGAACATCTGATATTGTTTCTTTTCTTTTTTTGTATTTCTAGGAATCAGAACACAACCGGTTTCATACTCTTATAGTGGAATATCAAAACGAGGAAAACATAAAAACACACCCAAAGTAATTTTGTATTCGTTGGAGAGATAGCTTAGTAGGGTATTGTTGGTTCGACTGGCATAGTCTATTGAAATAACCAACGTGTAAAAAGTCCAAGCATTAAAGATACATTATGGGAGATTAGATAAAGAGCTGACAGTTCTCAGTATAATAGTTAAAAACTAGATAATGTAAAGGGAATTTGCTGAAAATTTAAGTCAAATTGCTCCGCTCTGAACCGAGATATTACCGATTGAATTTTAGGCTTAACCTCGATCATCATTACTAAAGTCAGTACGATAAAAAAAAAGCAACAAAATCTCGATTATCCACTAGCGATGACATCGAGAGTTATGGTCTTGTAAGTTAATTAATGTGTAATTAATAATTTAGATAACATTTCAGGCCTAAAGAAATATCTGCAATAAGCAGATTTAGCTCTTGTATAATGTATGTTTAGCCAGTTACAAAGAAGAATCTCTGTCAACTTAGCTATGTATTTCTTATTGCTGCAAACAGTGGTTGTATTAGAACTCAGATATCCATCCATTAAGAAAATCTCACAACTAGGCCTGCATCTTCAACTTTATTCTGTGATTATAACCCAAAACTATAAACTCTGATTTATCATTATATATTCTAAGCCCGTTGCTAAACAACTAATGTTTAATAGTGTCCATCGGGGAAGACATACCTTGATTTATCATCGTGTTGCTAAACATCTCAAGTTTAATAGCGTCCATCGGGGACGACAAACCTTGATTGTATCCAATTCCAACGAAATATCGCTAGTTTTAAAACTACCACAGCCCGTTGCTTGATAACGGTGAGAGTATCCTCATTGAAACGTTGCAGTTAATAAATCTAGTGAATGTTATCCATAAAGTTGTAGTTTACCACAGTGATATAGAATAGCACCTTTAGCAAACACGGCCGCTTATAATACCTTGGAAAACAGAAACAATTTATACTGCCTAAGAAAATAGAAAAAATCATACCCACGGGAGAGATAGGAAACTGCTATTAACATGTGTTCAAACAACGGGGAACTTTTCAAGGATCTGAAGTAATACTAAAGTAATATTATATAATACTAAATTCTAAAGCTGACCCAACGTGATTTATCACATTCACAATACTGTCTCTTTACTTCCTGATTAACATTATTAAGAAATAAAAGATTTCTATAACAGAAACACGGGAAATCCCCTCTCAAAATCCACCTCAAGTCGGAACACAAAATTCCTAGTAAGTGTCTTCCTCTTCCACCGAGGATGATATCGCAGAAAAGTTGTTTTATTTTTATTATCTTAGCGCACGCGCAGGGGTCATTATTGTGAGAGGAAACCGGAGTACCCAACTTATATACGCTCAGATCAGGGATCGAAACCACAACTCACCAGCTAGAGCTCGATGCGAGACAGTTGATTGATCTTTATTTCCCCGGTTGGTGCGGAAAGGTGGGACGTAAAATCTCCTTTCAGTTGCTTATACCCAGTACAATGTACGTATAAACTACAAATGGATAAACGCGTACGCATTAGATCTCAAGGTCTGTCAGTGTGTCAATGGGCGTGGTTTCGATTCCTCGCTTGCTCGTGGGTATTCTCCGGGTCCTCCCACTGCCAAAGACCCCTACGTGCAAGTTAATTATTGAAATAAAATTGAACCATAATATGTTAATTATATTTCACTTATAGTAATGCTCTCTCTCTCTCTCTCTCTCTCTCTCTCTCTCTCTCTCTCGCGAATCCACAAATCCATCAAGGCCAATAACTGTGGAAGTTATTAGCTGAAATCGTCATCAGGCTAATGTTGATAACATCTTTTTTTTCAAAAGATCGCATAATAAATGTAGTCCGTTCAGTGTTCACAAGAAATTACCCCAGGGATATGCGGACGGACGGATCTGTCGACGGACAGGGGCGACAGCAATATACTATCACATTTTAACGCACATTTTGTTACCATTCAGTAAATACCATACCGATACAGCTGGCATGCGTATCGGGGGGTTTCACGGGAAATCCCCCAACTAAGTAGTGCGTGACGCGACCACAATACGGAAGACAATTACTATTAAAAGCGACGTTATACACAATCACAAATAATGGTCGGTCTTTATTTGCCTATTTTCAAACCTTCTTTCATATCATTTCATTTTATTTAATGTCTCGCTATGTACACACCAACCAGGCACACCCATAAGTATACACACACATACATATATATAACAGACGTGCTGTTGATCAGAGATAGAGAGAGAGAGAGAGAGAGAGACGGGGAGAGAGATGTGGTTTAACGTCCACTCGACACAAACTAGGTCATTTCGAGACTAACATATGGTTCAATTTTATTTCCATAATTCGCTTGCGCGTCGGGGTCTTTAGCAGTGGGAGGAAACCGAAGGACCCGGAGAAAACCTACGAGGTTGGACAGGCGATCCTACTTCTTGTCACGCTGTGTCAAGTACAACCGTGGAATCGAAACCACGCCAGTTGACTCAATGACAGGCCTTATGATACAGCGCGCACGTGCTAACCACCCCCCCCCCCCCCGCCCCCGTGTGTCAAATACAACCTTAGGAGTGGTATGGAAACTACAACATGCACGTAAATCGATGACAAATCTAATTTAAAACGATTTTTGTTACGTGTTTTGCAGATTGCTATATGACAGCTGTACTTTTATTCAATAATACGTTATACAAACTACATGGTACGATGTTATGTAAACTAGACATGCTTAGAATATAGTTGTTCATATAATATATGACGGTACACTCTCTCTCTCCCTCTCTCTCTCTCCAACACATTGGCATGGCTTGCATAGACGTAGTGTTGGTTTAGCCGTTCTATTGTTAATTGTTGTAGGTAATCTCTTTGTGTGACATATATTATATTATATATATATATATATATATATATATATATATATATATGTCACGCACAGTTTGTTGTATAATACTGTATGTATATATATATATATATATATATATATATATATATATATATATCTTGTATTTCACACACACACTGTGAACCTAGAGATCCGTCTACTTTATATATATATATAATATATATATATATATGTGTATAATATATATATTTATACATAGATCCATCCACTTTATAGCCTATTTTATGACCTCCGTGTGTAACGTATTAATGCATAACATTGCTATAATATAATTTTCTATCTCTATTATATAGCTTTCTCTATTCACTATTGAATGGACTGATATGGGGGTACAACCGGGGAATCGAAACCATGTCAGTTGACTCAATCAATGACCGACTGTATGATACAGCGCGCACGGGCTAGCCATTCGGCAATCCAACTCCCATCTCTGTAAATAAATCTATGCTATAGGCCTATATATCAAATAATGTTTCTTGGGAAATTGTTAATACACTTTTTAACAGAGCTATAAGTATCTTAACCAGTCAGTTTGCTTTAAGTGCGTCATTCAAGTTGCATATCTAGTTTTAACTCAAGGTGATCTAGTTTTATAACAGCTGCAAAATGTGTCACTAGGTGACTGTACGACACTAAACATTCTAACATATGCATTGTTCGATTTGAATGAAAATCTTTAAAATCACTGGAATATCAAATATTACCTGTTGTGCACAGTAGCCTGGTTGATTTTTGAATCTTAACTGCTGTCCTGACTCGGGAAGTAAAAAACAAAACTAGAAGTAGACCGACCTCGTCCTCGTTCGTTTTTGCTATCGGAAGTATGTGTTGTGTGCAGTAGCCTGGTTGATTTTTTTAAATATTAACTGCTGTTCGGATTCCGGAAGTAAAAAGCAAAGCTACAAATAGACATCGACCTAGTGTGTTTTTTTTTCTATTGGAGGTATATTACGGCTTCGCTATCACAACTAATAGTATGGAAGAACGAACAGCTCTTTAAGTGTTCTTAATTCTTAATCCATAGCCCTTAATTCTTATTTCTTGATTTGTGGTCGTATTTCGACATTTCTATACTACAATTAAAGGACAATAATGGTGCCAGTCATTATCACATATGTGATAGAACTGGTTAAACACGTTCCAATTATTATTTTATCACAGAGATCATTGCTACGATAGATGAGTAATCAATGTTTCTACAATAGGAAGTGACGAACGCAAAAGGAAAGCACGGGTTATCCCTCTATTTAACTGACTGACGTGACGGGTGATAACAGATACATGGGAGAATTTCTGCTCACTAATAATTCCTTTGAAGACCAAAAGTTGTTGTATGGGACTGTGAAAGGATATCTGACAATTCATAAACAAAATTGACTGTCACTAGATAAGAGAACATGAAAGAAAAATAGAAAAAGTCCGTGCATTACCATGTTTTTATAAGTATAGAATGAATAAACACCCGTGAATGTAGGGACTGTTTCTATTTTCCTCGTGTCCTCTTATCTAATGACATTCAATTACTTTTTTGAATTGTCAGATATACTCTTACAGTCTCATATAACAACTTTTGGTCTTCGAAAGGATTTTTAGTGAGCAGAAATTCGCCCTTGTGTCTGTCAACACCCGTCACTTCAGCCAGTTATATAGAGGGATGACTAGTGTTTTCCTGGCACCAATCTGTATCTTTAAATCAATATTGTTTTATAAATCAGGCATGTATTGTCATATCAGATTTGTAAATTGTATTTTTGTTTAATTTAATTGTATTTTAATATAAAGATAAAGTTTATTTTAGAAAATAGAATAAATTAGCCTACATTTACATTTCATTGTTACAGACATACAACAAAAAAACAATCTCGAACAACACATTTCCAAATACCAATCTTTAAATACCAATCTTGCGAAACATTTCTCCAAAAACATTTCTGTGAGAACATGAGAAATGTGAAATGTTCGTACTCGGATGTACACATTGATGTGCACGTAAAGGGTCCCTTGACAGATGGAATTCGACACAAGAGTAGGGCATAGCGTCATGTCCGGTCAAAATTTCCCTCATAGCACACTGTATGGCGTATTTTATATAAAATGTTTTAAAACCACACAAAGTACATTCAACACACCATCCTTTATTATATCAAACGTAATGTGGTTTCGAATCCCCGGTTGTACGTGGCAAGAGTAGGGTCACCTGTCCAACCTCGTGGGTTTTCTCCGGGTCCTCCGGTTTCCTCCAACTGCTAAAGACCCCTACGCGCAAGCGAATTATGTAAATAAAAATTAAAAGCATATGTTAGTCCCGAAATGACCTAGTTTGTGTCGAGTGGACGTTAAACCCCATCTCTCTCTCTCTCTCTCTCTCTCTCTCTCTCTCAAACGTAATAAATATCAAGCTTCAAAGAGGTTTTCTTGAGAGAGAGAGAGAGAGAGAGAGAGGGGGAGAGAGAGAGAGACAGACAGACAGGGAATCCCACCAGGTTGGACAGGCGACCCTACTCCTTACCACGTCTAAGCGGGGAATGGAAACCACGCCATTTGAATCAATGACACACCTTATGATGCAACGCGCACGCTTTAACCCCAACCCACCCCCACCCCCCACCCCAGGAAATAAAAATGTAACAAAGTTCTAATTTCACCGACAAATCACTAGAAATAGTAAAATAAAATTATAATTCGCTACGCTCGGCGAGTATTTCCTATCCATCCTCATTAATAATAATTATTGATAGTCTGTGAGATTTGTACATTTATCTCATAAACCGATAGTTCCAACATCTGTATCTCTGCGACAGTTTGGTATATTTGTTTCTACATGAGGGGTTGGATGGCTGAATGGTTAGCACGTGCGCGCTGTATCATACGGTCTGTCATTGAGTCAACTGGCGTGGTTTCGAATCCCCGGTTGTACGTGACAAGGAGTAGGGTTATCTGTCCAACCTCGTAGGTTTTCTCCGGGTACTCCGGTTTCCTCCCACTGCTAAGGACCCCTACGCGCAAGCGAATTATTGAAATAAAATTGAACCATATGTTAGTCCCGAAATGACCTAGTTTGTGTCGAGTGGACGTTAAACCCCATTTCTCTCTCTCTCTCTCTAGTTTTGGAACTAGCATGTGGTTCAATTTTTTTAATTCAATAATTCAGTTGTGTGTAGGGGTCTATGGCAATGGTGAAAACGGAGGACCCGGGGTAAAGCCACGAGGTTGTACAGGTGACCCTACTCCTTGCCACGTCCAAGCGGGGAATCGAAACCACGCCTTTGACTCGATGACCGACATTGTGATCCAACGCGCACGCGCTAACTATTCATCCAATCAATCCCCTCGACTGTCTCGCTAAGCTCGTGGTCTCGTATTTGATCACGGGGTTGTCTCAGAAAGTTCATCGGGATTTCCAGGCTTGGTTCCCATATTGTCAGAGATGCAGGACGAAGGGACTGGCTGGGGAAAACGTATAGTCGTTCGGACGGGACGAAAAACTGAGGTTCCATGCGTACACATTGGCATGTACGTAAAGGATCCCTTGAAAATTGGAATTCGATATAAGAGTAGGCCGTAGTGCCGCTGTCCGGGGAAAACTTTCCTCATAGCACACCGTATGATGTATACCCGTCTTCATTAGCCCAGTTCGGACATTTGATTGGAATTTAATTGAAGAGTAGGCCGTAGTGCCGCTGTCCAGGTAAGATTTCCCTCCAAGCACAATGTTATGGCGTATGTTCATCATCATTATCCCAGTAGGATGTTAACACGTTTTCATTCCATTTAACATAAATCAAAATGTGGGGGGAAATCACACTAGGGGGGTTGGATGGCTGAATGGTTAGCGTGCGTGTCATTGAGTCGACTGGCGTGGTTTCGAATTCCCGGTTGTACGTGACAAGGAGTAGGGTCGCTTGTCCAAACTCGTGGGTTTTCTCCGGGTCCTCCAACTGCTAAAGACCCCCATGCGCAAGCGAATTGTTGAAATAAAATTAAACCATATATTAGTCCCGAAATGACCTAGTTTGTGTCGAGTGGACGTTAAACCCATCTCTCTCTCTCTCTCACACACACACTACATGTTTGTCATGCTAGTAAAGGGGAGAGAACTCCGGATAAAATTCATCGCTTGCTCGAAATCCCGTCATTCACGTCTTTCCCCACAATAGAGACAGAGAGAGACAAAACCATACCACTTGACTCAATGACAGACCTTATGGTCGGACGCATGGTCGGGGGGGGGGGGGTCATATTCCATGTGGATACAGACTACCGAAGATTAACTTCCACTGCCCAGTGTGGTTTTTTTTCTACTTATAATCGTTCCCTCTGGTCTTAAATAAAGAGAACGGCTTTTTTATTTTTTTTTATTTTATTTTATTTTTTTTTCTTAGTATATCTTATTTATTTCTAAGTTATTAATTAATTAAATCTGATACCAATATTATAGAGTTAATGTGTTGGAATTCTAACTCGTCTATTTAAAATAGCTAACTCATCTATTTAAAATAACTTACTCATCTATTATTAGGCCTATATGACGCCACGACGAAAGGCATTTCAAGATCCTAGAAGTAGTCCATGTGACAGACCGATTTTTATTACTAATTTGATGAATCAATTTAACCATGATTTTCAGTTAGCCTTAGGTCCAAAGTCTCTAAAATTGGTTGATGGACTTCCAGGTCACATTGCCAAATGTCAGTTTGGCGACCATCTTTACAACTGGCTGCCATTTTTTTATTTGAAATAGTGAAAGTCAGGGAAACTTTGATAACTCCTCAAGACCTATGGATATGTAATATGGCCCAAAATGTTCATAATATAATTCTACATCTGCTGATATATGATACATGTTGTTTAATCAATACTATCAGTTTTAAAATTTTCTGAAAAAAGGAACATTTATTATTTTTTTTTCATGATGTCTGTTCATAAGTTCACTAACAATTCTTGTTCAGGTCCATATAAGCCAAATTATCTATTTGGTCAACTAAAGTGCTTTACTAGATATCAGAAACATTGATCATAAAAAAATAATCTCTAAGATGAGTGTCCCAAATCCAAAATCCCGGATATTCAAAATGGCGACAAAATTTGCTAAAATGGCCAATTTGTCATATAATAGTCATTTCACTGTTTAATATGACATGTCATATCCAATTGAAAGGGTTTTAAGTGTTACTGAATTTAATTAACCAAAACAAAGAGTTTTAAAAATCTAAGATGGCGAATATTCAAAACGGTGGCCAGAATTTCCGTAAAATGATTAATTTTCTGTTTTAGTAGCTTATAATATGTCTTTTATAAGGTTTTTAGAGTCACTGAACTTGAAAAAAAACCCTCAAAAATGAATGTTGAATGCTAATGATAATGCTAAAAATGACACATTCTTTAGAGACTATAATATCTGGCTTATCCAACCCTTCCACCCCACTCCATAAACAATACAATGGGTAATCCGAAATTGATTATACTGGATCTCACAGATCACACGACATTCCGCCATTTTTAGCGGAGTGAGAATCATTTACGATATCACATGGGGTTTTTATTTTGATATTATGAAATCAAGGTTGAATATTAACGAATAAAGTTATAAAAATAATCCACGAGTCTAGTCAGATATATAATCGTTGTTATTTTTAACCTCTGTATACGTGGTTTAATTCATTATGATCATAATTTAAGGTTGGGCATTACGTGGTATAACTCACTATGATCATAATATAGGGTTGGCCAATATACCGTTTTTTCGGTAAATAGTGATAAGTTCATCAAGGACTTGTTTAAAAATATCGAAAACCGGTAAAGCCAAAATTATCTCGATATGATAATTATCATGTCCCAATATTGATGCTAATACACATGTTTTATAGTTAAACATTTCGCTCGCTAGCCTGGAGGTCGGGTGTTCAATCCCTGCATTGGCCGAGAAAGTTCATCCAGATTTTCCGGCGTGGTTCCCCCTTGTCAGTGATGCAGGACGGACGGCCTGGCAAGGACAGCTGTCTAGTCCTTCGGATGAGGTCCCGTGTATACACTGGAATGCCCTCATAGCACACTGTATGGCGTATGCCCGTCTTCATTAGCCCAGTATAGGAGCAGAACAATTGGACGTTAAACACCATTTCATTTCATTTCAACATTTCGTTTTACTTATCTTCACAACACTAGGATCTGGAAGAGTTGTTATATACAAATAAAAAAACGAAACGAAAATAGATCTGTATTTTAGTCAGATTGAATAACAGTCTGTCAATTAGGTAAATATTTATATGAATCCAAGGAGATATCTATTCAAATTATTCAATTAAAATTGTTTGCGGTTATGAGGTGCATTTCGGTTGACGTCATATGTTTAATATTAACTTTATGTATATCTATATATAAATTATTTTAAATATTTTAATAGGTTTTTAATGAGAGTAGTAATACAGACAGCTGCTAACATTCACTAAGTTTATTAAATACAAAATTTTGATGAGGGTACCCCCATCATTATCAACCATAATGAATGATATCCATGAAGCTGTTATTATTATTATGATTTAAAGATGCGAATATTATTTCTGTAGATTCAAATATTATATAAGTTAGTATTTATATGGCAAGCGAGGGGTTGGGGGTTGGATGACCTAGTGGTTAGCACGTGCGCGCTGTTTCATAAGGTCTGTCATTGAGTCAACTGGCATGGTTTCGATTCCCCGGTTGTACGTGACAAGGAGTTGTGTCGCCTGTTCAGCCTCGTGGGGTTTCTCCGGGTTCTCCGGTTTCCTCCCACTGCTAAAGACCCCTACGCGCAAACGAATTATTGAAATAAAATTGAAATGACCTAGTTTGTGTCGAGTGGACGTTAAACCTGATTTCTCTCTCTCTCTCTCCCTGCACAGAAAAGACCACGTTTCAGTATCTTTAAAACAAACCTTAAAACTCAATTATTTGAGAAAAATTTCAATTGAATGATAATTCTGTTTCAAAGTATAAATTTCTTACATAATTTTAACATATTAATATGGCGGTTAGAACGACCCGTTACTTATTTCTTATTCGTTTATTTACATTATGTATATTGTTTATATAAATTTTCTTCGTCATGCAACACGTACCTTATTATATTCTTGAAATATCACTAGTAAATAAATGAAATGAAATGGGGTTTAACGTCCTACTGTTCTGCTCCGAACTGGGCTAATGAAAACGGGCATACGCCATACAGTGTGCTATGAGGGTAATTTTGCCCGGGCAGCGGCGCTACGGCCTACTTTTATATCGAATTCCAACTGCCAAGGGATCTTTTACGTGCACGGCAATGTGTACACGGGACCTCGGTTTTTCGTCACATCCGAACGACTAGACAGCTGTCCAGACTTATTATACTTAGTCGAGGCGCTATTTTACTTTTGTCGGAGATATTACTTCGCTGGAAGCTGACTTTAAATAAAGCTATTTCACAAACGTTCAGTTACAACCAAGGAATCAAGTAAAACCGTCTAGTTAGAATCAAATGAAACTGTCTAGCCCTACGTCAAAGGAAATAAAAGATATTTACCTGCGACTTGTTGTTCCAGTTGTAAATTTACATCCTAGGAATAGAGTGGAATGTTCAACTGCGTCAAGTCATCTATGCAGATATATAAAAATAAACAACCACGCGCAGTGAATAGTTTGAACAACGCAAAAAGATATTAATCATCTTAATAGCAATCACGAAGTCATACATTGAAGTGGGGGGAATTGTACTTTTTAAGGCGACCACTCCCTATTTATTACGCAATAGGCCTATGATAACGCAAGAATAAAATGGGAGTGTTCTTAACCATTTTAGACTGTGCCTTTAATCATGTAATATTTTTCTAGTCCCAAAAAAAATCCCAGTCCAAATATCAGGAAGCAGTCTTAAAATATTTTTGTTTAAAGTTTCGTGAATAAAAGAACCGTTGTATTCATTATTTTTTTTAAATGTGTCAGGTGTTCAAGGGAGATAACTCTCTTTTATGAATTTATGGATGCAGCCCACAACTAATTGCACCACCCAAATTTTGTTTTTGTTGAACATTTTTCACTACAGACAGAGCAATAAATGGGTAACCACTGACGTTTTAATATACGCAAACTATAAGAAGCATAATAAACACGTGTACCTATCCGCCAAACATATCATCATAACCAACCTCGTAACTCTGTTATCCTTCCGCCATGGTTAATTACCAAAACAAGCTCGAAAATGCTAAATCATCTCTTCTTTGATTCTATGCCGAAAATCAGCAAAACTGACCGCAGGAAGAGAGAGAGACAGACAGACAGATATAGAGAAAGGGGGGGGGGGGGTAGAGGGAGGGGCATTGCTATCAGTAGACGAATTACAAATAATTTATCAGCATTCCGGTTTTAACATTTAGATTATTATTATTATTTAGGAGGACTGAAATTTTCGAAGGTTTCGACACCCTTTGCAGACGGTATTAACAAGTCGGCGCCACAATTTTTTTTAATTAAATCCAACCCTGGAGATTATCTACCCTACCGTTGATGTTTTGGTTTTATTTTTCATTAATTAAATGTTTGATAATTAATTAGAGAAAATTAGAGAATTAAGCCTTTAAAAATAATGATATAGTGCGCTATGGGGGATATTTTGCCCGGAAATGGGGTTTAACGTCCTACTGTTCTGCACTGACTGGGCTAATGAAGACGGGTATACGCCATACGGTGTGCTATGCGGGTAATTTTGCCTGACCAGTGGCGCTACGGCCTAATTTTATTTCAAATTCCAACTGTCAAGTGTTCTTTTACGTGCACGTTAGCGATTTTTTTTGTCCCAGCATTTATATTTACATTAATAGTCCGGTCTTTAGCGCCGTATTATAATTACAAATTTTATAGCGCACAGCTGCAACATGTGCGTATTAATTGGAAAAGTTAATTAATGTCGAATTAAGAATTTAGAAAACATTTCAGGCCTAAAGAAATACTTGCAATAGGCAGATTTAGCGCTTACATAATGTATGTTTAAATAAATAAGTCTTTAGTTTTTAAAGTAGCAATAGCAGTGACATTGCGAATTTGAGGTGGTCATTTTTTCAATAACAATGGTGCTAGTACATAAAATGACAGGTGTCCAAATGATGAGAGAGAGAGAGAGAGAGAGAGAGAGAGAGAGAGAGAGAGAAATGGGATTTAACGTCCGCTCGACACAAACTAGGTCATTTCGGGACTAACATATGGTTTTTAATTTTATTTCAATCATTCGCTTGCGCGTAGGGGTCTTTAGCAGTGGGAGGAAACCGGAGGACCCGGAGAAAACCCACGAGGTTGGACAGGCGACCCTACTCCTTGTCACGTACAACCGGGGATTCAAAACCACGCCAGTTGACTCAATGACAGGCCTTATGATAGAGCACGCACGTGCTAACCATTCGGCCATCCACCCCCCCCCCCCAAAAAAAAAAAATTATAAGAGCGTTTTATAAGTAACTAGCAGGATACCCGGTTTCGCTCGGGGGTCATAACTCCGAAACCGAAAGTGGTAGACTAACGCCACCTGGCCTATGTTACTCCCCGGTCCGAGCTACCCCTATACCCCAAATTTCAGACTCGGGGCGGACCTAGTGTAGCCGCCAACCCCGAACAGACAGACAGACAGACAGACAGACAAACGACAATCACAAATATATATATAGATGATATGTCAGTAGAGAATCGGGGGGGGGGGGGGCGGGGGCAGGGTTCTAGAGTGTCACGCTTCCACCTCTAGCTGGTCGGTCACCTCTGGCTTGCAGTTGTGGTTTCGATTTCTAGTGTGAGCGTATGTGGCTTTTCTCCGGTTTCCTCCCACAGGAAAGACCTCTGCGTGTGCGCGAAGATAATAAAAATGAAAAACAAGACTTGTCTGCGATAGTTCACCTTCGGTGGAAGCGGACGTTAAATAAATTAAGTACTGGACGTTAAATAAATTATGTGAATTGTGGGCAAATATCATTTGCTTGATAAAGACGAGAGTATCCTCGTCGAAACGTCGCTTAGTATTAAACTCAGTAATTGTGTATCCATAAAATTATACCTTGTGTTAACATCTAAACAGTTAAACACAAGCATTGACGGTGAGATCCAGGGGGGTGGATGGGCGAATGGTATAGCACGAGCGCGCTGTATCATGAGGTCTGTCATTGAGTCAACTGGCGTGGTTTCGAATCCCCGATTGTACGTGACAAAGAGAGTAGGGTCGCCCGTCCAACCTCGTGGGTTTTCTCCGGGTCCTCCGGTTTCTTCCAACTGCTAAAGACCCCTACGCGCAAGCGAATTATTGAAAAAAAATTAAACCATATGTTAGTCCCGAAATTATCTAGTTTGTGTCGAGTGGACGTTAAACCCCATTTCTCTCTCTCTCTGACAGTAAGATCCAAACATGGAGTTAAATTTAAGAGGTATTGTATATACTGTAACTTACCTAATACGATGAAAATACGTTTCTGCTTGTCCACACAATATTTATCAAGTTAACATATAGAAAATAATTAAACAACTGACTATAGGAAATTAGATTGGAATCGACGCATTGCATGATATATGTGAAAAACCCCTTGCTAAAGTCTATATATAGACGAGGTGACACGTGGCCAACATATTTAGGTATTTTTTTATATAACTTATGTAATAACAGTAAGTATATAATACTATCATAGTGTCTATATCACATTAACTTAAATTTACAGAGAAAGAGAAATTAGGTTTAACGTCCACTCGACACAAACTAGGTCATTTCGGGACTAACACATGGTTCAATTTTATTTAAATAATTATTTATTCATTTTTTTTTTTATTTTTTTTTTTATTTTTTGACTTTTTCATTTTGTACAGTTTTAAAAGTGTATATGAACTATGGTTGACAATATAAAATCTTTTAGATATCTTAATAAATTAATTAATTTTT
Organism: Patella vulgata; assembly: GCF_932274485.2. Classification (NCBI taxonomy): domain Eukaryota; kingdom Metazoa; phylum Mollusca; class Gastropoda; family Patellidae; genus Patella; species Patella vulgata. The sequence continues at coordinate 65,675,497 of NC_065885.2, forward strand.
TTAGTTTATTTTGAGATTAAAGTAACGTAAGGTTGATTAGTCAAGATATTTATTAATGCGTAATTTGCGTAGAGAATTAGCGTGTGGACCTATTTATAGAGGCGAGATTAAACAATATCTATATTTAGCACAGTTGGTCGTTAAATTGGAGTTATCTCCCTTTAATAACAATCCGAATATTTTTCACGCTCATTGTTTCCTTGCAATCACAGTGTTAGACAATTCTTGTGTAAAGGCGATATTAGGCGACGTAAAAACTACATCGGATTACAGCAACCAGTCCCCGGGAAAATATAACGTTTGAACCGCGAGAATCGCCATGGAAACGTGCCTGAGTAATAAACATGTAGCCTAGAGTTATTTCATCAAGCCATATGTTTCATACACATGCACGGTTGAAGGGATTAAAATAAAACTTCTTACTACTGATTAAAATAAAACTTCTTACTACTGCTTGCCTATATATTATCCCTTCAAGTGCCTGTGGTTTCATACTATTGAGAAACATTCGTGATAATATGCACAAATTGTATCAGTTTAATTTCAATTATTTCCTGGTTTTTGAAACACAAAAAAAAAGTTTAAAAAAATGGAATAGTAAATATTTTGTGTGATGCTTAAACATGCATTATGCAAGAGCTAAATCTGATTATTGCAAGTCTTAATTTAGGCTTCAGATGTTATAGAAATTATCAATTAGATCTTTTTTTAAACAACAAGACCAAAATCAACTCTTTAGACCCACGGATGGCTCGGCTACAGCTCGGATTTAAATAGGATTTCACTAATTGATTAAATCAGATAAGAGGTAACCTGATGAAAATACGTCAGTTAGATCGAGGCTAAATGATAGAGTGTACTTAGCGAGGCCGCTGTAAAGCGTTTCCGTATGCCATTGAAAACTTTACTTGATAATCGAGATAAGTAGGTGGAGTTAACGCCTGTCAATCAAACGTTCAGCGTAGGTGAAGACACATTTCGCTACCATTTCTAGGCAAATATTACAACGATGATAACTATGTTCAGAATAAAGTAATTTGACTGAATTTTTCAATATATTCTTCTTTCATCATCTACTTTTGAACTGTTATAGCAAGAATGGCCAACTCTCTATAAATATCTCCCATAATGTATCTTTAATTAGGTGGTCTAGAAAGAGTTAATATATCGTAGAAGTGGTATCGGACGGTCTAGAAAGAGTAAAATTATCATACTCAGTGCTAGAAGTGGTATCAGGTGGTCTAGAAAATTAAATATATCATACTCAGTGCTAGGAGTGGTATCAGATGGTCTAGAAAGGGTAAGCAAATACTAACACATATTCAACACAACCAACTGTTTGTAGCTAAACGAATCTGAACTTGGATTTTAGAAGCCAGAGCTAAAAGAAGGTTTGGAAAAGAAAAACTATTTACCTGGAGTTAAAACTATTTACCTGAATTTGAAAATTATTCTTAATTCATAGAGTCGTCTTCAGATTCGGGAATCGAAAAAAAAACCTGAAGAAAACAGAAAAAAACACGCAAATAAGAAAACCTGGTTATAATCCCTTGATGTTAGCGACTTTCAATATCGAATTATAACCAAACATTATTAACAAGGCCCACTACTCAAATTCGAAATGTTACTGGGTGTTCTAGAAAGGGAGAGCACATCCTGCCAAGTATACAATACCCAATAAATAGTTTACTTATAAGTTGACGCATCAAAAACTATTGACGAATTACATAATAATACTGTATACCGTTATATATGGCGGGGTATCAGGTTCAAAATGCAATCTGCAGTTGAAAGTAGAAAATAAAAAGCAAAAGAGAAAATTCTTATCCAAAATGGACATTTTCGTGTGGGAAACATATACCGCTCGTGCTTTTCAACCTAATACGTCCACCTTTTCAACTTTAAGTCGTAAATATTCTACTTTCAACAACAGAATTTCTACTTTCAACAACAGAATTTCTACTTTACTTTCAACAACAGAATTTCTACTTTCAATAATCAACTTTTGACATTCGACTTTCAACTTCAGATTTTCTACTCAAGATTTTCTGCTCGAGATTTTCTCCATGCATATTACGGAAAGAAAATCTGCAGTTGAACCTGTATAATTCTCTATACATACTGTATTCACTATAACATCGGTATTATACTGGGTCTTAACTCTACAGGAAGCAATATTAACATTATCGTAGTTTTATATTTCGATACAGCTATATGTAGGCTGACTACAGACTGTAGTCTACTTCCTCCTGAAAACTAAAACCATTCATGTTGGCGGAAATAAAAACAAGAAAAAGCACGCTGATTCATTACCATTACCATTTAAAGATACATGGGAGATTAGATACAGAGCTGGCAGTTCGCACTATAATAGTGATAATGTAATGGGAATGTGCTGAAAATGTTAGCCAAATTGATCCACTCTGAAGATACATTATGGGAGATTAGATACAGAGTTGGCAGTTCTCACTATAATAGTTAAAAACTAAATAATTTTCTGAAAAATTTAGTCAAATTGATCCACTCTGAACCGAGAATTTAGCGATTAAATTTTCGGCCTAGCCTCGATAATCATTACGAAAGTCGGTGCTATAAAAACATAGTCTCGATTATCCAGTTTTTGATTTAATCATCAATGAGCGTTGAGCAGCAGATTGTGTTCTAATCCAGTAAATATCCTGGGCTAGCGATGACATCAAGAGTTGATTATGGTTTGGATAAGTCAATTAATGTCTAATTAATAATTTATATAACATGTCAGGCCTAAAGAAAGACCTGTAATGGGCAGATTTAGTTTTTTGCATAATGTATGTTTAATCACATCAAATCAGCTTTAAAGATTCACGGGAGGTTGGATGGCTGAATGGTTAGCGTGCGCGCGCTGTATCATAAAGTCTATCATTGAGTCGACTCCCCGGTTGTACGTGACAAGGAGTAGGGTCGCCTGTCCAACCTCGTGGGTTTTCTCCGGGTCCTTCGGTTTCCTCCCACTGCTAAAGACCCCTACGCGCAAGCGAATTATGTAAATAAAATTAAACCATATGTTAGTCCCGAAATGACCTAGTTTGTGTCGAGTGGACGTTAAACCCCATTTCTCTCTCTCTCTCTCTCTCTCTCTCTCTCTTAAAGATTCACACTAATGTCATTTCGGGATTAACATACGAGCGTATTATGGTGTAATTTTGATTCCAATAATTAGATAAGTGAGTTGAGCAATGGGCGTTTTTTTTTTTTGTTGGTTTTTTTTTATTGTATCTGTTTACTTCCATTTCCTTTCTTTGATCTGACCAATAAAAAAAGTGTCTTATGTATGATATCAACCAATGATAATGGCCGAAGCCAAACTTGAAACACATACAAGGAAGTTATCTACTACAACCCTTAGACTGGATGGTACAACCCTGCGATTCTCGTTAGTCGGCGTGATGTCACAGATCACGTGATAACACGCCGCCATATTTGTTTGGGGTAAAATTCCAATGACCCGGAAGTTTGTTAGTTTTATGTAAATATTTATTTATTGTTGTACAAATATCGTATTGTTGGGCGGAAGATGTTGAAGGAATATGAAGAGTGATTGTCCCCGGGCGTTTAAAAAACCTATTTCACACAATTAAACAACCTTGTGTAATGTAGGTCATTGGAATTTACACCCGGAAAGAAATAATTTATCTAAAGTGGACTAAAGATTTTTCCTTGTTTGCATTAATATATGGCCTTGTAAAAACGACAAGTTATTGGTATAATGCTATACCTATGTCCTCGGAGAGAGAGGGAGAGGGAGAGAGAGGGGGGCGAGAGAGAGAGGGGGGCGAGAGAGAGAGGGGGAGAGCGAGAGAAACTAGGTCATTTCGAGACTAACATATGGTTCAATTTTATTTCAATAATTCGCTTGCGCTTAAGGGATCGTTAGCAGTGGGAGGAAACCAGAGGACCCGGAGAAAAACCAGGAGGCTGGAAGGCGATCCTAATCCTTGTCACGTGCAACCAGTTAATGGATATAGGCTAAACTCAAAAAGCATTTCTCCCGAAGAACGAGTGCAATTAATAAAGCTTGGGTACGAAAACGCTATCCCAGTTAGATCAACTGACTCAGAGTACTAATGCGGGATAACACGTCCGACAGGATAGTTAAATATTGGAACTTTCGTTACCCATTACCTAGTCATGGAAAATCACAAACGATACGGGCCGTGATATAAATAAAGTATACGTGTCATCAATATAAATTCAACTTGATTTACCAGACGGACACAATGTGATTACTGACAAAACTGACTTTGAAGAGTATATTTTAGTTACGTTAAACTTGTCATTGAATATGCCTAAAAATTATAATTGTATGATATACATTTAAATACAGTTATTTAAATAAAGGGAGACAATAATATTCAACAATACTGGATACTGTATTATGGAACATTCCTTCTGTGGGAATTTTTCATTTTTTAAAAATCCCTTTATCACCAAACTAGCAAATGACTACTTATAATCTATTGAAAACACTCTCCACTTTCGTGTTTAGGACCATTTGCGCATAGAACATTTGTTTGTTTACAATATTATATGAATAATTGCTAATTTTCATTATTTACCTTTCAGAAGTCGGCCATGCTTGATTCAAGCCTCAAGTTTTCGCTACGTGCGACTGCGAGTTTACGTAGTTGAAGCGAAATCAAGCCTTCAATTGAAGATGTTGGTAGCTATAATTTGAAGCAATTCTTAACAGGCAATTCAAACATTTTGATTTAACAATTCCCCAAAAGACATAAATGAGTATAAAGGAAATATTCTATAAAAAGCCTGTTTCATAACTGAGTAGACGGAAATATTCTACAACAGTTCTGTTTCAGATTTGAGTTTCCGTGTATAAACGACTTGTGGTACTCAGGACATCACTTGTAGCACCTAACGTGTACGACCTAGCGTGTACGACCTAACATGTAGGACCTAACGTCTAGGACCTAACTTGTACGACCTAACGTGTACGACCTAACTGTACGATCTTACTTGTATGACCTCCCGATTTAAGCCAACTGGTAACACGATACAAGAATATATTGTGTGGCGCGCTTTTTTACTGCTTCTTCTCCTGTCTTTCGCCACGAAATGGTGTAGCGGTTTGGTAGTGTGAGGAATTCTGCTGCAACTGTTGCTCAGGACCGATACCCCGGTAATTTCTCTGCCACCAGTGATCTATTGGCCGATCACAAGCCGTTTAAAGTAGAGCCTCTTCAGAGGAGAAGGCGGACTAGCTAAAAAGTAGTTGTGCTATGTTCGTCTCTCTCTCTCTCTCTCTCCCTCTTCGAACAAACGGAACAAAACTGTATAATAAAACTATAAAGTTTTATTATGTATAATAACATATATACAGGTAAGTTGTAATGGACTGGGAAAACTCTTTTATACTATTTATAAAGAGGCGAACTGTCCCAGCTCAAGCCGTTCTGTGATCTGTTCTGTGTAATAGCTAAAAGCTATACTGTTCATTAACTGCAAACAGTTAAAGGCTGTATCTTTTCATTAAACGCAAGCGTTTAAAGTCTGTATCTGTTCATTAGATGCAAGCATCTAAAGGCTGTAGCTGTTTTTAAACTGCGGGCAGTTTAAAGTCTGTTCATTAGATGCAAGCATCTAAAGGCTGTGTGCTCAAAGAGCAATCCTCGAGAACTATAGGTGTATTTACTAGAGCTTCGCTTCGACCCTGGAGACGGATATCCCAGTGGGAACAACTGACCCAGGGTACTAGTGCTGGATAACACGTTCGCCTGGCCGTCTCGACAGGATGGCCTCGATTCTGAGAATTCATTCTCACTTCATGCTCCTTATGTAAACAAAGTATACATTGTCAACAATATAAATACAACATTATTTAACAGATGGACATAATGTGATTTATGATGAGTTTCAGTGGCGGATTAAGCTCCACCAAGGCCTGAGGCGGCAGTTGCTGGAGGGCCTATTTAGTTTTTAAAGGTAGTTGCTAACATTAAAAACGGGATTCGTTACTGAGGTTATCCAGGGGCCTACAATCGCGTCATAACTAGTATGACGTCTTAGACTATACTAAGCCAAAGTCGTTTGATATTGGTAATGTAACTTTATATGCCCATAAATGACGTCACGTGGATACAATATATTAAGCAAGACATAACCAAAAACTTACAAGGATTTAACGTACATTGTAGACCTACGTTTAAAAGATAAGATCAGATCTCCAAACAATAGGTCCTATTTAAAATGGCGTGGGCCTTATTAATTTCGGGTCAGAGCCTATCTTGATTCCCGTTGGGCCTAATCCCTACCCCCCTAGCATTCATTGTCTATGCGTATTTAATCGTATCAGACAAGTCTAAAAAAATTTTTTTACAAAACCTTTGGGCCTGAGGCTGCAGCCTCATCAGCCTCACTGATAATCCGCTACTGATTAGTTTGATATACAAAAGTATTATTTAGTTACGTTTAATAAGTTATAGGGTATGCACATAAATTATAATTGCATGCTATATATTCAAATTCAGCTATTTAAGTAAAGGGGAGATAATAATACTCAATAATATTAGACAATTTATTATCGTACATTTCCAACAAAATAGATTATATAATAGGGATATAAACTCACTAATGGTATGCTAAATAACAAGACATGGGTTTCTATTAAATTATAAAATTAAACATAATATATGGCAGATAGCAATATTATTATAAAACTTAGAAAGAGTCTGTCAACATACTATTCACACAGTTATCAAATATCCTTTCCCTCACTATATAAAACTACAGTGACCTATATCTAAATATAGCTGTTATCAGTCTCGACTATTTAGGCATCTACAGACTATAAATAAAACAATACTAACAAAATGAAACTAGCTTTGCCACACTTGTAGGTGGGGAGAGCACAATAGCATGACCTGACATGATGCGGTGTCTAGTCGTTCGGATGGGACCAAAACATAGGTCCCGTGTACAACCCTTGCGGCAGAAACTGATAAAGAATACCCGCTGTCTGGGCATAATTATTTACTGATAGCATACTGCATGGTGTGGTACACCAGCCTTACAATGGAGGACAATAGGAATTGGTCCACCAACCATACAATGGGGGATAGTAAGAATTGTTACACCAACCTTACAATCGAGGATAGTAAGAATTGTACACCAACCTTACAATGGAGGATAGTAAGTATTGATACACTTACCTTACAATGGAGGGAAGAAAGAATTGGTACACCATCCTTACAATGGATGACAGTAAGAATTGGTACACCAACCTTACAATGGAGGATAGTAAGAATTGTTACACCAACCTTACAATGGAGGATAGTAAGAATTGTACACCAACCCCCACAACGAAGAACAGTTATAATTGGTATACCATCCCACAATGGCTGACAGTAAGAATTGGTACACTAACCTTATAATGGGTGAAAGTAAAAATTGGTACACCAACCTTACAATGGAGGGTAGTAAAAATTGGTACACCAACCTTACAATGAAGGACAGTAAGAATTGGTACACTTACCTTACAATGGATGACAGTAAGAATTGGCACATTTACCTTACAATGGATGACAGTAAGAATTGGTACACCAACCTCACAATGGATGACAGTAAGAATTAGCACACCAACCTTACAATGGCAGACAGTAAGAATTGGTACACCAACCTTACAATGGCTGACAGTAAGAATTGGTACACCAACCTTACAATGGCTGACAGTAAGAATTGGTACATCAACCTTACAATGGCTGACAGTAAGAATTGGTACATCAACCTCACAATGAGGCACAGTAAGAATTGGTACACCACCCTTACAATGGATGACAGTAAGAATTGGTACACCAACCTTACAATGGAGGACAGTAAGGATTGGTACACCAACATTACAATGTAGGACAGTAAGAATTGGTACACCACCCTTACAATGGAGGGAAGTAAGAATTGGTACATCAACCTCACAATGGAGGACAGTAAGAATTGTTACACCAGCCTTACAATGGAGGACAGTAAGAATTGGTACATCAACCTTACAATGGTTGACAGTAGGAATTGGTACATCAACCTCACAATGGGGGACAGTAACAATTGGTACACCATCCTTACAATGGAAAACAGTAAGAATTGTTACACCAACCTTACAATGGAGGATAGTAAGAATTGGTCCACCAACCTTACAATGGAGGATAGTAAGAATTGGTCCACCATCCTTAAAGTGGATGACAGTAAGAATTGGTACACCATCCTTACAATGGAGGATAGTAAGAATTGGTCCACCATCCTTACAATGGGTGACAGTAAAAAGTGGTACACCAACCTTACAATGGGGGATAGTAAGAATTGTTACACCAACCTTACAATGGGGGATAGTAAGAATTGCACACCAACCTCCACAATGAAGGACAGTTATAATTGGTATACCACCCCACAATGGCTGACAGTAAGAATTGGTATACCAACCTTACAATATAGGACAGTAGGAATTGGTCCACCAACCTTACAATGGCTGACAGTAAGAATTGGTACATCAACCTCACAATGGGGGACAGTAAGAATTGGTACACCATCCTTAAGAAGTGGTACACTAACCTTACGAAGTAGGTCAGTAAGAATTGGTACATCAACCTCACAATGGGGGACAGTAAGAATTGGTACACCATCATTACAATGGGGGACAGTAAGAAGTGGTACACCAACCTTACGAAGTAGGTCAGTAAGAATTGGTATACCACCCGTATAATGGAGGACAGTAAGAATTTTACACCCCAGACACCAAACTTAGGTGGGTGGGGACTATTGTCTGCCAGTATTTCATGATTTTATCAAAATGTTATGATGTGTACACAACAGCCTGATCCACGCATGTTTATTACGTGCGATTTTATATACATACGTGTCCCACTTGAAAATTACAGAAAATATGATATTGAAAATGTTAATTAGAAATGACCTGTAGCAGATATTTGGATATGTATGGTTGTTAATTTAATATGTGAATATCTCTAAATTGTTTCATGAACAAATGAATGAATGAATGAATGAATGATGTTATTATAATAAATAGTTCATCTAACCTTGTACAATAGTTGTATATATATATTTGACGGGTCAACCTGGCATCTGCACGGAATCAATGTACGTGTAATATATTCATATAATGGACTTCCCAGTGACTATTTATAGATATTACACATTACTAACAGATATAAATAGGCGATCTAAATTGCCAAGCGCGAAGAGAGAAAGAGAGAGAGAGAGAGAGAGAGGGGGGGGGGCTTAACGTCCACTTCAACGTCATTTCGGGGCTAATATATGGTTCACTTTTTAATTTAATAATACGCTTGCGCGTAGGGATCTTTAGGGTCGGAGGACCCTCAGAAAACTCACGACCCTACTCCTTGTTACGTACAACCGGGGAATCGAAACTACACCAGTTGACTCATTGACATACCTTATGATACAAAGCACACGGCCATCCACCCCGCGTCAAGAGAAGAAATTTGAAAGCTAGCCAATATGGTTAAATAGAGCCAGTACGAGAAGGAGAATATTTTTATTTGTATTCTAGCCATCTTCTGTTCAACCACGTGGGTTTTCTAGGGTCTTCTGGCTTCCTCCCACTGCTAAAAAAAAACCTACGCGCAAGCGAATTATTGAAATAAAATTAAACCATATGTTAGTCCCGAAATGACCTCGTTTGTGTCGAGTGGACGTTAAACTCCATTTCTCTCTCTCTTCTCTCTCTCTCTCTCGCCATCTTTCTGGGCATTGCGAAGAAAAATCATAAAGTTTCTCAAACTTCTGCATCCCTACCTGTGGCATCCCTACCTGCATGTGGTATCCTAGGATATACATTGTCAGTTTCATCGTGATATAATGCATATGTTATGTAGGTAATATATCGATCCAAATATCCTGTGTGTGAATAAATGACTACCAATGAGATAAAATGAAATGGGGTTTAACATCATATTGTTCTGCCTCGACTGAGCTAATGAACACGGACATACGCCATGGCATAGGGAGTGTAATAATATTGTCTCTCAGACCATATTATGTCCTTGACCAAGTGTATAGACCAACGGAAATGGATGATGTACAGTTTGATAAACACATCTTATTTGATGTCAAAATAAATCGTATCCTCTCTTCTCTATGAAACGGCATCAACGGTGATAAAAAGTATTTTATTGGACTAATTAAGCAATAACTCCTGCTGGTATCTATTCCATATTTGGGAATTTAGTAAGTCTATGACGTGTAGGCACCTATAAAAGAGATTGGGATTTGGTGGAACCCATGCAGACTTGTCCTAACAGCCATATATCAAACGATATAATACGGCTTTGAGAACGGCGGAGATTTGTGACTAAAAACTACCCCCTATCATAAGGAAATAAACTGAGAGAGAGAGAGCGCGAGAGAGGGGGTTTAACGTCCACTCGACTAGGTCATTTCGGGACTAACATATGGTTTAATTTTATTTCAATAATTCGGTTGCGCGTAGGGGTCTTTAGCACTGGGAAGACCCGGAGAAAACCCACGAGGTTGGACAGGCAACCCTACTCCTTGCCACGTACAACCGGGAATTCGAAACCACGCCAGTTAACTCAATGGCAGACTTTATGGTACAGCGCGCACGTGCTAACCATTCAGCCATCCAACCCCCCCCCCCTCGAAGTTGGACAGGCGACCCTACTCCTTGTCACGTACAACCGGGGATTCGAAATCACGCCAGTTGACTCAATGACAGACCTTATGATACACCGCGCACGTGCTAACCATTTAGCCATCCAACCCCAAAATCAAATAGTTTGAAACAAACTTTTGCCATCAACAATCATTGGATGAATCTAAGTTGGCGGGCTGAGGCTATTTGCCAGAAAATTTTCTTTGCTTTGTCACCCGAATTTTCTGAATGAATGAATCAATAACTAAAACGAATTTTCAAGCTGTGATGGTTGTTTATTTCTAATTATTTACACAATTACACAACAATAAAAATTTACATTATGTTAAGCAAAAACAATTTAAATGTTACCCATTGTCTGATATTTGTGCCAGAAATACGGAAATAAATTGCTGGGAAAATAGACGGTATACACCGAATCTCTAAGCAAGAAAACGTTTATATTTTCACTCATGCTACGCATTCGTGAAAATATAAGTTTTCTTGCTTCTCGATGAAATAAAATATGTTATTCACTCTAAAACGACAAATATCCTCTATGTATATTATTCAGATTAGCACTTACCTTATCTTTTCCAAAAGATCCAGTCTTGGATCATGTCTACACGGAATCCCAAATCACACTAAACACGTCGGACATTACACCAATATACTTTGGAATACCGATAATTTTCTTCTGTTGGTTGACAAATTTACCTGTTAATTCACATACCTGTTGTTTTACTATATATGGTGTTTCCTCGGTGTGGCCATTTGTCTCGAATTATATCAACATTTCTTTAGAATGATGTTATCATTTCTGTCCAAATATTGCCTAGGGTTTTCCTTAAATTCCAGTGTAGGTATTTCCCATTTACTACAATGGGTGTTGTTGTTTTTATGAATCAGGAATGTCGGTAATTTTAACATTGTTTGTTGTTTACACTGTGCATGTGTCATGTTGTTTTAGTATTTATTTTAAACATTTCTGCCTGTTTTATCTGTTTAAAGAGAGACATGTAAAGGTTGATCGCGTTGTGTGGAGAGAGAGAGAGAGAGAGGGGGGGGGGGGTAACGTTCATTGGACACAAACTAGGCTATTTCGGGACTAACATATGGTTCAAATATATTTTAATAATTCGATCACGCGTATGGGCTTTAGCAGTGGGAGAAATCCGTAGGACCCGGACAAGCCCCACGGCAGTTGACTGAATGGCAGACCTTATGATGCAAAGCACACGCGCTACCCATTCGGCCATCCTTCAGATCGTGTTGTGTTGTGTTCTATAAAATGTAGTCGTTCGTTTGGGACGGAAAACCGAGGTCACCCGTACACACTGGCGCGCACGTAAAAGATTTCTTGGCAGTCGGAATTCGATACAAGCGTAGATCGTAGCGCCGCTGTCCGGGCAAAATTTCCGATTTTTATATGATCTGCAGGACTATATAAGTGTGTATAGAGCGACAGATAGAAATGGGGTTTAACGTTCAATCGACACAAACTAGGTCATTTCGGGACTAACATAATGGGTTCAACTTTATTTCTATAATTCGCATGCTCGTAGGGGTCTTTAGAAGTGAGAGGAAAGCGGGGGATCAGCAGAAAACCCTCGAGATTGAACAGGTGATCTTTGAGTGTATACAGAAATCATTGGCGCCAAACCATAATTAAAATGGATTGGGATGTTTGGTTCTATCCGAAGGACTATGGGTGGTAAGTAGAGAGATCACTGGCGCCAAGCCATTTTATTTTTAACATTGTATTATAAATACTCAAAATGATGAAAATTTGATTAAGATAACAATTTTATTGTTATATAAAACAAAACATATACATATAACAAAAGGCCCAGGGGCCTTAAACATCTACTATAGTAATTAGATTTAACTGAGTGATGATATGCATGCTTACACCACAACGCCATCGTGTTATCGTGGATAGTCACGATCAACCAGTTACAAAAACTCTATAAACTAGATAATAAAAAAAGTCAAAAATATCATAAACAGCTGCGTATCCATGGCGCTGCATCAAGCTGGCTGCCCGGTCGGGTGTCGAACCTCCCCATTTTTGAATATGTCTTTATTAGGCATATCCAGTAGGTTTATCAGATGAACAGGGTGTGGTCACAATTTCAGAGAGAAAAATGGGGTTTAACGTCCACTCGACACAAGCTGTCATTCAGGGACTAAGATATACAATTGTTCGCTTGCGTGTAAGGTCATTAGCAGTGGGAGAAAACCGGAACACCTGACTCAATCATAGACCTTTATGATCACCCAAACCCGTATCATGACCATTGGTGGTGGTGGTGGTGGTGGGGGGGGGGTATACAAAATCCCTGATTATGTCAGGAATTTCATGAAACCTCGAATTCCAGTAACATACACATATATAGATATCAAAAATAACAATTTGAGAAGGCACGTGATATGTAACATATTCATCTAGCACAGTGATTCTCAACCTTTTTTGCCAACGACACGCCTTGGAACACATGAACAAAATAGCTGCACACCTGGCTAAATATATATTTAAAATATTTGAATTTTGCAAAATAAAAACATGGTACGTCATAGACGGCATTCAACCGTAGACACAGACTAGTAATAGGCACACAGAATGACTCAAACTAAATAAAGAAAAACACAGCTATGAACTTACTTTATTGCAGTATTTCGAATTTCATCAGTAATTCGAATAGCTGGTTTCTTTAGTGAGAAGTTTTCTTAGTGTGCCGTTCAAAATTTTGTGGCACACTTAGGAAAATTTCACGGTACACTGGTTGAGAATCACTGTCTAACTAATAATAACACACGAAATAATTATAATTATGGAACTGCTGTGATTAGTTAAACAGACATTATGTAAGAGCTAAATCTGTCTATAGCAGGCCTTTCTGCATATTCCTGAAGCAATGACCCGAGAAATCCTTCTCTAGCCATTGCTGGATTGGCTTCTGATACTTGAGCTTTTGAGGAAGTGTGTCTATTCTTCTCGTTCAATCAAATCTATCATTTAAGCACAGTAACATGACAGTCCTTCGTTTAATCTTGGGTCTTCCATAAAACTTTGGACAAAGATTTAAGGTATTAAAAACGGTGAAAGTCTGTTCGTTTCCATACAGTGGTGTTTACTTTATGTCAATCCCGATAGCCTCGTTTGTCACGCAATTAGTTTTACTGCAATATCCTGCTATGCGCTGGTTAATTGAGCATAAAAAAACGTGCAGCCATGACGTAAAGTTATGTAAACACAGGTGGCATAATTTGACGCACTGTTTTAAAGGTAATGCCTTTGTAACGCAGTCAGCGATTGGTTGTTAATGGGACTATCAATCAATCATAATTTAGGACAAGAATGTTCCCTCAATCTAGCAGTGAGTAGTGGGATTAGCTCTAATCAAACTGAACACTGCGAGGAGTATGGCCTTTCTGTGGGCCTTACATGTTATATAGATTATTAATTAGTAGATATTTATTAACATGACAAGAAGCAACTCTCGATGCCATCGGATGGTTCCGATTTTAAGTAGATTAGATCGGTTGGTCATGTAATGATTTTATTTAAAAATGGAGAAGCTAGGCTAAGACTCGAATGGCCAGTACGGCGGTTACGATCAATGCATACATCGCTCAAAATATTTGGTTCCTTACGATATTCGTGCATTTCAAACCGTAACCTCATGGATTATGACCCCTGATTGTACGAAAAATGTGGGAGTATCTTGCATGGCAACCACTTGTTTCTGTCAGCACTAGATATATGACGAATTTATAGAGAGAGAGAGAGGGGGGGGGGTAACCATATCATAGATCATTTCGGGACTATCATATGGTTCAGTTTTTATTTAGATGTTGGGGTCTTTAGCAGTGGAAAAATCCGAAGAAAACCCACGACGTTGGACAGGTGACCCTACTCTTTGAAACATACAATCGGGAGCAGTGCAAGAAGTGAAAGACACATTATTACCAAAAACATGTTGTATAAAGTGATAGGAAACCTATCCCATTTTCCATATTTTTCGTGATTTGGGGTAAATCTCAAGCTGTCGGTTATCAGATTCACCTTATATATGGGGTCATTTATTAAGTTGGGTAGTTTAACTAATGGTGGGATCTACAAATGAATCAGAGGAAGAATGTGGGGGATATGATGGATACACCTAGTGTGTCTGCATATTTTAATCTCGTGACAAGATATGTATATTTCTACAAATGTAATCTTGAAATCATTTCTAGATATTTCGAAACAGCCCAATTAGCATATCATTAAAGGGGCATTACGGAAGATTAGATAAAGAGCTGACAGTTTGCACTATAATAGTTAAAAACTAGATAATGTAAAGGGAATATGCTGAACATTTCAGTCAAATTGCTCCACTCTGAACAGAGCTATTAGCAATTGAATTTTAGGCCTAGTCTTGATCATCATTACCATAAAAAACATAGTCTCGACTATCCATTTTTGCATTTAGTCATCAATGAGAATTGAGCAGAAAATATGATTCAAATCCAGTGAAAATCGAGATGGCATCGAGAGTTGATTAATGTCTGCTTAAGTTAAATAATGTCTAATTAATAGTTTCTATAACATTTTAGGCCTAAAGAAAGACCTGCGATAGGCAGATTTAGCTCTTGCATAATGCCTGTTTAAGTGAAGCTGTGGTATTTTGAACTAGAATAGTTTTTATATTGTTGTGTCTAGGAAAGTAAAAACTACTTATGTCCAAAGAAACACCCTGTTGATGTTGAATACATAACATTTTATCTAGTGTAGCTCTGGTTGGTTTCTGTTCTGACAGTCTAAATTCAATATCAATTTCTACCCAAGATAAGATTATAAATAATAAAAATAATATTATAAAACAAATCTCTGACCAGCTATAATATCTGTCAAGCTTTCAAGATTCAAATTAAATACAGGTTATATCCACTCATATTCTCAGAGTTTATACAATATAAATTAAGCTCATTTACTCGGACTTGTGCAAGTTGAACTAACAGCTCTTGCAATAAGAACTCAAGAACTCACATAATTTGAACTCGGAACTCTTGTAATTTGAACCCAGAGATTACATAAGTTCAACTTGAAGATTATATAATTTAGAATAGTGCATACAATTTGAACTCGGAGCTCATACAATTTGAACTAAGAATTCATACAATTTGAACTTGGAGCTCATATAATTTAAAATAGTGCATACAATTTCAATTCGACGGTCAAATAAATTGAACTCATAGTTTGTAGAATTTGAACTCAAGGAGCTTTTACTATAATTTGAACTTTGCACTCATAGAATTTAATAAGAATTTAGAATCACATTGTATTATCCTTTAGAAAACAATTTCAGCTGCCAAGGGATTGAATAACATCATGTATATTTGCATTATGTATAGTTGCATTATGTATAGTTGCATTATGTATAGTTGCATTATGTATAATTTCATTATGTAAAATTTCATTATGTATAATTGCATTGTTTGAATGACATTTAGTAATTGGAACATAATCAAATAACATACTATTTATGGGTAACAATTACTATGGTTTATTTCACTGCCATGTTTCAACAAGATTTCATAAGTCATTATCGAGCATATAACGATTTGTGAAATCTTGTTGAAACGTCGCAGTGAAATAAACCATAGTAATCGTTGTCCATAAATAGTGTGTTATTGGATGTATAATTGCATTTATGTATATTTGCATTATGTATAATTGCATTTGTGTATATTTGCATTATGTATAATTGTATTATGTATATTTGAGCATGTTGTTTTCGGTTACCGAATCACGAATATTGTTTGTTATCTTGCCACGTAATCCACACGACTTTTATTTGAACAACATTTACACCAAGGTTCTTGAAACAATGTTTCCACATCTTCTAGTTGTCTCCCCTTAGTTTCAGGTAAAACACAGGTAAAGAAGACCAGAGCCACTAAACAAATACCAACAAATAACCAATATGTACCTGTAAATATACAATATACCAATATGTACCTGTAAACAATCCAACATGTAACCATTATGTACCTGTAAATATACCAGCATGTAACCATTATGTACCTGTAAATATACCAATATGTATCTAAAAATATACAATATACCAAATATACAATATACCAATATGTACCTGTAAATAAAATACATATTACTACACAATCACCAGGATTGCAAAATCTGGAAGATTATTCTTGGAGGATGCTGGCATTAAAACCTGAGACAGTCTGGTCGAGGTCAGTACCCTACTAGATAGGCTCTCAAGCCGGGTCAGTACCCAATCGAAATTAGTGCCAAAATATGCAGGTATTATGTGAAGGTCTTGATAAGATGTACTGAGTTAAAGCGAGATCAAGTCTTCTATTCAATATAGGTTCTAATCTACTTTCTAACAGATAAGCTAAATGATTCAAATAGCTTCAGCATACTTTAGAAATTGCTATAAATAGACTACATCAAACAGACAATGGACTGATGTATATAAAAATTACTTACCATATTTGGTTAGTGTTTCTGTTAATGTTAGGAATGTCATGGAAACTAGTAAATTACTGAGCCAGTTCGTTGCGGACGAAAAAGAATTGCCTGTACTTCGTGCCCATAATGGATATATTTCAGAATTATACGTCCATGGCATTGGTCCCATACCTAAACAAAATAATTACATGTATTACGTTAACCCTTTAACACCAGGTACATGTAAATATTGACTTCCCCAGTTAACCCTTTTAAGTTTCCTCAAAAACAGATAAAAATTGTTACCTTTAGAGGGTCCACAACTCTGGTATTGCATACTTTTACACTGTTTGCGCATAAGGAGCAACCATTTTGTCTGTCAGTTTTAGTCAGATTTTCATGAAATTCAAACTCATTAGGGTGTAACAGTGATATATGTAAACGATTTTTAAAACTGGATACAATTTGTGACCTCTAAATTTTTTCAAACAATCAGGGGCGATAATCCAGGAAGTTATGGTCTGATATGCAGACTTAAAACTATATTTTAAGTTTCATCAAAATCAGATCAAAATTGTGACCTTGATATTACATACGTGTGCTTTAACACTATTTGCGTCAATTTTGTCGAGCAGATTCAGTCCGATTTTCAAGAAATTCAAACTCAACCATCCTTATGGTGTAATAGTGATATATTCGAATGTTTTGTTTTAAATTGGATAAAATTGTAACCTCCAGAAACACCATAAGCCAAAAACAAGATTTTTCGCACAATCAGGGGCCATAATCCAGGAAGCTGTTGTCGATATGCACGGATATAGAAAGGCTCTGAGACCTTTGTGTTGTAAACTTACATTTCAAGTTTCTTCAAAATCGGATAAAAATTGTGACCTCTAAGATTTTTCATACAATCAGGGGTCATAATCCATGATGTTACGGTCCAATAAATGCCAATAGCGAAAGGAACCAAGATCCTTGGGAGATATACCTATATTTCAACTTTCGTCAAAATCGGATGAAAATTGTGAACTGCAGTGTCCACAAACAAATTGTGGATGGAGAGAGAGAAATGGGGTTTAACGTCCACTCAACACAAACTAGGTCATTTCGGGACTAACATATATTTTAATTTTATTTCAATAATTCGCTTGCTCGTAGGGGTCTTTAGCAGTGGGAGGAAACCGGAGGACCCGGAGAAAACCCACGAGGTTGGACAGGTGACCCTACTCCTTGTTACGTACAACCGGGCACTCGAAACCACACCAGTCGACTCAATGACAGACTTTATGATACAGCGCGCGCACGCTAACCATAGAGCCATCCAACCCCCCAATTGTGGAAGGACGGAATAGGGGCAACGACAATATACATGTGGGAATATAAAAGAACAGTTGACCATACTCTCTCTCTCTCTATATATATATGGATCTACTGTTGATCCCGTTATGC
The DNA here is from genome assembly GCF_932274485.2 of Patella vulgata. Taxonomy (NCBI): domain Eukaryota; kingdom Metazoa; phylum Mollusca; class Gastropoda; family Patellidae; genus Patella; species Patella vulgata. Next base: position 65,694,078 of record NC_065885.2, read on the forward strand.
TCTTATATCACAACAAACTTTAATTCTTACCTGGGGCAAAACACATCAAATATAACACTAGACCTAGAAGTATGATCCACGAGTAAGATGTAGGACAGTATTCATACGCCCAGACCAAATCACCGGGTAAATCTGTGTTATTACATCGCCCGTAGATGGAATGTGTGTTATCTGTTGATCTTGTTGATAAACAGGATCCGTTTGTACGTCCTTCACCAGATTCCGTAAAACAAAAACCACAACTTGTATCTTCTATACAGTTCTCACAATAACTACAATCATAATCCAATTACAATAACAATAATCAAATTACAATAACAATAATCAAATTACAACAATATAAATCAAATTACAATAATCATAATCCAATTTCAATAATATAAATCAAATTACAATATCCACAATCAAATTACAACATCCACAATCAAATTAAAATAATCATCAAATTACCAAATTACAATAACCATAGTTAAATTAAAATAACCATAGTCAAATTACAATAACCATAGTCAAATTATGATAATCATAGTCAAAATCAAATTACAATAATCATCATCAAAATGAAATGAAATGGGGTTTAACGTACTACTTTTCTACACAGACTGGGCTAATGAAGACAGACTTTTGTCATTCAGTGTGCTATGAGGGACATTTTGCCATTTTAAGAGACAGGGTCTCACTGGTCAGGTCATGAATCCTGATGTGGTGTGAGCAGACTGGATCTCACTGGTCATGGAAGTAGGATTAGCAGTATGGATCGAATGGAAGTACAGGGTCATGTGTACAAATTGTGGCAGTGCACATGAAAGATCCCATGGCGAGAGAGAGAGAGAGAGGGAGAAATGGGGTTTAACGTCCACTCGACACAAACTAGGTCATTTCGGGACTAACATATCTTTTATTTTTATTTCAATAATTCGCTTGCGCATAGCGGTCTTTAGCAGTGGGAGGGAACCGGAGGACCCGGAGAAAACCCACGAAGTTGGACAGGCGGCCCTACTCCTTGTCACATACAACTGGGGAATCGAAACCATGCCAGTTGACTCAATGACAGACCTTATGATACAGCATGCACGTGCTAACCATTCGGCCATCAAACCCCCAGCCTATACGCTGCTGTCTGAGCAAAATTTCCTGCCTTGTATATATTGCACTGTAGAAATTCAAAATGTATGTTAATCTCAAAATTACTGAGGGCAGTATCCACTCGACCTCTGTTAAACAGAAAAGATCCCAAAGTCGACTGGAATTCAAAGATAAGTAAGTAAAGCAGAACAGCAGTTATCTAAGCAAAATTTTCTGTCTTGTTAACAGACTAACAGACTAATTAATCACTCAACACTTCTCTAGAAACTAAACAGTTATAAACCAACACTCATTATCTAATCTAGACAGACCCTTTAAACTACACAACAGTAGAAACCCAATGGTTTTCTATCATTCTCAACAGATTTGAATGGTTTTTTAACAATAGTTTGAAATTAAACATTAAATACAGAAATGAAATGAAATGAAATGGGGTTTAACGTCCTACTGTTCTGCTCCTAACCTGGGCTAATGAAGACAGGCATACGCCATACAGTGTGCTATGAGGGAAATTTTGAACGGACAGCGGCACTACGGCCTACTCTTATATCGAATTCCAACTGCCAAGGGATCTTTTACGTGCACGCCAATGTGTACACGGGACCTCGGTTTTTCGTCCCATCCGAACGACTAGACAGCTTTCCTTGTCAGCCCCTCTGTCCTGCATCACTGACAAGGGAGAACCACGCCGGTGATGCAGGACGGAGGGGCTGACAAGGAATACCGAAACTCCTGCTAAAATAACACAACTATATGATACCCAAGTTGTAGTGGATTGACCATAAACTCACCTGTATCTAGTACATGAAGAGTTATCTCCAATCATAAACTCACCTGTATCGAGTACATGAAGAGTTATCTCCAATCATAAACTCACCTGTATCGAGTACATGAAGAGTTATCTCCAATCATAAACTCACCTGTATCGAGTGCATGAAGAGTTATCTCCAATCATAAACTCACCTGTACCGAATACATGAAGAGTTATCTCCAATCATAACCTCACCTGTATCGAGTGCATGAAGAGTTATCTCCAATCATTTCATATTGACTGACATGTGGTGAATTAATGGCTGCTAGTTGAAATCCAACAGCTAATACAATACAGCTGATTATAACCCCTAAAATATAAACAATTTAAACCCTAAAATACAAACAACTTAACCCCTAAAATATAAACAATATAACCCCTAAAATATAAACAATATAACCCGTTAAATATTAACAAGACCATGCCTTCAACCCTACAATATAAAAAATTTAACCGCTAAAATATGAACAATATAACTTAGTGTAAAAAATAATCCCCTCTAGACAGTTTACTTTTAATTCTAGATATTACCCTGCCAAATGACTATTGTCAATTTACAGAAACACAACTGGCTGCTCAGCTAGTTTTCATCAATGTTTTAGCTTAATCTATATCACCAGAAAATATTACATTTCGTACAAAAGGAAAATCAAAAAAGAAGCATTTCAAATACTTTCAGTTTAATTCACTGAAGTTACAGATAGAGTAGAAAATATTTACCTAACAAACTTGTAAGAATGAGTGGTCTTCTACCAAATCTATCCACAGCCCAAACACCCACTAACGTAAAGATAAAATTTATACTAGATGTAACCGCTGACAACCAGATAGCCTCGTGTTCATTTGATATGCCCGCCATTTTAATTATAGATGCACTGTAATACCTGAAAAACACATTTATACATTCCTTCATATTTATTTATTATTATTATTATTATTATTATTAAACATTTATATAGCGCTAGTTTCACCAACGGTGTTCAGAAGCGCTTTACAAAACAATGAGTACAATCATATACCAGTAAAATAAAAAATAAAAACAACTAAAAGACTACAAAAAGATGCAATATAATACAATAATATATATCTAAGTAAAAGCTTTTTTGAATAAGTAAGTTTTAAGAGCACATTTAAAAGATTGTACCGAGGGGCAGGAACGAATATCAGTATCAGAACCAGATGGTTTTAAATTATTCCACAGGTTTGGGGTAAAAAATAAAAAGGATCTTTCACCATATGTAACCATTCTAGCAGATCTTGGCTTGAGACGATAGATGTCATTTGAACTACGGAGACTACGAGCATTTGTTTGTTTTTCAATTAAATGACATAAATAAGATGGGGCACTTTAGGTCACAAGGTCTGTCAACGAGTCAGGTGGCATGGCTTTGATTGCCAGGTTGTACGTGACAACGAGTATGGTAGCATGTAGTCCAACCTCTTGGGTTTTGTCCGGGTCCTCCAGTTTCCTCCGGAGGTTGGATGGTTGAATGGTTAGCTTGTGTGCGTTGTTATATCATAAGGTCTGTCATTGAGTCAACTAATGTGGTTTCGATTTCCAGGTTGTACGTGAGAAGGAGTAGGGTCGTCTGTCCAATAATCTCGTGGGTTTTCCTCCTGCTACTAAAGACCCCTATGCACAAGCAAATTATTGAAATATGTTCGACCTGAAATCACGTAGTTTGTGTCTGGTGAAGGTTCAACCCTATTTCTACCTCTTTGTTTATTGATTAAAGATGCATTATGGGAGATTCGGTAACAAGTTGGTAGTTCTCACTATAAATAATAGTTAAAAACTAGAAAATGTAAAAGCAATTTGCTGAAAATTTCATTCAAATTGATCCACTATGAACCAAGAACTAGGCGATTGAAATTTCCGCCTAGCCTCGATCATCATTACTAAAGTCAGTACGATAAACAGCATAGTCTCGATTATCCATTTAATCATTTAATCGAGAAGGAAAGTTATGCAGTAAATCATCGGCTTACAATTCACTAAAGATCGCAGGCTAGCGCTGCCATCTAGAGTTGATTATGGCCTGGATAGGTTAATTAATGTCTAATTAATAATTTAGATAACATTTCGGGCCTAAAGAAAGACCTGAAATAGGCAGATTTAGCTCTTGCATAATGTATGTTTAATACTAGCCATTAGCAAAATCAGATTTTCATTAATTAGGCAGCTAACTAAGCATGTACCATGGACTAGTAAGCAATGGAATAGAAAGAGTTAAACATACATTATGCAAATTAATGTTATTATGTTTATCAGTGAGAGTGGTATTGTCACTTTAAAACACATGTCTGTTCATTCTCAAAGTAAATTTAAACATACATTATGTAAGTGCTAAATCTGACTATTGCAGGACTTTCTTTAGGCCTGAAATGTTATCCAAATTATTAATTAGACTTTTATTAACATGAAAAGAACCGGAACCTAATGAACTCTCAATACCATCTTATCTGTCCGATTTTCATTGGATTAGTATCCGATCTGCTGTTCAACGTCTGTTGATGATTAAACTCGAAAATGGATAATCAAGACTTTGTTAATTATTTTGACAGTGAGTGACAGTGCTAAAATTGACAATGGAGGCTACAAAGATTTCAAAATAAGGTTTTCGCGGCTTAGAGTGAAGCAATTTGACTGATATCTTCAGCATATTCCCTTAGTTTTTAACTATTATAGTGAGAACTCCCATAAATCCCCTTTAAAAAAGTGACCTACGTCTTGTTTTAGGTGTCAACATGTTAAAGATGAATTAAGGACTGCACCACACACAAATAAATTACAAGACAAATGTATGTTATATTAGCAATGTATCTTTAACAGAGAGAATTTCATATTTTCTAAAAAAGTCAAAACATAATTATTTGTATGTCTATTACTCAATAGGTTATCAACTCACTATTGTACGATCATAGCAGGGACGTCACTAACTTTTCAAGTAACAGGAAATTTTGCTAAAGTAAGGGGCAGCAAATGTTTAGGGCCTCAGGCCTGAATCTGCAGGCAAACCGAAGGGTGGGGAGTGTGTTATGGCGTTAAGTGCATTTCGGGTCAATATTTTAAATGACAGAAAGGTTTTTTTAAAACATTTTGTGAAAATATACATAAAAAATCTATCCAAAAAAACCATTAATAATCGAAATAAGTGCTTTTCAGTCATATCTGAGTATGGTCTTAAGATAAGCCTTATTATAGAATTGCACGTCTACAAATTTTAAAACTGAAATCTGTGAATATTAGTTTAGGCTTTGCTAAAACTTATAAAATCGTAACAATTTGAAAAATATATACACTATTTTTAATCTTCATGATACCAGATAAAAGACAGGCTGCATTTATTCGGAATTAGCAAATTTTAGTCTGCAAAACCGATAAATCCCGTTTTCTAATTATGGGTGTAATCGCGTGAATGGAAATCCCTGGAAACGTGACATCCGAGTGCCTCCCACATAAACAGTAATAGAGTTTATATTTCTATAACTTTTGAGTCCGACTATTTTCGTATATTGAGATCGATATCAAAGCATTATAATACAACCGGTAGTAATATATTTAAACGAAAAAGTAATCTAAAATCTCAGATTGAAAGTCAGCTAAATTTCAGTCGATCACTCAATGCCAATGGCTTTCGATTTCACGCTCAAGTCACGTAGCGTGAAACGTTTTCTGTTCATGGGAGAACTGTCAAAATCGTATAGACGTTTACTACTAGATATGAGGAAAAATGACAGTAAGGGAAAGGACCTTGTACAGGTAGTACAGGTCTCTATTTTATTAGGTACGCTCATGTACCTATTGATTACAATATACTTATAAGAATCATGAGGTTGATTTATAAAACGGAAGTAAGGGGGTTACCTCCCTTTTTGAAAGTAAAACTAGCATTGGCATAATTATGAACATTTACCGTGAGAAATAGCCTTCCGTGCGGGAGATGGGGAGAAAGGTCGTACATCTTTGAGTATCACGGAAAAAACTGGTTAGTTGATACGTCTGTGTGCTTTGCGTTAGGGAATTAAATTAGTTTCAATTAATATAATGCCAAATTATTTTATTAAAATTAAATTGCTGATCTTTTTTAGCTGAAAAGTAGCCGGAAATTGGCCTAATGTAAACGGCGAAATTTGCCGGTTGCCGGCTTCTAATGACATCCATGGATCATAGGCATTATTTCCCACACTTAAAAATCATTGACACAGGAAATAATAACACAATTACCTCCCTTGTTTTCGTATTCCCCTCATGGAATAGCTATCTTCAAACATTTGAATTTGAAGTTGAAAATGATATTTTTGCCAATTTCTTAACTGGCAATAGTGAATTATAGGATTAATAGGATTATTCTTTAACAAGGTAGGACTGTTTATAGATACCATCTATTTTAAGGCTTTATTCTAATAAATTTTAAAAATATACCTTAAAAATATGAAATTGTAACTTTAACAGATAAAGGATTAAGAAAATCATATTCCCATCAGGATTATTTCGGCAGATATCTTTTTGAATCCGAATAATACACAAGATTTAATTTGTTGAACTTACATGACCGTATTGATACCACTTAGTTGTTGGAAGAGCTGAAGACCACACCCAACCACTAATGCTTTCCTCATATTGGAATTTTTTAACATTCTAATAATTGTCAGACCTCCCCCTGAAAAACACAGAAACAGAATAACACTACATGAAAATGAACAGAAGTTAAAGTTGAATCATTTTATTCAAAGTGGGTTGGATGACCAAATGGTTAGCAAGTAGGCACTGGATCATAAGGTTTGTCATTGAGTCAACTGGCGTGGTTTCGATTCCCTGGTTGTACATGACAAGGAGTAGGGTCTCTTGCCCAACCTCTCAGGTTTTCTCTAGGTCGTTTGGTTTCCTCCCTCAGCTAAAGACCCCTACGCACAAGCGAATTATTAAAATAAAATTGAACCATGTGTTAGTCCCGAAATTACCTATAGTTTATGTCTAGTGGATGATAAACCCCATTTATAACTCTCTCTCTCTTTTTAAGTGATGTGTTCGTATCTGAGAATTATTTGTTTTTCACATCCTTATCAGGGAATTATTCTGAATTTCTTAATACCTCGTCAAACAATCTCAAAAAGTTCACCTTAAAAATCTAAAAAAAAACGATCCAGAGACCGAAATCGTTATTCCTCTCCTGATATTACCATAATTTATCCAGGAAATTATAAATGGTTGTGATTTTATAATCCTTTAGTGGCATTTAGCAATTGGAAACATAACAAAACTATACAGTTATATGGGACAACAATCACTGGTTTATTATACACAAGCACGACGTTTCGATAAGTATTCTCTTATCGTTATGAAGCACAATGACATTTAGTAAACTTGAGGGTCTATATATATGTACAATGCGAAACCATTCTTATTACTAATCATTAGAAGAGTTCAACCAATTAACAGACATATTTAACATCAAAGACCTGAAAAGCACCTTGTGATGACAAGGATATAGTTGTACATGAACCTTAAAACCACCCTGATATTGAAAAAGAAAAATGATTAGGGGGAAACTATACATTAAACAAGCAGTATATAACAGATAGAGCTTATAAACACACGGTCTTGTAAATAAAACCACATTCACAAAATGTTATGAAAACAAAGCATAATAGCACTAAGATAACACAATAAACTGATTTTACCAGAAATTGCCTTGGCCCTCCGTTCTTCTTCACAGATAGTTTTAATATCGTCTAATTCTTGGTCAATATTTCTCGTATTGCGGATGGCTATTAAAACGTCACGGGCATCCACTTCTTTATTTTTGCTGACCAACCATCGAGGGCTCTCAGGTAAAAATATAAAACCTATACACTGTATCAATGCCGGGATCGCGGCAAGTCCTAACATATACCTGAAAAAATAAAAAAAAACAATTCAATATTAAATGCTGACATTCAGGAGTAAAAAAAATAAATTTATTTTGAAAAAATGAAATGAATGGGGTTTAACGTCCTACTCTGAACTGGGCTAATGAAGACGGGGTTACGCCATACGGTGTGCTATGGGGGAAATTTTGCCTCGACAGCGGCACTATGACCTACTGTCAAGGGATCTTTTACGTGCACGCCAATGTGTACACGGGACCTTGGTTTTTCGACCCATCCCAATGACTAGACAGCTGTCCTTGTCAGGCCCTCCAACCTGCATCACTGACAGGGGGGAACCACACCGGAAAATCTGGATGAACTTTCTCGGCCAATGCAGGGATCGAACACCTGATCTCCAAGCTAGCGAGCCAGCATCTTACCCACTTAGCCACTGTGACCCCGCAATTTATTTTGAAAGCTGACTGACTGACAAACATGGTTAACCAATGAAAGATTACACAACAGCCTCTTAATAACTCCAATGGTGTAAGGGTGTGGTTAATTAAAGATACATTATGGGAGACAAGATAAAGAGATGGCGGTTCTCGCTATAATAGTTAAAAACTAGATAGTGTAAAGGCAATTTGCTGAAAATTTCAGTCAAATTGATCCACTATGAGCCGAGAAAGAAGCGGGTGAAATTTTTGCATAGTCTTGGTCATCATTACTAAAATCATTAATATAAACAGCATAGTCTCGATTATCCACTTTTTTTTATTTAATTATCAACGGCCGTTAGCGGCATATAGGAATCTAATCCAGCCAACATCGAAGGCTAGCCTTGACATCGAGAGTTTATTATGGTCTGAATAAGTTAATTAATGTCTAATTGATAATTTAGATAACATTTCAGGCCTAAAGAAAGACTTGTAATAAGCAGATTTTGCTCTTGCATAATGTACCAGCGGCTGCCAGGCAGGATACGCCCACATTTTCGAGAGATGGATAGAGAACAAGCTAACAAGAAAGTGATTTTTCCTACAATCAAGGGCCATAATTCAAGGGCCAATTTTTGGCCGATTTTCACGAAATTCGAACTCAGTCATCCTTAGGGTGTAACGGTGATATAATAGAATGGTTTTTTAAATCGGATAAAAATTATGACTTCTATAGGGTCCACAAGCTAAAAACGTGATTTTTCGTACAATCAGGGGCCATAATTCAGGAAGTTACGGTCCGATATGCACGAATATTGAAAGGAACCGAGATCTTTGGGTTATAAACTTACATTTCAAGTTTCAACAAAATCGGATAAAAATTGTGACCCCTATAGGGTCCACAACCTTGATATACCATATTCTTACGCTATTTGTGAACGAACGACGGCCATTTTGTCTGTCAATTTTGGGCCGATTTTGACGAAATTCGAACTCGGTCATCCTCAGGGTGTAACGGTGACATAATAGAACGTTTTTTTAAATCGGATAAAAATTATGACTTCTATAGGGTCCACAAGCTAAAAATGTGATTTTTCGTACAATCAGGGGCCATAATTCAGGAAGTTACGGTCCGATATGCACGAATATCGACAGGAACCGAGATCTTTGGGTTATAAACTTACATTTCAAGTTTCAACAAAATCGGATAAAAATTGTGACCCCTATAGGGTCCACAACCTTGATATACCATATTCTTACGCTATTTGGGAACAAATGGCGGCCATTTTGTCGGTCAATTTTGGGCCGATTTTCACGAAATTCGATTCCAGTCATCCTTAGGGTGTAACGGTGACATAATAGAATGTTTTTTTAAATCGGATAAAAATTATGACTTCTGACAGGGGCGACGGCATAATACGTCCACATGAAAATGTGGGCGTATAATAATATGTTTAATACAATGAAATGATATGAAGTTCAACATCCTACAGTTTTGCTCCAAATGCAAATGAAATGAAATGAACTTTTAACGTCCTACTGTTCTGCTCCAACTGGGCTATTCAAGATCTGTCTGTGTGAAATTTTGCACGGACAGCAGTGATACGGTCTGCTCTTATATCGAATTCCAACCGACAAGGGATCATTAACTCAAGAAAGGAAAGTTGTGGAACCCCATTTCATTTTCGAAATTCTTTTTCTGATTGGGTGGAGGGTGGCGTTCAAATGGTTTAACATGTGCATGTTAGGTCACAAGGTCTGCTATTGAGTCGGAGGGGGAGGGGAGGGGGTCAATAACCTGCTTGTACGTGACAACGATTAGAGTTGCCTGTCCAGCTTTGTTTCTTTTCTTTTGTTCCTCAGATTTCCTCCAACAGCTAAAGAAACCTATGTGCCATTGAATTATTGAAATTAAAATCTGAACCATATCGAAGACGAGTGGACTTAAACCTCATTTCTGTCTTTGTGTTGACCTTGACCTACCTCCACCCATCGTCCATATAACTAAAGGCACCATCTATAACGCTGGCTATAAACTGACCTCCTGTTATAAACAATACATTTAACGTCACCATTTTACCTCGGATATGACATGGGGCACACTCTGCTATATACACTGGTACTGTCATAGAAGCCAACCCTAAAAATATACCACACAAAAATTAACACTGTAAACAATAAACAAAAACAGAGAAAGGCGCATACTGGCGTCTTCAGGAGTGGGGGAACACCGAAATGACAATAATTCTGATACAAGAAACTGGAGGACCCGGAGAAAACCCTCGAGGTTGGATAGGCGACCCTACTTCTTGTCACCAACAGGCTGGGAATCAATGAGAGCATAGTTCTGTCGAGACAAAATTAGCCCTTTTCGCAAAATTGACTAGCAGATTCAAAACTTAATCAGCAGTTTTTCAGTTTCAAAATGGAAGACTACATGTATTATTACATGATTCGTTCATAGCCAATGTGAAACAACGTGGCAAAAATATTTTACATGATTTTTAAAACCGCTGAAGTGAAATATGCAACGTTAATTGCGTTCAATATTTGTTATCGGCCGTCCGGTGCCTGTATCACGCATACACATACTTATATGAGAGAGAGAGAAATGGGGTTTAACATCCACTCGACACAAACTAGGTTATTTTGGGACTATTATATGGTTCAATTTTATAGCCATAATTCGCTTGCGCGTTGGGGTCTTTAGCAGTGGGAGGAAACCGGAGGACCCGGAGAAAACCCATGAGGTTGCACAGGCAACCCTACTCCTTGTCATGTACAACCCATACTTATATGACTAGAGTTGAAAGAATTTCACTTAAATAAAAGCAGGACGCTATAGGCTACCCCATTTCATTTGGTTCAGTAACAAAAAATACATGTAACACTCATTAACAGTCTCATTTCTGACTGTCAACGTGAGGCCCTGACATATTGTCTAGTTGTTCTGATGGTATAGGGGAGGGTTGGATGGACGATTGGGCTAATATGTGTGCTTTAGGTCATAAGGTCTGTCATTAAGTCAACTGGCATGGTTTCAATGTAATTTACAGAAATTGTTGAAATTCAACAGACTTTATACTTATTTACGGATTTAAATAATGCATATAAATTTCATACAGATCGGATGATAACTGATGGCTTTTAAGTGTTCACAAGGTTCATCAAAGTAAATCAAGGGCTATAACTCTAGAAGTAATTGAAAGAAATTGCTGAAATTCATTAGGCTTCTGCGTTTCACTAATTCAAATAATGCATATAAATGTCATACATAGAGGATGATAACTTGCGTCATTCGATCATTCACAAGGTTCACAAGAGAAACAAGGGCCATAACTCTAGAATAATTATTGAAAATTGTTGAAATTCAAAAGGCTTCTTCGTTTCACTGGTTTAAATGATGCATATAAATTTAATACAGATCGGATGATAATTTTTGTCATTCGAGCACTCAACAAAGTGAAACAATATCCATACCTATAGAAGAATTAACAGAAATTATTGAAATCAAATAGGATTCTTCATCTGACTGATGTAAACAACATATATCAAAACAATCAGATGATAAATGTAGTCTATAGAGTGTTCACAAGAAATTGTGGACAATGAACATACAGATCGATGTACAGTGTATGTACAGATGGAAGCGACGGCAATATACGACCATATTTCCATGTGGGCATGTAAAACATATAACTACACCATAAAGTCACTCAGATATGACTGAGAAAACACTTATTTGGAGTACCGTATTAAAGTCCTTTGGGTAGCATTTCACAAAATATTTCAACAAAAATATTTCTGTCATTCATTCAAATTATCAACTCGAAACCCAAAAAGAATTTCCATTTGTTGTACGCAGCAAAAACGAGTGCACAGTGTAAAAAGTGCTAAAGACTTTGAGCATTAGCCTATGATCAATATAAACTAAATGAAGTTATTTGATGAAAAAAAAAATCTCCTGGATTCTCCAGTTTTTTTCAATGCTTGTCTCGTTTTTTCATACCTGGGGGTTGACATGTCTGGTTGTAATGTAAACAATAGTGGTATCTAAGATAACAATAATGTCTATTTGATACAGGTAAATATATTTTTAATACAATTTGTTTTATCGTACAGGTTAAGTGTTATCATGAATCTATTCAATCAAGGTGAAATATTTGAAACAATGACCTAATTTTGTTTTATTTTGTGTTACGGAATTCGTGAATCTATTCAATCAAGGTGAAATATATTTAAAATACAGCTACCTAATTCTTAAACATACATGTACATGATGCAAGAGCTAAATCTGCCTATTGCAGGTCTTTCTTTTTCTTTAGGCCTGAACGTTATCTCAATTATTAATTAGACATTAATTAACTTAATCAACTCTCAATGCCATCTTATGTGTCCGATTTTAATTGGTTAGAATCTGATCTGCTGTTCAACACTCATGATGAATAAACACAAGAATCGATAATCGAGACTTTGTTTTTTATAGTACCAAATTTAGTAATGATGATAGAGGGTAGGCCTAAAATTCAATCGCTAAATTCTCGGTTCATAGTGGATCAATTTGACTGATATTTTCAGCAAATTCCCTTTACATTATCTAGTTTTTAACTATTATAGTGATAACTGGCAGCTCTTTACCTAATCTCCCATAATGTATCTTTGAAAAAGTGACCTACATCTTGTTTTAGGTGTCAACATGTTAAAGCGAGAATTTCATATTTTCTAAGAAAGTCAAAATATAATTATTTCTATGTCTTTTGCTCAATAGGTTGTCAACTCACTATTATACGATCATAGGTATCATTCTCACACTTAAAAATCATTCACCCCGAAAATAATAACACAATTACCTCCTATCAATAGCTATCTTCAAACGTTTGAATTTGAAATTCCCGTCTTCATTTTAGCCCAGTTTGGAGCAGAACAGTAGGATGTTAAACCCCATTTCATCTCATTTCATTTGAATTTGAAGTTGAAAATGATATTTTTGCCAATTTCTCAACTGGCAATAGTGAATTATAGGATTAATAGGATTATTCTTTAACAAGGTAGGACTGTTTATAGATACCATCTATTTTAAGGCTTTATTTTAATACATTTTAAAAATATAACTTAAAAATATAACTTAAAAATATAACTTAAAAATATGAAATTATCGCTTTAAAGATGCATTATTAGTAAGTGCAGGGCGACTGCACCACACACAAAAACAATTTTCGATCCCTGCATTGGCCGAGAAACTTCATTCAGATTTTCCGGCGTGGTTTCCCCTTGTGAGTGATGCAGGATGGAGGGCCTGACAAGGACAGCTGTCTAGTCGTTCGGATGGGACGAAAAACCGAGGTCCAGTGTACACATTGGCATGCACGTAAAAGATCCCTTGGCAGTTGGAATTCGATATAAGAGTAGGCCGTTGCGCCGCTGCCCGGGCAAAATTTCCCTCATTAGCCCAGGTTAGGAGCAGAACTGTAGGACGTTAAACTCCATTTCATTTCATTTCATTTCACAAAAACAATTACACAAGACAAACCTATGGACAGGACACAATAAACAGATACCACAACCAACAAACGTACATATCTGATCAAGTGAATGAATCCGGGAGCTAGCCGTAAGAGTTCATTGAGCTACAGTCCCAGGCCTTTTAGGGAAACAGATTTCACTCAAAATGAAAAATGAAATGAAATGAAATGGGGTTTAACGTCCTACTGTTTTGCTCCGAACTGGGCTAATGAAGACGGGCATACGCCATACAGTGTGCTATGAGAGAAATTTTGCTCGGACAGCGGCACTACGGCCTACTCTTATATCGAATTCCAACTGTCAAGGGATCTTTTACGTGTACGCCAATGTGTACACGGGACCTCGGTTTTTCGTCTCATCCGAATGACTAGACAGCTGTCCTTGTCAGGCCCTTCGTCCTGCATCACTGACAAGGGGAAACCACGCCGGAAAATCTGCACTCAAAATGAAAAATGAACTAACAATAAGGGAATATTTACCAAACGCTGTAAGAGCTAAATCTGCCTATTGCATGTCTTTATTGTAGCCTCAAACATTATATAAATTATTAATAAGACATTTATTAACATGACAAGCCCACAATCAACTTTCTGGGCCATCCGCATTTAATAGTTTAACGATAAAATAGTTACACTCCCGACGTGCAAGCAAATTGTTGAAATAAAATTAAACCATATGTTAGTCCCGAGATGACCTAGTTTGTGCCGAGTGGATGTTAAACCCTCTCTGTCTCTCACTTTAAGGTTGATTATATAATAACTAAGATAAAAGGGTACAGTGAGATATATACTGACCTTGAGATATTTAGACATAACTCCATTGGCCCTTTTACCAAACATTAATGTGCTAATAACATAATTAATCAATGTCTTCAATTCAGGGTGGGGGCGGGCTAATTAATTCGGGGGGTTGGGGTTCTAATTAATTTTGATGGGTTGGAGTTGTATCATAAGGTCTGTCATTCAGTCAACTGGCATGGTTTCGATTCTCTGGTTGTACGTGACAAGGAGTAGGGGCACCTGTCCAACCTTGTGGGTTTTCTCTGGGTTCTTTGGTTTCCTCCCACTGCTAAAGACCCCTACATGCAAGCGAATCATTGAAATATAATGAACTATATGTTAGTCTTGAAATGACCAAGTTTGTGTTGAGTGGACGTTAAATCCAATCTCTCTCTTATCCATATCAAGAACTTAATCAATTACCTACATGTACTTCTGGCTCAGTGAGTAAGAAACTAACCCTGTATTTGATCCCTGTTTGGATAGAGAAAATTCATCAGGGTTTTCCGACAGGGTTCCTCCTTGTCAGTGATGCAGGGCAGAGGCAAGGGACAATGTATAGTCATTCAGATGACACAAAAAAATTTGGCATGCAAGTAAACCAACCGTTGATAGTTGGAATTCAATTTTAGAGTATGTCATTTCGCCAGCGTCCGGGCAAAATTTCATTCAGATGATATGAAAAACCTTGGCGTGCAAGTAAAACAACCGTTGACAGTTGGAATTCGATTTAAGTGTATATCAATGTGCCGCTGTCTGGGCAATATTCCCCTCACAGCACACTGTATGGCATACGCCCAGTCAATGCCGAAAAGTAGGATGTCAAACCCCATTTCATTTTCTAGAACAACCCATAATAATAATAACAAGCCAACAGTGAGGCTAATGTCCCACGCCGAGTTCCCCAAATAAATAGATGACACATGTTAATTAATCGCACATCTATTTTTTTCAAAAGTATCGAGCAATCAAACTGATTATCAACTATACACTAAGTCTCACCACTCTCTATCAGATAGAATCAAAGTTATATGTTAATCATTGAACTCAGTCAAGACAAACATCTACATCAAGTTTAAAAATTCTAGCTCAATTAGAAGCAGAGTTGTTATGTTCCAAAGTCTTGACCAATCAAAATGCTTATTGCTCCTTAGCCTAAGCAGACAATTCTCATCATCGAACTTAGTCAAGGTATTGATGTAATGAAACTATACACCAAGTTTCATCACTCTCACTTAATTAGAACTAAAGTTATCGTGTCCCAAAGCATCAACCAATCAAATTGCTTATCTCTACTTACCATAAGCAGAAAATGCTCATCTTCACACTCTATCAAGGCATTGACCTAATAAACACCTACACCAAGTTTGAACATTTTAGCTCAATTAGAAGGAGAGTTATTGTGTTCCAAAGTCTCGGCCAATCAAATTGCTTATCGCTCTGCTTACCCTGAGCAGAAAATGCTCATTATCGAACTTAGTCAAGGTATTGATGTAATGAAACTATAGACCAAGTTTCATCACTCTCACTTAATTAGAACTAAAGTTATCGTGTCCCAAAGGATCAACCAATCAAATTGCTTATCTCTGCTTACCCTAAGCAGAAAATGCTCATCTTCGAACTCCATCAAGGCATTGACCTAATAAACACCTACACCAAGTTTGAACATTCTAGGTCAATTAGAAGGAGAGTTATTGTGTCCCAAAAAGTGTGACAGACAGACAGACGGACAGACAGACAGACAGACGAACCCATTTTAATAGCTTATTCAATTACCTATTCCTAGTCCTAGAACAGCCCGACCAGATACCAACATCTCCACATTCTGAGCGGCTCCAAGAATAACTGCACCCACCGCAAATACTAAACTCGCTAAAACTGTGGTAGCTTTACGCCCAAATTTATCATTTAAAAATCCACCGAAAAGAGCACCAATAAAGGCTCCAGCTATCGCTATGCTCACAATAATCTCCTGCCATAACGACGATAATTCAAAACGCTTTCTCAATAACAACATGGCACCGGAAATAACGCCAGTATCATATCCAAATAAAAATCCACCAATGGCCGAAAAGAATGCCAATATCCACACAAAAGATGAGGACGTCAGTTTGCCTGTTTTGTTCACACTAATCTTCTCTTCTGACTTACAGTTAACGGTTTTATCCGCGGCGTCCATGTTCTCGCCCGGCTCCTTCAATATGCTATACTGATAATCTGAGCTCTCCATTTCTTCTGGGTCGGATGTTTGGGTTGCTATGAGACGATCATATTCCTCTCTACTTGACAGCTCCATTCACAGTTGAATTAATCACCTCCATTCACCTTTGACCCTGTCATTCAGAATGACCTTTGAACCTTGTCATTCAATGATAGTGTATATCATCTTAAAGGGGGGAAGTAGGTTTAACTGAAAAATAAAAATGAATAATTTTTTTTAGACAATTTACTTTCATAATTTCATTTTTACATGACAGATTAAAGGGATCACAGCTGATTTAAATCAGTGCTTGAGAGATCTTTACAGTTATATTGGTCAGTCGTGTCAGTGCAATCAGATTAAAATACAGATCTATATTTCGTTTCGTTTTTTATACTTTTGATGGCCTACACTACATGAAGATCTGACCGGTTGTAGTGATAGGTCGCTTCAGAGGTCATACGAGCGGCTTTTGACTCTATAAGGTCAATGCATATCAACTCTTCCAGATCCTTGTGTAGTAAAGACGAGTAAAACAAAATTTTGAAATATAAAAAAATGAATCGAAATAAGATCTGTGTTTGAATCAGATTGATTATCAGTGGCTCAGTGATAAATCCATAATTTAATTTACAGTATTGTATATAATTTTTTCTGATCATTTTTATGTTAAACATACATTATGCAAGAGCTAAAAAATCTGCCTATTGCAGGTCTTTCTTTAGGCCTGAAATGTTATCTAAATTATCAATTAGACATTATTTAACTTATCCAGGCCATAATCAACTCTCGATGGCAATCGGATTTCTCCGATATTAAATAGATTAGAACAGTTCAGCCATATTTTGATTTAAGCTGAAAATGGAGGAGCGAAACTTAATTTGCTCGCAATAGAGTAATTTGAATGAAATTTTCAAATTACTCATTTTACATTATCTATTTTCGAACTATTATAGCAAGAATGGCTAGCTCTTTATTTAAATCTTACATAATGTATCTTTAAAGTAGCTAAGTCTCCAATCATTTTTATGTTCATATCAATAATTCTTAAATTGTATAAATTTAAAACTCCTTTTCGATTTTAATAATCTATTATTGTACAGAAATAAATTTATAAATCCTGTAACGTCACCACCATTGTGTATATAAAGGTGCCAAAGCAATAGGATATATACGATAAGTATTGAGTTCATGCAGTTTACAATTTGCCGGTTATCTCCCATTAATGAACATATTATTGTTATATTTTCAGGGTCAGGTTCGATTAAATAATGCTGTAAACATGTCACAGACTGGTATTCCCAGAAGAAATGGTATTTATCATCATATAGAGAGTGTTCTGATTCCTGAGAGTATCAGAGAAATTATTCCTAAAGCCTAACTTATGTAGCCCTACAACGTGGTAAAACTGACCGCGACTCAAAATCGGCAACTGGTTTACGATCAAGTGGAACTGATCTGTCATGACTATGAGGGCAACTTGAGCGCTCTTACGAATGGTGTAAGTCGGACGTCAACCAGTCACTGTCCAGTCATCTCCAGTCATCTCTTGAGTTGCACATGTTCTACTCCTACGACTGCAGACAACTAGTTATCCCTAGTCGCAAGCGACATGAGCGCACCTACGAGTGGCTTAAGTCAACACTTCGTTGACGTAGCCTATAAGATTCGGTTATTTAATCACGTGGTACCCGGGGGGCGGTAACAACCACAGGGGACAAGTGGAATGAGGGTTATCACATGTCAGTCATGTGATCAGTTGTGGCTCTGATTCATCAACTGACGCCGGACAACATGAGCGCTATTACGACTATGATCAACTGGTTGCTCGTTTTTGCGTCCAGTCCTGGATAAATTCAGTCGTAGCAATATAAGCTGTCAGTTGCAGTTAATCGCTGTCAGTTTTATCACGTCGTAGGGCGACATAAGCTAGGCTCAAGAAATGTGATATAAAATCCTACCAAGTAGTTAATGTAAGTTTAAACAGTATAATTGATAAACAAAAACTTTATGATTTATGAGGATTAAAAAATCCCTGCTTTACTTTAACATAAGTCTGTTGTACTGCTGTTGAGCGGAGATTTTTAAATATTTGATTTAATATTTGTTGGTTATTTCTGTGTGGTTTGTCGTTTTCGTGGGTTTATCTGATTGGTTTTGTTTTGTGTGTAATGGGGTCCTCCTGCACTTACTATTATAAACACGATCATTTTATATTACAATTATCGCTAATTATCGTTACCAAGCACAATGTAGACTTGGTCGATCATGACAGTTCATTTATTCACTTATTAATATAAAATGGGGCTCTAAAGCTTCATGCCAATGACACTGTCACAGACTGTTGGTTAAAAAAAATTCATACTGGAACCGGATGCATTGGGCAAAACAGGCATTGTGCATGTCAACATGGAGTTATTTCCCCTGTATTAAATCTCGTACAAAGAAGCGAGATTACGCGTCTAATCTATGACGTCACACATGTGTGACGTCAATTAAATAATTCTAACACTTTTTTGTTATTTTTTTTAAACAAAAGTAATAGGTAATTTATCTAATACTCATACAATTTAGCTCTAAATTAAAGGAGTTAAATCGCTAATATCTGGGGCCTAGAAATTGACACAAATGGGTCGCAATGCATATAATAATGTAATATGAATGTATATAAACTGATTTACGTTCAATCGTTTCCGTTTATACTCTGATTTTAAATCAGTTATATTCGTCTAAATATGCCAGAAGTTTCAATCGAATGGCGGGGGGTTGGATGGCTGAATGGTTAGCATGCGTGCGCTGTATCATAAAGTCTGTCATTGAGTCGACTGGCGAAGTTTCGAATCCCCGGTTGTACGTGACAAGGAGTAGGGTCGCCTGTCCAACCTTGTGGGTTTTCTCCGGGTCCTCCGATTTCCTCCCACTGCTAAAGACCCCTACGCGCAAGCAAATTATTGAAATAAAAAATGAACCATATGTTAGTCCCGAAATGACCTAGTTTGTGTCGAGTGGACGTTAAACCCCATTTCTCTCTTTCTCTCTCAATCGAATGGCAACCTCTAATGTATTCCTGTCTATACCGATAGTAAGCTATTTATTACGCATGCTCTCCAGATAAGAATATGACGTCACCATTTGGCATGACGTGTGGAATATGTCTAGCCACTTTCTTCGAGTCCGTTGTTACAAATGGCGCTGAAAAGCATTATGGTACACGATTCGGTTAAAATTGGTAAGATGATTTTTTTGTCTTAAATATTGGATATCAGAAGCCCATCTTTTCCCTGGTAAGATTAAAAACAGAAACAATTTAATGTAAATCAGTTTATATACATTCAGATTACATTATGATATGCGTTGTGACCCATTTCTTGTCAATATCTAGATCCGAAATATTAGCGATTTAGCTCCTTTAAATTGACAAATGATTTCTGTTTTCAATGTCAAAGACTTAGGATGATATTGAGTTCTTAGCTACTAAAATTAAAAACAATTTGGGAAAACAAAGAAATTATTTAACATTTTTCTGCATCACTTGCTGAGAAACTTAATTATGAAGGTTTTAAATTTGACAACAACCAGCTTCGTTCTACTCATTAATCATTAACTATATTTGATAACATTTTCACCATTTACAAGAATTTTAATTTTGTAACCCTGGCCTTTATACTATATTGGATTATTAATTATTATTATTCACTGTAATGGGCATGGCTAGAAGTAGGCTACTACTACTACTACTACTACTATACTAGAACTAGTAGAAGCAAGTTGGCAGCAATCTTCTTACAATGACAGCAGTAGAGATCTTTCTGAAGTCAATTTTGGGTATCGTTCACAAATTGTGAGCTATGTAAGAGAACTTGTCTGACTGGACAGTTAATTTCTAAATTACCATAGAACTGGTGACGCAAACATCAATAAGCTTTTATCTCCCAGTCTTTCATATTCCTTACCACTAGAGTGTTCTCCCCTGATCGATTTTCGCAAACAAACGGACACAGATCACTAAAGATTTCCCCATTGACTCCAATGTTAATTCTCGTATCTTAGACCGGCTCTAACTTTTTCCCAAATTTTCGTTGGGTAGAACGCTTTCTACCACAGATGGAGCAACATGTGGCAACCACTAGCCCAAAAGCACGTATGAGGTTCTTCATGAAAAACTTGAGATACACAAGCTGGAAGTAGAGACAAGTAAACATGCAATTTCAGGCCCTACATTTCAACCTAACCAACCTCTCAACTCCTGTATCCTTTCGCATCAAAATTATGAATATTCACCAAAACCTGGCAGAAAATGTATTTTCAAACCCTTTTCCTCGATTCTACACCAAAAAGTCAACAAAAATCGCCATGCAAAAGGGGGAAAAAGGAAAAGGGAGAGGAAGACTAAAAATAGCTTTGGCTTTTGTTTCGTGGGTGACGGCGTAGGAATATTTGGTGATCTGTGTCCAAACGGTTAAATCTATTTGTTAAGGCCAGCTCTATTTTTGTCAAGATCGCTGAGACGTAAATAAGGTTAGGGCACGTGATTGTTGGAGAGATTTTATGTTAGGGTTAGTGTAAGTGTTGAGCGCAGATTACCCTCCTCGGACAGATTACTCCCGCGCATGCGCGAATCTCCGTCTAATTTCCGATGAGTAATCTGCGCGCGCGAAGTGAACTTTGTCCGGACTAATGGATTACCGCGATGATAATCCGCCTAATCTTACTCGGTATTCACTATGGATCAGTGCGTTAGTATTAGTCATTTTAATGATTACATTTTAATGAATTTTGTGACCGTCAGTTTTATGGTCGAGTTGTGAACCTACATACGGGTCTCTAAGACTTCGTTACTAAAGTAACTACGATCGGTCAAACTATTATTACACTAAATACAGCAAATATTTTTGACATTCGGTCACGTGGTCAGCACCGATTATGAGATACTGCTGACTAGAATTAAAAATCTTATTTTCTAAGCACACACGCTAATTATGCAGTGATTTTGAAAATTATTTCACTACAAAGACCACAGGAGGCAGGTCATATATAATATAATATATAGTTGCGTCTGACACACTACAATATCTCTAAAAACATCGTGGGGTAATCAGCGCAAAGTTGGCAATCTGCGCGCCAGCTTCATAAGCGCGGGGTCCAATCTGCGCGCGCGGAGTGCAATCTGCGCAGGATGTCAGCGCAGATTGCAATCTGCGCGAGGGGTGAAGATTGCGCCTAACATAAGCATTGGGGCTATGTCCAGGATTAGGGTTAAAGGAGCTAAATCGGTAATATTTTGGAGCTAGATATTGGCACAAATGCGTCGCAACTCATATTATAATATAATAGGAATTTATATAAACTGTTTTACATTCAATCGTTTCTGTTTTACTGTGAATTGTCATCAGTTATGTTCGGCGATATACGCCAGAAGTCTCAACCGAAAGTCAGTTTCTAGCGTCTGGTTATTCCAGTCAACATCGATAGTATTTATTGTGCATGCTCTACAAATAAGAATATGGCATTACCGTTTGATATGACATGTGGATGTCTAGCCTCATTCTTTGAGCACCTTGTTACAAATCGCACTGAAACGCATTATGGTACACGATTCGTGTACCAATGGTAAAATGTTTATTTTGTCTGAAATATTGGATATCAGAAGCCTATCTTTTCCAGGTAAGATCACCACACCAATGCTGATTTAAATTGCACAAAAGTTCGTGTTTTCAATGTCGAAGATTTTGGATGATATTGGGTTACGGGTGGGAATTGAATTCAGAAAATTTCTATATTTAATTATCTGTACAGATAAAAAGGAAATTTTCTGACTACTTTAAGGTTGATATTAGCGCTAGCCCTGTTTACATCTCGTGACTTAAGACGAAAACTGAAGCTGACCTTATCATTTAGCGCTTACCCAAATAAACCGAAAAGAAATGAAAATATACGAAACCTACCGAATGATGACTATCCACTTTGAAAAATGCTCATTGGGTTCACTAGCATGTGTTTTAAAATTAAAAGAGCAGACTTACCCCCATTGGAACAGGTTTATCTGTTTTTGTGTGTGTTGGGGGGGGGGGCTGTTTGTTTTTGTGTGGGGGGAGGGAGGGAGTCCCGGAAAGTTCATATTACTAGCATAGTATTTGGTGCGCTTCATGCTACACGTCTTCGCAGTTTTCTTGGAGTTCTCAGAATTTATCAAATTAAAGTGTTCATTTGTTGTTTTTCTTTCTGTTGAAGTTGAATGTTAAGTTAATGGTATATGATCGTATACAAGGGAGAGCGGGGCGCAGTGGGCATGGGGATGACCTACCAGCACCAGTCATCTGAGGATGACCTACTAGAACACCAGTCATCTGAGGGTGACCTACCAGCACCACTCATCTGAGGATGACCTACCAGCACCAGTCATCTGAGTGTGACGTACTAACACCAGTCATCTGAGGGTGACCTACAAGCACCAGTCATCTGAGGATGACTTACCAAAGTGAGAGAGAGAGAAAAGGGGTTTAACGTCCATTCGACACAAACTAGGTCATTTCGGGACTAACATATGGTTTAATTTTATTTCAATAATTCGCTTGCGCGTAGGGGTCTTTAGCAGTGGGAGGAAACCGGAGGACCCGGAGAAAACCCACGAAGTTGGACAGGCGACCCTACTCCTTGTCACGTACAACCGGGGATTCGAAACCACGCCAGTCGACTCAATGACAGACTTTATGATACAGCGCGCGCACACTAACCATTCAGCCATCCAACCCCCGGATGACTTACCAGCACCAGTCATCTGAGGATGACCTACTAGAACACCAGTCATCGGAGGGTGACCTACCAGGACCAGTCATTTGCGGGTGACCTACCAGCACCAGTCATCTGAGGATGACCTACTAGAACACCAGTCATCTGAGGGTGACCTACCAGCACCACTCATCTGAGGATGACCTACCAGCACCAGTCATCTGAGTGTGACGTACTAACACCAGTCATCTGAGAGTGACCTACAAGCACCAGTCATCTGAGGATGACTTACCAAAGTGAGAGAGAGAGAAATGGGGTTTAACGTCCATTCGACACAAACTAGGTCATTTCGGGACTAACATATGGTTTAATTTTATTTCAATAATTCGCTTGCGCGTAGGGGTCTTTAGCAGTGGGAGGAAACCGGAGGACCCGGAGAAAACCCACGAAGTTGGACAGGCGACCCTACTCCTTGTCACGTACAACCGGGGATTCGAAACCACGCCAGTCGACTTAATGACAGACTTTATGATACAGCGCGCGCACACTAATCATTCAGCCATCCAACCCCCGGATGACTTACCAGCACCAGTCATCTGAGGATGACCTACTAGAACACCAGTCATCGGAGGGTGACCTACCAGGACCAGTCATTTGCGGGTGACCTACCAGCACCAGTCATCTGAGGGTGACCTACCAGCACCAGTCATCTGAGGGTGACCTACCAGCACCACTCATCTGAGGATGACCTACCAGCACCAGTCATCTGAGTGTGACGTACTAACACCAGTCATCTGAGGGTGACCTACAAGCACCAGTCATTTGAGGGTGTCCTACCAGCACCAGCCATCTGAGGATGACCTACCAGCACCAGTCATCTGAGGATGACCTACCAGCACCAGTCATCCAGTGTTCCAAGTGATTATCACCGAGCCTACCATAGTCAGATCACCTTTATATAGGCTTTAAACCCACCGAGAGGAAGCTGCCATGTCCTAAAGTCGTCTCTCCATCCTAGTGAGTTTTCACCGTGTCCTCCGGTTTCCTCCCACTGCTAAAGACACCTACGCACAAGCGAATTATTTGACCCAAAACTATTGGGTACAGACATGACGGACCCAATAAATTTGGGTCGCTTTGACCCCAAAATGTCTGTAGGCCTACCCAATATTTTTGGGTCAACCCATATTTTTTGGGTCGATTCGACCCAATCCTTATAACAGTGTACATTCGGGATTTTGTCCAACCAATATTCTACGGCCTGAAAGCAAAGGTCGTGTGAAATGTCGCCATGTTTATTTCCCAGCAAACAAATATTTATTAAATTTGAGAGAGAGAATGCCTAGGTTGGGGCCTAGGAATCATTCTCTTTACAAGATGTGAAAATAAATATAATTAATTTTAACATTAATTTGCAGAAAAAATAAATTTTGTATTATTATACACACACAAGAATTATTAGGAACGAAGTTGACGATAAAAGTATAGTTAACACAAGTATTTGGTAATTTGGACATTAGCATCTAGTAATTTTGTTATCTGTGGTAATGTTTGCAATGGAAGGGAGGCCCAATTTTCCCGGATTATATTCCAGTTGTCGTGGCCTTTTTTTAATGTTCACATCGGGATTGGAATACAGAAATTCTAATCTCGAGATTATTGCCCCGGCGTCTCGTCTAGAGCTGCACCCAATTTAGTGGACGTTTATTCTCATGCGATAAATTTTATTAATACCACGATAGCCAGTAAATAATTGCCAATCACTTTACCGGAACATAGATTCGTGGATTGATGTGGTGGTGGCAATTCAAGATTATGGTAAGTATGGCACTGATTAATATTTGTATCTGAGCATGCTTTACTATTTACCATTACACACACGGAAACATTACTAGAAATCCCAGTTTTCTCAAGGCCTAGTTCTACAGACGATAGATATATTTCATTAAATTGCCTAACGTTTAAACCAGCTGTTTTATTGGAGAATTGCCATTCGTAATGTAGTAGCTTAGTTATTTTAAAGAATGTGGTATTGAACGATCCAAGGGTAATATGCATTTGACTTAACGTAGCTACCGCTTGCTTAGACAATAATCCAGATAACTTGTCCATATTAATATTTTGGTCAATCAGTGATAAGTTAGCAATAATGACCAAACAAAAGATTTTATTCTTAAAGAGACATTTGCCATCAGTAAGTGGAATGTTTTGTTTACATTCCTGAAGGGTACAATTGGTAATGTCTACACCAAATTCCTCTTTTAGAGGTGATTTACATTCAGCAATTGACCAAGGCATCATATTTCGTGTGCCGTAAGATTTTACGCTGATATTATCATTATCCCCCATCTCTAATAAAAATGAAAAGCGCGGTATCTTTTTCCTGTCGAGAACACCCATTCCATTCCATTGACAAATATCTGGATATAAATTCTTATTGCAATTAGCACAGAAATGATTTTTAAGACAACGTTTATGATCACGACCATATTTTAGATAGAAACTATGAGAACTAGAACATTTGTCTTCCATGGTAGTTGGGGCTTCACAGTAATCAATTATTTTATTACAACAGTACGTTAAATTAATTCCTGATTGAGGAAGTGGATTGACGGAGAACTGACCGCTTTGAATTAGTTTTTCAAACCCTCCCGTAATTAAATCAAGATTGATTTTGTGGGGAATAATTTGAAGATTCCAATAGGTGGTATGATTGGGATTAAAGCCATTACAGATGAGACAGTGAAGGTTGATAAAATGTAGGTTTGTGTTGCTTAATGTAACAGGTTTTATATTAGTGGGATTACATAATCTTTTAGATTCTTCAAAGGCTTCAATTCCACATCCGCTGATTACCTGGAAAGAAACATTACAAACACTTCCTAAATATAATTGGAATATTGATTACCATAGCAATAAGCTTTATGTCGCATTTGTTTTCATTCACGACTTTCACTGCGTTTATGGGGACGAAATTCTCATATCAATTTCTTGATATAAATAATAAAAATCAGTCCTCATCATCTACAGTAGTTACGTGTATGAAATCGAGATAATTAATTGAGCATGGTGCCGAATTTTCTGCCTTATATGCTTCGAAGTATGGAAGCGTATAGGGGTCAATAGCGCGATAGATACCACAATATTAAGTTGGTAATATGTCAACATATTATAATAATAAAAGACAATTTATATGGAAAAAAATCACTGAGTTTATTTCACACTACGTTTCAACAAGTTCATCTTGTCGTTCTCAAGGAACTTGTTGAAACGTTGTGCGAAATTAACTCAGTGATTGTTTCCGATATAACTTGTGTTTTAATATTATATATTCAATTACTAACTGTCAACATATTGTGATTATTCTGATGATTTGATCTCTAAAAAGACAATTTTTGCCGAGTTAACTGAAGAACTCGCTATATTGTATGTCGTCATTTCGTTTTAAATGCACCAGTCGACATAGCGCATGCCGATATTTCGCGAACAAGTCGACATACTATGGCAGAATGGAATATGTCGACAAAGCTTCAGAATAGCAATATCTTAACGCAAACGTGCACATTTAAAACGAAATGCGGACATATAGCACGTTGATTCAATTATCTATCGCGCTATTGACCCCTGTACGCTTCCATACTTATCGTTTATAACGAAACATAAAATTATTTTACCTGAATACCCATGTGTATATCAAAACTTGGACTTTCTAGACACGTAATGTCTACATCTATAAGATCGGAATAATATTCTCGGAGTATTTCAGCATCTTGGGAACACACCATCTCATAATCAGGACAGCAGTTCTTGTAGATTAAACAAAATTGGTCACATGAACACGGCAATGGACGATATACCCCACATTGTTGACTACACGAAGCCATAACAAAGTCTGGACAATTGATAAGATCGCCCTTGGATGTTGAATTCAACGATTGTGCGACAGTTGATGTTACTACGTCTATATCCGTGTTTTTTACTGTAACTGGTCGTGTCACTGCATCTGTATGGCTATCTACATCTTTAGCTGGTATCATCAACCTGTCTTTATCCATTTCCAAAGATGATGTTGTTAAAACGTCTAAGTCGTTTTTATCGGCATCTATAGCCGATATCAACGCCGTGTCTGTAACGGATCTTGACACGGTGTCTATGTTGTCTCCGTTGGTCGATATGTCTCTGTTTAGGTTTGTAACATGTGTTGTTGCATCGTCTAAATACATGTCTGTAGCTGGCACTGTTACTGTTTCTCGATTAACGTATGTAGCTGATGGTGTCATTTGGCCTCTATCAACGACTGCAACTGGTGTTGTTATTGGGTCTCTATCAACGACTGCAACTGGTGTTGTTATTGGGTCTCTATCAAGGACTATAGCTCGTGTAGTCTCGATCTCCCTATTGACGCCTGTAGCTGATGCTGTTATTGGGTTTCTATCAACGACTATAGCTCGTGTAGTCTCGGTCTCTCTATTGGCGTATGTAGTTGATGGTGATATTAGGTCTCTATCAACGACTGTAGCTGGTGTAGTCTCGATCCTCCTATTGACGTTTGTAGGCGATGGTGTTATTAGGTCTCTATCAACGGACGTAGCTGGTGTAGTCTCGATCTCCCTATTGAAGCTTGTAGGCGATGGTGTTATTTGGTCTCTATCAACGGGCGTAGCTGGTGTAGTCTCGATCTCCCTATTGACGCCTGTAGCTGATGCTGTTATTGGGTTTCTATCAACGACTGTAGCCCGTGTAGTCTCGGTCTCCCTATTGACGTATATAGTTGATGGTGTTATTAGGTCTCTATCAACGACTGTAGCTGGTGTAGTCTCGATCTTCCTATAAGCGTATTTAGTTGATGGTGTTATTAGGTCTCTATCAACGTATGTAGCTGGTGTAGTCTCGATCTCCCTATTGGCGTATGTAGTTGATTGTGTTATTAGGGCTCTATCAACGTATGTTGCTGATGTAGTCTCGGTCTTCCTACTGACGTATGTAGTTGATGGTATTATTAGTTCTCTATCAACGACTATAGCTGGTGTAGTCTCGATCTTCCTATTGACATATTTAGTTGATGGTGTTATTAGGTCTCTATCAACGTTTGTTGCTGGTGTAGTCTCGGTCTTCCCACTGACGTATGTAGTTGATGGTGTTATTAGGTCTCTATCAACGACTGTAGCTGGTGTAGTCTCGATCTTCCTATTGACGTTTGTAGCTGGTATTGATAATGTATCGCTATTGACATTTGTAGTTGATGGTGTTATTAGGTCTCTATCAACGAACATAGTTGATGGTGTTATTGGATGTCTATCAACGACTGTAGCTGCTGTGGTTACTGTATCCCTATTGACTAGTATTGCGTCTCTATCAACGACTGTAACTGGTGTTGCCTCGTTCTCTCTACTGACTACTGTAGTTGATGGTGTTATTGGGTCTCTATCAACGACTGTAGCTGGTGTTGTCTCGGTCTCCCTATTGACGTATGTAGGCGATGGTGTTATTAGGTCTCTATCAACGACTGCAGCTGGTGTAGTCTCGATCTCCCTACTGACGTATGTAGTTGATGGTGTTATTAGGTCTCTGCCAACGACTGTGGCTGGTGCAGTCTCGGTCTCCCTACTGACGTATGTAGGCGATGGTGTTATTAGGTCTCTATCAACGGGCGTAGCTGGTGTAGTCTCGATCTCCCTATTGCCGCTTGTAGCTGATAGTGTTATTGGATATCTATCAACGACTATAGCTGGTGTTCTTAATGTATCGCTATCAACGTATGTAGCTGATACTAGTATTGGGTCTCTATCAACGACTGTGGCTGGTGTAGGCGCGGTCTCCCAATTGACGCTTGTAGCTAGTGTTGTTAATGTAGCCCTATTGGCGTATGTAGTTGATGGTGTTATTAGGTCTCTATCAACGTATGTAGCTGGTATTATTACAACGGGCGTAGCTTGTGTTGACTCTGTCTGTCCATTGACGGCTGTAGCTGGCGTTGTCTCTGTCTGTCCATTGACGGATGTGGCTGGTGTTGTCTCTGTCTGTCCATTGACGGCTGTAGCTGATGCTGTCACTGTGTCTCGATTGACCTCTGTAGCTAATGGTGTCAAGTAGTCACCATCGTTGTATGCCGAGGTTTGAATTAGTCTCCTTTCATCGGTAACAATTTTACCAATCAGATAAATCAGCAATGCCAACGTGAAGAGCAAAGCTATTTTAACCATCTTGTTTGAAGATAAAACTATTATAATGGAGAAAAGAATGACGACCCCTATATATATAAAAACAAAACAGGTTAGAAATCAATATTGTTGTCATATAATTCCAGATTTAATTACACGAGATCAGATTTGGCTTTTCCTATTGTATTTCCCCTCTCATCTTTAGTTACCACCTACGTGATAATATTCTAATTTCCGGCATTTTCTTGAATCTCGCACCAACTCCTGTTACTTAAAGATATTATATAATTATGTTCACAAAATAGTCTCCTGGGCGCGTGGTGGCTCAGTGCATAAGATGTTGGATGGCTAACCCGGAGATCCGGGTGTTGGTTGAGAAAGTTCATCCTCCTTGTTATTGTTACAGGACAGAGGCTCTATATCAGCTAGGGTGTAATGTCTGCCAGAAAAGAGTTGTCCCCCCTCCCTCCATCTACGCGCGATCTCGATCATGATATATTTGTCACTGGAACACTTTGTGTTGTTGACAGTATCTGATGTTAATTCTAATATGAATGAATATATGCAATAAGAGACACGACAAATGGGTGCTGGTATATACATGTATTTTGGATTTATCATAGGCGTGCTTATCTCTGTGGGGGGTTGGATGGCCGAATGGTTATCATAAGGTATGTCATTGAGTCAACTGGCGTGGTTTCGATTCCCCGGTTGTACGTGACAAGGAGTAGGGTCGCCGGGTCCTCCGGTTTCTTCCAATTGCTAAAGACCCCTATGCGCAAGCGAATTATTGAAATAGGGTTGAACGATGTGTTGGTCCAGAAGTGACATAGTTTGTGTCGAGTGGACGTTAAACCCCATTGCTCTCTCCCTTTCATTTCTCTCCCTCTCCCCTCTCTCTCTGTCTGTCTGTCTGTCTGTCTGTCTCTCTCTCTCTCTCAATACTATAGAATAATAATTATTGGTTTTTATATTCCATATTATCTCCCTCCCTCCCTCTCTCTCTCTCTCTCTCTCTCTCTCTCTCGTTAACAGATTTACAACTATTAATCATAATATGAACACAAATATATAGTATAAAACATGTATAATTTAGATGATAGTTTATGACTTCTTAAAGGGGTACTTCCACATTTTCAAGGGTCGAATACTGAAATTTATATGTTATTTAATGAATACATCGTTGTTTATTTGTTAACGTCGAGTTGATTTTGTTTTCATAGATTCTCTGTTCCAACATGTTCAATTTCTGATTTGTTTACTTTTGTTCAGTAAGATTATTTTTAGATCAAACACGTGGGAATTTACCTTTAAAAGAACAAACAATAACAAATAAAAGGGTATGTGATCAACACCACATCGACAAACGATTTTAATTTGTCGTCTCCATCATATTAAATTTAATGGAACTGAACCAAAGACAGTCTATTAAAACCGACAAATAAGGTTAGAGGATTTCTGGCAATATACTTATAACGATTTCCAAGATACCCTATTGGACTAGCCAATAGCCATGAATCATAAGCTTTCGATGTTTTTTTGTTTTATCTTTAACATTATGTAGGCAAACAACTTTTAAAAGGTGATATATTTATTCATGAACTACATGTTTACGTTTGATTTCTACATGTTTCAATAATACTAGATAAAACAGTTTTAAAATCACATATATTTATAAGTTAAACACATATATGTAAATATATATTAAAGTAGATAAAGTACGAGTACTTCTTTGTTTACGGTAGATAAATGCATAAATAAATAAAAAAAATACGTCCAGGTAATATTTATATATTTAAAATTTATAAAATAAAGTCGATGACACCACGAAAAGGAAATTAATGAAAACCCATTTTATTTAAAAAAATACGTTCCTCGACTTAATAGTCAAAAGGTAACAATTGGCCATTAGCTTCATTAATTTTCTTAAATCTATCAAATGATTATCTTTCACTCATTGTTCCTAAATTGAACCCATATACTACAGATTTACACACGCGTGTACGTGTGTTCTATTAGTTAACGATATACTATGTAACCATAGACAATGGTAACTATAGCCAATCAAAACCACAGTGTAACTATGACATCATTTATGAATAGTCCCAAGACGGCGAAAAGTACTTTAAAATGTTATTAAACCAGTGTTGAGATCTGTTTGTGTCGGCATACCTTTTCTTATCTTTTCATCATTTACCGTAAAACAAAGTAGTGCAGCTTTACGGTTGTGCTAATATTTTTGGATAAAGTATTAAATATGTATATAACCATAGTTTGTTAAAGTCAGAGTATTAACCAGAATATTAAATACGCATAGATATAACCATAGTATTAAATACGTATATATACATTTATTTTATGATCAGTAGTGGAATACCGCGTTTTATCAGTGAAATAAAAGTGTTATTCCACTGGCTAGTCGTTTTTACCTAAAATGATTGTAAAATCATAGAATAAATAGAACATTTGTCGTTTTGTCGTGAATAACATATTTTATTTCATCTCTAAGCAAGAAAACGTTTATATTTTCACTCATGCTACGCATTCGTGAAAATATAAGTTTTCTTGCTTCTCGATGAAATAAAATATGTTATTCACTCTAAATCAACAAATATCCTCTATATATGTATATAACCATAGTATTAAATATGTATATATACATACATGTATATAAACATAGTATTAAATACGTATGTATATACATACATGTATATAACAATAGTATTATATATATATTAAATATGTATATATACATACATGTATATAAACATAGGATTAAATACGTATAACCATAGTATTATATATATATTAAAGACAAACAAGGGCGTGTATCGTTTATAGTTTATAATATTATTTTTAAAGGTGAATTCTCAACCTTTTCATGTCGATGATTAAATTGGGTTGTATTACGGAAATCAAACGCACAAATATACCAAAATATCCAATTTACCTTGTTTAAAAGATTTTTAAAGTCAGGTGTTTAAACCTATATACCTAGTTCAAATCCTTTCTTTAATGGTTATTTTATAGGGATTGGGTAAATTAACAATCTGAGCATCTTTAGCCTTTATATTAACCGGTACTCCTGGTTCTAGTGAGATATGAACACGTTGACATAATGACGCAATGATCAGATGTAATTCTGATTTCGCTAAAGGTTCTCCAAGACAAACTCTTCTTCCAGCACCGAATGGAAGCCAGTTTTCTGGTTTTGGTGCCATTTTGCCATCTTCATCTAGAAATCGTTCAGGTTTAAATTTATCTACGTCCTGCCAATTATCTGGATCGTTCATTATGGCCCACTGGTTGATGAATACAGTAGTACCTTCTGGAACGTCGTAACCAGCTGTAATAAGAATGTATATTAGTTAATTAGAATTGTTAGTAATCAAGTTACAGTTATTAAGTAGGTGTTACGTCACTAAGGTGTAACTATTGAATGATACACAAGGTTTGTGTATTCAATAGAAATGTGTATTAGAATTAGTCTCTTTTATGCTAGAGGTGACATCTTTTACAGCTAGTTACACAACTGCTAATTAATGACTACCGTATAATTTCTAACCACTGTACACTGTAAATAATATTTGTGTATTTTTACCGTAAATGGACTGGCAGAAAGTGGCCAGTAAAATGACTGTATTTTAACTCAGTTCTAACGTGTAAAACTAAACTTTTATGGTTAATTTACCATTTTTATTTACAGTAATCCCATGTTATCGCACAAATACTGTAAATTTATAGTATAAAAACATGCAGTGGTATTTTTACAGCATTATGTTAAAGAAATTACATATTTTTCACTGTAATTTTACATTTATTTTTATCTATAAACATTAGTTTAGAGTTCTGATCACTTGTGTGATTTAATGTCAAAATATTCATTAGTAAATGGCCTAGGTTCAAAAGTCAATGGTGTCAGATTAACAATGTAAATAAAGCTCAATCAGGGAGTAAAAAATAACAGCCTCAGTTTAGTCCAGCGTTATCTAGAAGATACTGTTCAAGTTGCGGTAAGTGACAACGCCATAACACGGGCGACATCGCCGACAAGCTACAATTTATAACACTGGCATACACAGTGTCTAAAACGTCTGATGCCAGTCTATTCATGATATAGAAATACAACAATCAATGAATTCATTTAATTTACTCCCTCTACCCCTCCCCCTCTCTCTCTCTCTCTCTTAAAACAGGGCAATAAATATGCAAATGTGCAAATCATACCTATGGTAGTATCACATGACGTATTACGTGGAACACCCAGTGGCGCCACCGTTCCTAATCTCATGACCTCGTGTAATACAGCATCCGTATAGGAAAGATTCTCTCTGTCAGCCATACATGGATATCT
This sequence comes from Patella vulgata, assembly GCF_932274485.2. Classification (NCBI taxonomy): domain Eukaryota; kingdom Metazoa; phylum Mollusca; class Gastropoda; family Patellidae; genus Patella; species Patella vulgata. The sequence goes on from NC_065885.2 coordinate 65,728,011, forward strand.
CTCTCTACCTGTAAACAGAAGACGTTCGTGAAGCAGGAGAAAACATTAAAGCCCCCAGCTGGGAATTTATTTATTCTCACGAAATTGCCCTTGAATATGGCGGTTGATTTGTAAAATTGCATGGCACCTGCCTTTAACGGTAAACAGAAGACGACCGTGATAAAATTAAGGACTGCATCTTAGTCCATCCACGTAAAGGAACTATCGATGAAATGAATGAATCTAGGCCCTGTTTTCCCGAAATATGCACTGTTTTAAAAACGTATTTCCAGCTCTCGAATAATACTGTATTCTCTTCTCAAAGAATGTTTCAGTGGTTGAGGTATTTATTCAAAAGGAATGGTCTGGATCGGAAAAAGGTCCGTTTTCTATTTTGTAGCTTAATAATTGGAGTTTCTTCTAAAGAGAAATGTCAGGGTAAGGATAATTCTGCTGGTCTCAACAAGACCTTTTATATCAGATGGACTCTGGTCGTTTTACGGTTTGGAAAGCGTTATGAAAAATAAGGGCGCTGCAGAATGTAGAGTAAGTATAGCGATGGCAATACAGGGATGATGTGTATTGATAGGTAATTCGATCATCCAGACATTGGTCGACTGAAACTCGCGATCGTCAAGTATACAAAATAATAATAAAGTTTTATTTCCTCACCACAAACAGAATCAACTTCTTGTTGTATTTTAGTTTGTATATCGGGATGAGCAGCGATCAGAAGAACAGCCCAATATAAAGTCTGTCTTGATGTGTCATTCCCAGCTAAAATCAATAAATAACGTATATAATTTCCGCCCTCCTGTATCGTGTAATAATATATTGCCTAAATTCAGATTGGTTCTGAACCAAAGTAGGACGTTAAACCCCATATCATTATATAAATACGCTACGCTTCCTACCTAATAGAGAGGTTACAGAACTCGTTTAAAGAAATGAAGACGGGCATGCGCAATGCAGCGTGGTATGAGAGATATTTAATCTGATTAAAACACAGATCGTATTTCGTTTCGTATTTTACAGTTCAAAATTTCGTTTTATTTGTCTTTACTCTACTAGGATCTGGAAGGGTTGCTATATAACCCACGTTCTGGATGTTGTGAGGGCTTAGCCAATGAAACGGACTGTTACCGTGAGTTTTGGGCGTGAAGTGAACGGAACTGTGGGTAACCCAAAAGAAACCGCAACGCTGATTGGTTAATCAAATGTCAGATGTCGTAGGGCAAAGGGCCGCTTGTATGACCTCTGACGCGACCCTCACTACAATTGGTCAGTTTTTCATCAAGTAGTAGCCATCAAAAGTATAAAAAAACGAAACGAAATATAGATCTGTATTTTAATCAGAATGAAAGAAATTGTACCGGACCAGCTTGATAACCGCTACGATCACCATAATGCTTCAAAATCATTGTAATAAATCTGGGATGGTCCCACCAGAATATTTTGAGAAGGTATTTTGAGATGGTATTTTGAGGCGGTATTTTGAGATGGTATTTTGAGGCGGTATTTTGAGATGGTATTTACCAAGAAAGACATCAAAGAGTGTAAGTGTGATATGTAAATCATTGAACTCCGCCATGTTGTCTTTGCCTTCCGCTTCAACTTCTTTCTGTGCTAAAAGGAGGTTGTCAGTCAAATCTGAAATATTGTCTGAAAAAGAAGAAAGTTATATGGTATAAGTCTAATTGGTTTAGGAAATGAACTGAAATGAAATTGGGTTTAACGTCATCCCACTTTTCTGCACCGACTGGGATAACGATGTGCATAGAGCTACGAGAGCAATTTTGTCCGAACAACTGCTCTTATATCGAATTCCTACTATCAAGGGTTCTGTTACGTGCACACCAATGTGTACACAGGACCTCGTTTTTTTTGTCCAATCCGATCGACTAGACGCTGTCCTTGTCAGGCCCGCCGACCTGCACCAAGAAAATCCCGATGAACTGTCTTGGCCAACACCCTGATTGAACCCGCGACCTCTAGGCTAGCCAGCCAGCGTCTTACTCACTGATCCCCCGTGTCTCCGTACTGGGCATAGGACCATAACAAGATGAAAATTATATGGTATAAGTTTAATTGTAATAGGACCACAAAAACCAGGATTTTATATAAACAATAAACAAAGAAAGATATTTTAGCTCCGTGAGCTAGTCATTTAAAAAGCTGTATTTAAGCATAAACAATGTAAGTATACCCTGCTTCATGCACGGGACCCACCACTACCTGTACTGTGGTATTACAAACTATAAGGCAGTCAACAATATTAATGTGATAAACAAACTCTTGACACATTCTGGAATCGACTTTTGGGAAATGAGACAACAAGTAAATAAAAGTTATCGTTATCTCCATATTAATCGCTAATGACTTTATTGAGGGTTAATATGGGGAATAGTTGCTACTGGAGATATAGTCAGCCATCTTAAAACAGCTATTGTTGCTATTGGAGATATAGTCTGGAGGTGTGTAATATGAATTAGTGTGGTGAGTTATTCAAATAAATATAAATATAGAACAGTTGTAGATTTACCTGGTCATATAAATATAGAACAGTTGTAGATTTACCTGGTCATATAAATATACAACAGTTGTAGATTTACCTGGTCATATAAATATTCAACAGTTGTAGATTTACCTGGTCATATAAATATACAACAGTTGTAGATTTACCTGATCATATAAATATACAACAGTTGTAGATTTACCTGGCTGAAAGTTTCGTCTGTGATCTTTCATATGTTTATCGATGTACTGGAACAGCTCGTCGAAATTGTTCTGGAAATCGAGTAATTTCTTGGAAGGAAAAAGTCTCATTGGCGGAAAAATATCTTCAATTAGAATACCGCCACTCATTGATTCTGTTATGGTCTCTAAACGTCCCATTATAAATTCAAAATCATTGTCCTTATATTTATAGCTGAAAAATACAGCACGTGTAGATTGGAAACCAAGGGCATTCAAATACAGCACGTGTGGATTGGAAACCAATAGCAAACAATACAGCGCATGTGTGGATTGGAAACTAAGGGCATACAAATACAGCACGCATGTGTGGATTGGAAACCAGGGGCATACAAATACAGCACGCATGTGTGGATTGGAAACCAAGGGCATACAAATACAGCACGTGTGTGGATTGGAAGGTAACAATATGCATATGGTTGAATGTTATAGAAAGATAATGATATACATATTATGGTTGAATGTTACAGAAAGTCACAGTTTATAAGTTGTGCCTTCGACTATCTCTATACGTTCACCCAAATGTTACAGAAAGCCACAGCTTAGAAATTGTGCCTACGAGTATGTTCATTCGTTCACCCTAAATGTTGTAAAAAGCCACTTTTAATAATTGTGACTTCGAGTACGTCTGTAGGTTGCAGAAGGTCAAATTATTAATTGTACCTGCGAGTATGTATGTAGGTTGCAGAAGGCCATATTATTAATTGTACCTGCGAGTAAGGTCATATTATTAATTGTATCTGCAAGTATGGCCATATATTCATTCTAAATGATGCAGAAAAACACAACGTATAAATTGAGTCTGTCATGATGTCATCGACAATAGCAACGTACAAATTGTGCCTGTCACCTTGTCATAGACAGCTTATAAATTGTGCTTGTGTGTATATCGATATGTTCATCATAAAACCTTTATTTACATTTTTCTAATATTACATACACTAGGACGAACACTATATCAAGTAGTTAAACTGATATAATGTGGTATTTATCAAATTCATCCTCGCAAAACAATGGAGATGGAATAAAAAGGACGGGGATTTACCTGGTACCGAAACACATGCCCGCTAGAATATTCACCGTTAAACTTACCTGGTACCAAAACACATGCCCGCTAGAATATTCACCGGTAAACTTACCTGGTACCAAAACACATGCCCGCTAGAATATTCACCGTTGTGAAATATAGGAAAGGCATCGGGTCAAATGGTTCTGTTTCTTTCATCATAGCTCGAATTGTTTCTGAGACGGCTTCCTCTATTTTGTTGTCTATAGCACCGCTGATCATAAATAACCTGAAATCAACAGATACAAATCTTGAGTATTGTGTTTAATGTAGACTAATGATGTGTTTCAGATCTAATAGTCTTCGACACCCAGACTATTACAAAGACTATTGTCTTCGACACCCAGACTAACTTATATAAGTTTATCAAACCGCCGTATCTATGGTTACAAGGCCAGAAATTCAAACTCATCAAACCAGGTGCATCGAAAATGCAGTGCCATATCAAATGGGTGAATATTGTTTCTATTGTACTGTATAATGCGCTAACCTGATTCCCCTTGAAGCAATTTTCCTTCTTAATTTCCAAGCAGTTCCAAATCGTCCAAATGCTATATCCTGTCCGTTATATGAAGGTTTCTGCACTAAAAGTAAAATCATGATAAAGGCAAATCCTCCACTATCTACTTTACGATAAGTTACCAATACAGACAGTCAAATTCACGTTTGAAAGAAATGAAATGAAATGAAACGGGGTTTAAAGTCCTACTGTTCTGCTCCGACTGGGCTAATAAGGACGGGCATACGCCATACAGTGTGCTATGAGGGAAATTTTGCCCGGACAACGGCGATACGACCTACTCTTATATCGAAATCCACTTGTCAAGGGATCTTTTACGTGTACGCCAATGTGTACACGGCGCCTCGGTTTTTCGTCCTATCCGAACGACTATACGTTGTCCCTTGACAGGACCCCTGTACTACACTACTGACAATGGGGATTCACGCCGAAAAACCCCGATGAATGCTGGGATCGAAGACGGAACCCCCAGGTTAGCTAGCCAACGTCTTATTCACTGAGTCACCATGGCCCACTACTCTTGGAAGAGTAATGGCATAAATAGAATATAGATCTCTCTTGAATATTCGCGTAACTCAGCCTATCCTTAGTTCAGACCATTGGATTGCCATCAGTTGATAATTCAATTCATATATACGAAACATTGAGGTTATGACCACCAGTCTTGCTTTGTATAGCCCGATTCCTAAACTAGAATATCCTAGTAGAACACATACGCAAGATCGCAGCAGAAATCACGAATCTATTATTAGACATTTCCTGAACTTCATCGAAACACTGGTCTACCATGGAAACACTGGTCTACCCTCGGAATGGTCATCAATATACATCCCTAGAAACGCATTTGTGAATATTGACATGATTGGCACCATGAAAGAAATGAATTTGTGGTCTGAATCCATAAAGGGTGATCACTCTTCCGCTTGACCAAAATCAACACAGAGGTCAAATGAAATGAAATGAAATGGGGTTTAACGTCCTACTGTTCTGCTCCTAACCTGGGCTAATGAAGACGGGCATACGCCATACAGTGTGCTATGAGGGAAATTTTGCCCGGGCAGCGGCGCTACAGCCTACTCTTATATCGAATTCCAACTGCCAAGGGATCTTTTACGTGCACGCCAATGTGTACACGGGACCTCGGTTTTTCGTCCCATCCGAACGACTAGACAGCAGTCCTTGTCAGGCCCTCCATCCTGCATCACTGACAAGGTGAAACCACGCCGGAAAATCTGGGTCAACTTTCTCGGTCAATGCAGGGATCTAACACCCGACCTTCAGGCTAGCGAGTCAGCGTCTTACCCACTTAGCCACGTGATCCCCCACACAGAGGTCAAGTCGTTCATGGTCTTGCAATGCTTTAATTAACAAGGCTTTTATTAAACACAAAATAAAACCCATAACGAACCTGAATACCGTGCTATCCGATCTGAATAATGAGTCGCCTTTTTTAATATGGCTTCATTGATGACATCTATACGATTTAAAACAATCGCGGGATATGGTCCTGAAACAGAAAGAAACACGTTAGGATATAGTCTATGCAAGAAGACGTTAAGTTGTCGATGTTGTATTATCAAATGATGATGATGATGATGATCAAAAGATGGTGAGGAAGGCTAAAAAATGATGATGATGATTTGACGCTGTATTTCAATAAGTAATTTTACCTAAATACAAGGTGAAGACCGGGCCATACTTTTTAGATATTTTATGAAACACACGGCCTAAGTTTTCTTTACTTGAGCTTAAAACTGAAATCAGAAATACACACATCCAAAAACATAAGCAACATATAAAATAGAAAGAAAGTAAGAAAAGTACAATTAAATTATACACCGAGAAATAAATAAATATAAACAAAATATGAAGGAAATCAGGGGCCTAATTCACAAAAACTTAACCTAAGAGTGTAGACATTTCATTGGTTAAAAGATAAAATTTAAACTAAGAATGTAGATTCTTCATTTTAAAAACTAAAACAAGGGCGGTAACTCTGGAAGTAATCTACAGAAATTGTTAAAATTCGACAGGCGTTTTCATTTTACTAAAATAATGCATATAAATTTCATACAAATCGGATGATAACTTTTGTCGCTCGAACGTTCACAAGGTTCAACAAAGTAAAACAAGGGCCATAACTCTGGAAGTAATTGACATAAATTGCTGACATTCAATAGGCTTCTTTATTTCACTAATTTAAATGATGCATATGAATTTCATACAGATTAGGTGATAACTTTTGTCGTTCAAGCGTTCACAGGATTCAGCAAAGTGAAACAAGGGCCATAACTCTAGCTGTAATTAACAGAAATTGCTGAAATTCAATAGGCTTCTTTTTTTTACTAATTTAAATGATGCATATAAATTTCATACAGATCGGATAATAACTTTTGTCGTAAGAGCATTCACAAGGTACAACAAAGTGAAACAAGGGCCATAACTCTAGATGTAATTAACAGAATTGCTAAAATTCAATAGGCTTCTTCGTTTCACTAATTTAAATGATGCGTATCAATTTCAAACAGATCGGATGATAACCGTTGGTATTAGAGCGTTCACAAGATTCAAGAAAGTGAAACAAGAGCCATAACTCTGGATGTAATTAACGGAAATTGATGAAATTCAATAGGATTCTTTGTTTTACTAATTTAAATGATGCATATAAATTTCATACAGATCGGTTGATAACTTTTGTCGTTAGAGCGTTCACAAGGTGCAACAAAGTGAAACAAGAGTCATAACAGAAATTAACGGAAGTTCTTGAAATTAAATAGGCTTCTTCATCTGACTAATGCAAACGACATATATCAATTTCAAAACAATCAAGATCATAAATGTAGTCTGTAGAGTGTTCACAAGAAATTGTGGACGATGGACGGACGGACGGACCGACAGACAGACGGACGGGCCGACGGACGGACGGACGGGGGCGACGGCAATATACGACCACATTTCCATGTGGGCGTATAAAAACTGCATTCTTAAAATGCAGGAAATTAAATCGTGGTGGATAAAGCATCAGAACACTATCTATCTATTCATTAGAACAATCGTATACCTAATTATCAATTAAATTGTGGTGAATAAAGCATCAGAACACTACCTGTCTATTCATTAGAATAGTCGTATACCTAATTATGATTTGATGTACTTACATTGAGGACTTCCAATTATGGGTAGAGCGAAGGGACCAGGTGGTAAACGATACCTCTTTCTAAAGAGGAGATAACCCAGGGTTCCTGTTACAGCTCCAACCAATAATGATCTGGTTATAAGAGATTTTGGTATATATTTGTAAACTTCATCTGGTATATATCTAATCAGCTCATCGTAAACATTCTCCAATAATTCTGTTAACGTCATCTTTAGTTTCAATTTAATTACACCTTCTCTGAAATATGAAGCAAGGGATTCGTATGTTAAAGAGAGAGAGAGAGCGAAATCGAGAGAGAGAGAGGGAGGGAGAGAGAGAGAAATGGGGTTTAACGTCCACTCGACACAAACTAGGTCATTTCGGAACTAACACATGGTTTAATTTTATTTCAATAATTCGCTTGCGCGTAGGGGTCTTGAGCAGTGGGAGGAAACCGGAGGACCCGGAGAAAACCCACGAGGTTGGACAGGCGACACTACTCCTTGTCACGTACAACCGGGGATTCGAAACCACACCAGTTGACTCAATGACAGGCCTTATGATACAGCACGCATGTGCTAACCATTCGACCATCCAACCCCCCGCACCTACTGGACCGACGAAGACGGGCATACGCCATACAGTGTGCTATGGGGGCCTACTTTTCGACTTCTAAATGTCAAGGAGTATTAACGTGCATCCAAAATGCGTACACGTGACCTCGGTTTATCGTTCGTCCGAACGACTATACATTATCCCTTGCCAGGCCCTCCGCCCAAGACCACTGACAAGTGGGTGCATTGTTACTGTAATAAATGGTTAAAAGTTGCTCAATGCGTACAGTCGTTGGTTTTCTACTACCCCCCCCCCCCCCACACACACACATACACACACACACACCCTCCTTCAATAAGAAATGTAACATACGACCTGTTGAAGCAAGTTGTTTACACCATTACTGCGAAATGCTCTAATAATATCAGTTGCTGTCCTAAAACTATGTTAAAGCATATATATACAGTAGTTGTGACCTATTTGCCACGAAAATTGTATCAATTCATAACCGACTAAAAGGCAATTACACGTGTATGGAACACCAAACCTGCTACACCGAAATTATCTGAGTCTATAACATTTTGGTATATGCTCAACGAATCTGTCCAGTTGATAACGTTAAAGATTAGAGAAATAAAATGGGGTTTAACGTCCTACTGTTCTGCTCCGACTGGGATAATGAAATGAAATGAAATGAAATGGGGTTTAACGTCCTACTACTGGGATAATGAAGACGGGCATACGCCATATAGTGCGCTATGAGGGAAATACATCTGGCAAGGGTTCTTTTACATGCAAGACAATGTGTACACGGGACCTCGGTTTTTCGTCCCATCTGTTCGATTAGACACTGATCTTGTCAGGCCATCCGTCCTGTACCACTGACAAGGGAAAACCATGCCGGAAAATCCTGTTGAACTTTCTTGGCCAACACCGGGATCTGAAAGCGATATATGCGTTGCCTTTTACCATGTGGCGACCTCGTGTCAATCTGATTAAAACACAGATCCAATTTCGTTTCGTTTTTTATAGTTCAAAATTTCGATTTCACTTGTCTTTACTACACTTGGATCTGGAAGCGTTGTTATTTAACCCGTGTTCTGCTTGAAATGTGGGGTCAGCCAATCAAATGGTCTGTCGAATGGAGCGTTTGACCTTTTCGCGCGGAACTGTGGGTAAACATTAGCGGCAATAGAAACCAAAACAAAGCAAAAGTAGATAAAAATAATACATGGCGGTCGCTAATTGGTTAATCAATGACTGATGTAATCGGGTCAAATGTCGCTTGCTTGGTACCTGACGTCATAGATCTAACTATAACTTGTTAGATCTACATGTAGTGTAGGCCATCGAAAGTATAAAAAACGAAACGAAATATAGATCTATTTTTAAATAAGATTGGGCCTCATGTACGACCTGGTAGGCTTGATCTGTTCACCCTGGGCCAGGTTTCTCGAAATCCTAACTAAAGATAAAATCCAAATTTTAGTAGATACTTCAATTTTGATTGGCTAAGCACTAAACTCAATCTAACATTATCCAATCATATTACTAAAATTTGGATTTTATCTTAGTTAAAATTTCGTGAAACAGGCCCCTGGTCATTAAATAGCACCAATGGCTGAAGTTGTAGAAGATAAAGGGCCGTTTCGTCCCTAAAATCCGCAATGTTTCTTCTAGGTCAAGAACTCACTGGCATCGGTTTGTATTTATACGTTTTGGTTCATGCCTTGAGTTCGCGGGTGTCTTGCGTAAAAAGTATAAACCTGGCTTAACGCGACACCATGATCGAGTAACGCTACCACGTGACACCCCGACCAAGTAATACATAAACGCGACAACCGAGTAACACGACAACATGACTCCCCGCCCGAATAACACGACCTGGCGACACCCCAACTGAGCAACGCGTTCAAATGACCAAGTAACATGACAACACAACCGACAACGTGACACCCCACCCGAGTAACACGAAAACTCGACCGAATAACAGGACAACGCGACAACCCGACCGAGTAAAACGACAACGCGACAACCCGACTGAGTAACACGACAAGGCAACACCCTGACAATGTCTCTCTGTGGCCCATTAAATACCGCATTGCCTACATAAAATGGCGTCTTGTCGCATTGCCAACAAACGTGAAAGTGGCACAAATCGGCTACCATAAGTATGTCCTATAAACTGAACTTTAAGTATGTCCCATTATTTGAACCACAAATAAATCTTTTCATATGGACACAGATCACCAAATATTCCTACGCCGTCAACTACGAAACAAGGGCCAAAGCTATTTTTAAGTCTTCCTCTCCCTTTTCCTTTTTCCCCCTTTTGCATGGCGATTTTTGTTGACTTTTTGGTGTAGAATCGAGGAAAAGGGTTTGAAAATACATTTTCTGCCAGGTTTTGGTGAATATTCATAATTTTGATGCGGAAGGATACAAGAGTTGAGAAGTTGGTTAGGTTGAAATGTAGGGCCTGAAATTGCATGTTTACTTGTCTCTACTTCCAGCTTGTGTATCTCAAGTTTTTCATGAAGAACCTCATACGTGCTTTTGGGCAAGTGGTTGCCACATGTTGCTCCATCTGTGGTAGAAAGCGTTCTACCCAACGAAAATTTTGGAAAAAGTTAGAGCCGGTCTAAGATACGAGAATTAACATTGGAGTCAATGGGGAAATCTTTAGTGATCTGTGTCCATATATGACCCTGATATGTATACTGGTCACGGTTAACTTGATACGAGCACTCGGCAAACCTCGGCAGATTCCATTACTTTACATCTAGCCTCGGCTGGATGGTGGTAAATGATATGTACCTACGCCTATACTATTGCGATGCGGCACCGGTTTATTTATCAAAATTGCATCGGTAGAAGCGTGTGTAGAATTTTCAGAGCAAAGTTGTCCTTGTTTGAAAAAGATCGGATAAACTTGAAAGAAAAAAGCTGCAGACTTTGAACTATTTGTATGATAAAACATTCTTCAAAGGCGTCGTCATGGGTTAAGCCGTTGGTAATCCGGGAACTTGAAAGTAGTTCCAATGACGGACTACGTCAAAAAACCGAATCTAGATATAGGGTACTGGAATCTGTTGAGGTTTGCCGAGTGTTGATACGAGATAATAGAAATACAGTGAGTTTAACGTCCGCTCAATGTTCATTCAACATGATATGATGATTTGGGGGCTAACCTATGGTAGGCTACTTATATACAGAGATTGGGTGTGTGAGTTAGTTGTATTTTACGTCCGCTTCCACCGAAGCGATATCACAGGCAAACAGAGATTGGGTTTGCCCAGAGCCTTTAATATAGAGAGTCTGGACCACATTGATCAGCAGTGAATATTCGCTAGGCCGCTACAATATTAACTTTTTTTCCCCGACAAATTAAATTCTAAAACATTTTTTTTTATGTACATGTATTAGAAAAATAAATAAAGACGTTTGAAGTATTTGTAGGTAAAAATAATTTCCTATTTTAGTGAAAATGGATATTAAAATGAGTAAAGGCAGCATGATTCAGTAACTTTTGATATGTAAACATTGCACGCGCCATTGAGCCAATGATTGAAGTAGCGTGATGTGACAGAGATATTAGAAGACTTTCGTAATCCTCTGTGAAACAGATTTGAGTCTAGGCAACTGACGTCATGGGTGCAATTTTGTTACCCGTCCTTACGTTGTAGATAGAGCCACAGGTACAGCGTGTGACCGATTTATATGTTTTAGATCTGGACAAATGTATTTTTATGTGCATTCAAGTGTAGAGGTAGACAATAATTTCAATACATCAATAAATCACAATATGTAAATTTTATTGACATTATCTATTTTTTATTTCATTAACATTAACAATACCGCAATAATCCAATATATCGTTTGACTATAGATTAAATCGAAAGTATCGAATAATGATTGACTTTGAAATCAATTATTTTATTTAATTTTTATCGTACAGGCCCGGCGGAGTGGGGGGGGGGGCTAGGTGGGTGGGGCTTTAGCCCCCCCCCCCCAATAATTTGGCCCCAAGTTCTCTTTTCTCCAGGTTATTGCGGCCCCTGGACCCTTGCCTATAAGGACCTAGGTTGGAAGCCCCCCCCCCCCCCAATCAAGAATTGCTTCCGCCGGCCCTGTCGTATGTTATTATCCCGAGCCGACGGAACTAAGGGGAAGATTTTGAAACGAGCTCTGTCCATCCCACATTCGTTTCCGGAGCATATCACAAGATATCTTTATATGAAACTTTGTTATTTTGTAAACACATCAACCTATTATAGTAGTTGAGTTTGGTGCTAATTAGAAATCTTTCAGATTTAATCATTTTTGTGTTTCCTTGGAGACAGAGAGTTGGGTGGTCGAGTGATCTAACACGTGCGCTTTAGATCATAAGGTCTGTCATTGAATCAAGTGGCGATGTTTCGAAATAAAGATTCTACGTGACAAGGAGTATGGTCGCCTGCCCAACCTCGTTGGTTTCCTCTGGGTCCTCCAGTTTCCCCCCATTGCTAAAGCCCCTACGCGCAATCGAATTTTTGAAGGTATACCATACGTTAGCTCTCTCTCTCTCTCTCGCTCTCTCCCCCTCTCTCTCTCTCTATCTCTCTCCATTGAAACAAATCTGACATAGTTTTTGGTATACAATTTTTATTCAGGAGCATAAATAAATGCTTTAGCCTTTTAATTAAAATTGCAGGAAAACGAAATTCAAACTTAGACTCTCCACTTAGACTAGAAAAATAATAATAATGATCATAATAAAAACAAGTTTTTCAGACTAAACGGCTTAATCCGAATAATAACACGCAGTGTGAAATACTAATAATGAGTTCTGACAGCTCTGCATAAGATATATAGTCAGTGTAACATGCGGAAACTGTGTTTCATACCGCAACACTTTATATCATACCGACCATATTTGAATCGCAAAACACGTAGACCTTCTTGGCTAGGCCTACACTCAGTACGCTGTAGACCTTCTTGGCTAGGCCTACACTCAGTACGCTGTAGACCTTCTTGGCTAGGCCTACACTCAGTACGCTGTGTGTCTCAAGCTTATAGCAAATTGTTGAAAATTCACTCATGGATGAAGATATCAAGCATAATCACTTATTAAAAAATAAATGATGAAGTTTAAATCGAAAAACATCTACTAACTAGGCCTATAGATACTACTGTAGGCCTACACTGTGTCAAACTCAAAGGTGTCATCCCCAAGTACATACATTTATTTCGAAAGTTCACTCATGGATGAAGTCATTAAACACATTTATACATATTAACCAAAACCGCAACACGTAATGCCATACAGACGAAAAAATTAAATAAAAAAAAACATCTACTACTTAGGCTAGGCCTATACATGTATTTGGGACTACACTGTTAAAGTGTCATTCTCAAATTCATAACAAATCTTCGAAAATACATTCATCAAAAAAAAAAAACAATAAAAAAAATAAAATAACCATTGATGTGAATGTCATTAGGTTGGGAACTTCTTTGAACTGCAATAACAATCTACAGTCGTTTGAAATCGTTAAGCAAAAAACCCCGAATGATAGGCTACTAGCATCACACAAGAAAGAAATTTTACCAGGTATCCATCCACTAATTTTTACTTTCCCTTCCCCCAATCGACGCCTTTCTGCATTTTTTGAAACCCGTGCTCGACACAAACTATGTGGTTCAAGTTAATTTCAATAATTCGCTTGCGCCTAGAGGTCTTTAGAAGAGGGAGCAAACCGGGGGACCCGGAGAAACCCCACGAGGTTGGACAGGCGACCCTACTCCTTGTCACGTACAACTGGAGAATCGAAACTACGTCAGTTGACTCAATGACAGACCTTATGATACAACGCGCACGTGCTAACCATTCGGCCATCCAACTCCCCATCATCTTTAAGACATTTATTCATATGACAAGTCAATAATTAACTCTCAAGGCATTCGGAAGGTCGTGCCTTTAAATAGACTGAAACACGATCGTCATATAATAATATAATTGATAATTGAGACTTTGTTTATTATCGTAACAATGGTAGCAATGTAAATCGTGACAAAGCTTTCCGGATCAAAAGTTCAATCAATAACAACTTCGCTTAGAATAAAGTAATTAGACTGAAATTGTCAATATAGTATTATATCATTACCTATTATTAAAGAAATGAAATGAAATGGGGTTTAACGTCCTACTGTTCTGCTCCTAAACTGGGTTAATGAAGACGGGCATACGCCATACAGTGTGCTATGAGTGAAATTTTGTACGGGCAGCGGCACTACTGTAACATAATCAGATCATCTAATAATTGTGGATTTGACTTCTTTAATTCAGCAAGACGGAAATGAAATGAAATGAAATGGGGTTTAACGTCCTACTCTTCTGCACCTAACCTGGGCTAATTGAAGACGGGTATACGCCATACAGTGTGCTATGAGGGAAATTTTGCCCGGGCAGCGGCGCTACGGCCTACTCTTATATCGAATTCCAACTGCCAAGGGATCTTTTACGTGCACGCCAATGTGTACACGGGACCTCGGTTTTTCGTCCCATCCGAACGACTAGGCAGCTGTCCTTGTCAGGCCCTCCTTTCTGCATCACTGACAAGGGGAAACCACGCCGGAAAATCGAGATGAACTTTCTCGGCCAATGCAGGGATCGAACACCCGACCTCCAGGCTAGCGAGCCAGCGCCTTACCCACTTAGCCACGTGATCCCCCTCAGCAAGACGGTAACAAACATTAAACTACACTACATGTATAACAACCAATACATATTATAATATTGTAATCTTTACGGCCATCGTCTTAATTCACGTCTGCCTCCATGGTTCTGTGTTGAGCTATTCAACTCAACTAACTGACTGACTTCATCAGAAACCTAAACCAATTTATAGGTGAGGTATGAAATTACATATTATTGATATTGAATAAAAAGAATTATGATGACAGCTGAATACTAATAAATAAATAAATTAAAGGTCGGCGGGTTCTCCGGCATGACCATTTCAATATGGCAGTAGCTTATCTTAACAATATTCATATCGATGTTAGAAACAGCGGTTAGGTCAAAAGGACAGCAGAGACTTCACCCTTTGTTACATTTTGCTCCAATGCCAACAAGTTTGTGAATCAAACAAACAAAAATATAATCACCCAATCTTCAAATGGAAAAAACGTATGTGAAAAGTTCTTCTATAAAATTGTCATTACAAACTATTCATCTACGGAATACAATACGAAATAATAAATACGCATCACAAACAACAGGACCAAGGATCTTGTCAAATTGCTTTTACTCGAGATAAGCGTTTATGAATATTTTGAACACATATAATTATCTTCAATAAGATATTTTCTGTTTTATAACACATCAAATTTGTAATTGATTTATCTTCCTATACAAAACAAACAACACAAAATCTACCATATTGCTCTTAATCTGAGCCAACTCCACCTCTGAGGGAAATACACATTAAAAATCTACCACAATGCTCTTACTTGAGCTAACCCTACCTCTGACTGAGGGTAATACATATTAAAAATCTTCCATAATGCTCTTAACGTGAGCCCATAACCCTTCCGCTGGGGGTTACATATTCCTCTCTTTTAGGAATTCAACATAAAATACGCCCCATTAATCGTCGGGAAAAATATATACATTAAACATATTTATAGGAAGATAAAGCATTAATTTTGGGATTGCCTCTCTAATCAAAAACCGAAAATTAACGGAAGACGTCTTAAGCATTTTACAAAAATCTTTGAGACAACCACAAAACATTTCAATTCATTTAAGAATACATACTTATTCTATTTCTCTTAACCAAATATTTCTCATATTATGCCAAAAGATGTGTTCAAAATTAAACAAAAATCGGTTATATTCTTTTAAAACAAAATGACCCACCTTCTACAAAAATCTTTTAAACAAAGAGTTCATATTCCACAGTTTTCTTCTTTTATGTTAAAGTCTCAGTCTTTTAGAGTTTTCTTTATTCTGGTATTTGTTGTACCCTAACTTCTGTTTCGGCATAACTAATGTTTTCTCGTTTTTTTTATAACGGCTTTGACGTTGTGTTCTCTTTTAACTGTTGATGGAAACGAATTCTGTCTTCTTCTCAACATCGACCAACAGGTTCTTCAGTCACGGACACCAAATGATTGAGTTGTAACATAATCAGATCATCTAATAACTGTGGATTGGACTTCTTTAATTCAGCAAGACGGTAACAAACATTAAACTACACTACATGTATAACAACCAATACATATTATAATATTGTAATCTTTACGGCCATCGTCTTAATTCACGTCTGCCTCCATGGTTCTGTGTTGAGCTATTCAACTCAACTAACTGACTGACTTCATCAGAAACCTAAACCAATTTATAGGTGAGGTATGAAATTACATATTATTGATATTGAATAAAAAGAATTATGATGACAGCTGAATACTAATAAATAAATAAATTAAAGGTCGGCGGGTTCTCCGGCATGACCATTTCAATATGGCAGTAGCTTATCTTAACAATATTCATATCGATGTTAGAAACAGCGGTTAGGTCAAAAGGACAGCAGAGACTTCACCTTTTGTTACACTACGGCCTACTCTTATATCGAATTACAACTGCCAATGGATCTTTAACGTGCACGCCAATGTGTACACGGGACCTCGGTTTTTCGTCCCACCCGAACGACTAGACAGCTGTCCTTGTCAGACCCTCCGTTCTGCATCACTGACAAGGGGAAATCACGTTGGAAAATCTGGATGAACTTTCTCGGCCAATGCAGGGATCGAACACCCGACCTCCAGGCTAGCGATCCAGCGTCTTAAACACTTATCCACCATGGCTCCTGTTATTAAAGAATCTAAACCTTAAACTCATTATATTCTATAGTATATGAAATTAAAAACACGAATAACAATTCATTATCATTTCATCTCAATCACTATCTTACTGTGAATATATGTGATCCGAATATTCAATATTTAAGACACAGTTAACATTTTAAAATCAGTACACGAGTCGTGTATTTACGGTTTGGGGCGCCATTTGGACAACAGTGTGCAAGTAATCAGTAATGTCGGATTCGCAAACGACACAGATGTAATTGAAAAAACGTGTAGAACTAAGAAGGCGTAAACGACTGCCGTTCAATTTTGACTTTTCGCGTTATTCACTGAAAATAATTAATTGTTTAGAAATTGTTTTTAAAAATTGAATATAAATCACTTTATATACATTTATATTACATTAATATGTGCTGTTAGACCCATTTTTGTCTATTTTAAGGGTCCAAAGGATAAAGCTATACCCCCTTTAAACTAGTATAACGAGACCTGCTAGCTCTTTATCTAAATTTTATATAACGCATCTTTAATAGAGCAATACCCCCTTTAAACTAGTATAACGAGACCTGCTAGCTCTTTATCTAAATTTTATATAACGCATCTTTAATAGAGCAATACCCCCTTTAAACTAGTATAACGAGATCTGTCAGCTATTTATCTAAATTTTATATAACGCAACTTTAATAGAGCAATACCCCCTTTAAACTAGTATAACGAGATCTGTCAGCTATTTATCTAAATTTTATATTACGCAACTTTAATAGAACAATACCCCCTTTAAACTATTATAACGATATCGGCCAACTCTTTATCTTAGTTTTATATAACGCATCTATTTTAATTAATAGGGGGCTGTTTTAAAGCTGACACTGTGGGATTTGTTGATAATGTTTTGTGAGTTGGCATGGGTGGGGATTATGTTGCTGGTGATCGTATTTGGGGTCCTGACTAGCCCCTGGCTATCTTTTACCTCAAACCCCAGTGGTGCAGAACGGAGGGAATGACAAGGTTCCGTATATACATTGGCGTGCACGTAAAAGATCAATTGAAGTTATAATTCGATACAAGAGTAGGCCATAGTGCCTCCACACTGTATGGCATATGCCAGTCTTCATTAGCCCAGGACATTAAACCCCATTTCATTTCATTGTTACAGTTGGAGCAGAACAGTAGTACATTAAACCCCATTTCATTTCATTTCATTTCATTATTGTGGCAATCTTTTCCTCGTAAAGATTACCATCAACCAACAGAGCAATGACCGCGCTCTGTTAAAAACTTTTTGATCTCCTCGTCTACCAGTATCTTTTCTTTCCCATTCCTCCATTCCGCGTTCCTGTTAACTAAACCACAACATTTTAAGATAGCTATCAATCACTTGGTCTGGAATACTGAAACGTAAAGGATGTTCACTACTAATATTCTAAGGCATTATGTAAGATTTAGGTAAAGAGCTGACCATTCTGACTATATTCCAAAGGCAGTGGCTATTTGCCACATGTGGTAAGCAAGAATTTCAAAATAGCCTTACGACTACAGACCGCAACTGTTACCCTATTTTAATGAAACTTACAGATTATGATAACATTGATAACATCTCCGAGTAGCCAAACTTTAGGCCACTTCCGGTTGGCGGTTTCCGAGATATGAGGGTTAACACACATTTCATGTGGCAAGGCTACAGACCGCAATTATGAACCGATATCATGCAACTAACAGAATCCGATAACATTAATAATATCTCAGAGTAGCCCAAATTTCGACCACTTCCGGTTAGCAGTCTCGGAGATATCAGGTTACTACACATTTCATTTTGCACAGCTACAGACCGCAATTACCAACCGATTTCAATGAAACTTACATAAAATGATAACCTTAATAATATCTCAGAGTAGCCAAAATTTCGACCACTTCCGGTTAGCGGTTTCCGAGATATCAGGTTACCACACATTTAATGTGGCACGGCTGCAGACCGCAATTACCAACCGATTTCAATGAAACTTGCAGATTATAACTACATTAGAAATATCTCAGAGTAGCGGTTTCCGAGATATCACGTTACCACACATTTCATGTGGCACGGCTACAGACCACAATTATCAACCGATTTCAATGAAACTTGCAGATTATAATTACATTAATAATATCTCAGAGAAGACAAAATTTCGACCACTTCCGGTTTTCGGTTTTCGAGATATCAGGTTACCACACATTTCATGTGGTAAGGCTACAGACCACAATTATCAACCGATTTCAGTGAAACTTGCAGATTATAATTACATTAATAATGTCTCAGCGTAGCCAGAATTGCGACCACTCGTATGATAACATTAATAATATCTCAGAGTATTATTAATGTTTTCGTGATCTGTGAGTTTCATTGAAATCGGTTGATAATTGCGGTGCGGAGACTTGCCACATGTGGCAAATAGCCCCAGCCTATTTTTAGAAAAAAAATAATGCAGCGGGACGACCGGCCAGTCTCCTTACGTAATACTTGGCATCGTTGTGAAGCCGTGAATCTCTATTTACAACATATAGCCAAAGTATAACCGATAATCCCAATTTTAACGACTACAAACGAGTTTGAAAAAACCCATACAATACGTAAAAATTCTCGGTCCAGACACCCCGTGCGGTGTATTATGATGTCATGGCTGTGTTTATCAGTCAGATTCTGATACCATTACGGTACCTGAAAAAAACAGTAGACCTATCGTACACACAAAACCTTATTTTAATTGAGGCGTGTTATGAAGGTAACAGATTACAAGTATAGCTGTGGCGGTTTCTTTTATAATCAAGAAACTAAACTTGATTACCCAATCAACATTCTTAATCCCGAGCACTAACACAAAGGTGCCAAATTAGCTCTTTAAAAGATGACTGCTTTTAAACTGTGACGTCATATCACGGGGCGTCAATCATTGGCTCAATGGCGCGTGTATTGTTTACATAAGACGTTATTGGTCCGGTCACTCCTTTTACATACCCATTTACACTAAAATTATAGGAAATAAGTTTTACCTATATATACTTCAAACACCTTTATTTATTTTTCTAATGGTTAAAAAAATTGTTTTAGAATTTAATTTCCCTCATAGCACACTGTATGGTGTATGGCCGTCTTCATTAGCCAAGGTTGATAGAACTAGGGTTTGTAAAACCATTTCGATCCCTGCATTGGCCGAGAAAGTTCATCCAGATTTTCCGGCGTGGTTCCCCCTTGTCAGCGATGCAGGACGGAGAGCCTGACAAGGACATCCGTCTAGTCGTTCGGATGGGACGAAAAACCGAGGCCCCGTGTACACATTGGAATGCACGTAAAAGATCCCTAGGCAGTTGGAATCGATATAAGAGAAGGCCGTGGTGCCGCTGTTTGGGCAAAATCTCCCTCATAGCACACTGTATGGCTTATGCCCGTCTTCATTAGCCCACTTTGGAGCAAAACAGTAGGACGTTAAACCCCATTTCATTCTTCCTTCACCTCATGTTATGAAAACATGAATATACCAGAAAATTATTTACATAATCGAAAAGACCAACTAACGAGTTTTTCTGGAATTTCGTCACCCCATGAATTCCGTGAACAGTCAAGTGCTAATTTATTTATAAGTATTGTTGACTTACTACAACTGAAAACATTCTCTTGACAAGTTGCAAAAAAAATCTTGGAGAAAATGCAATATGTAACGTTCTAAATAAAATCGTTCGGATGGGACGAAAAACACTCCAAATAGACCTGCTATCGTCGCTCAGAATAACGTAATTTGACTGAAATTTTCCAGATGTTCTCTTTTCATTATATATACTCTTCAAAAAAAAAGTAGGGGATATTCAGAAACAATACAAAACTGCGGAAATGCACTGCTGTTTTTATTAGAGGTAACCAGTGTATGTTAATAACAGGCCAATTGCCTACACATGAACATAAACAGTTTATCTGACGGCCCCATTTCACTCGCAAAGAGATACACCGTCCAAAGTGAAAATGGACGTTTTTGATTTTTGTCTTAATAATGAGTAATTGCTCCACCAATCCTCAGACATTCAGCAATTCGTCGTGCCATGCTCCTAATCAACCGTCCAATCACGATTTGGGGCAATCTGACCCACTTCTCTTGCAGTGCCACGGCCAAATCTTGCAGTGTTGTCGGTTGACGTTGACGTCGACGAACACGTCTCCCGATCAAATTAAACGTAAACACACTAAAACAAAGATACGCTAAACAGTAAATCTTATGCAAAAACCGATAGGAAAGCAAGAATGGAAAGATAACCAGCACGCGGCAGTTTTCATCAACCCTTCCCTGAAGTGTCAAATTTGACATGTATGGCGTTATTGCGTGTCGCATGTGCAGCTCAGTGGTTCGGTTGGGGCGATAAGTTCTTCATCTGTGAACATACTCTAAAAGCATGTCAAGTGTCCATGACTATTTATCATATCACAACCTACATAGCTATTTGCATTTCAATATCCCCTACTTGTTTTGAAGAGTATATTATATATTTTTGAACTAATATAGCAATAACTGCCAGCTCTTCCATAATTCATCTTTGCCAGCTCTTCCATAATGCATCTTTGCCAACTCTTCCATAATGCATCTTTGCCAACTCTTCCATAATGCATCTTTGCCAACTCTTCCATAATGCATCTTTGCCAACTCTTTCATAATGCATCTTTGCCAACTCTTCCATAATGCATCTTTGCCAACTCTTCCATAATGCATCTTTGCCAACTCTTCCATAATTCATCTTTGCCAGCTCTTCCATAATTCATCTTTGCCAGCTCTTCCATAATGCATCTTTGCCAACTCTTCCATAATGCATCTTTGCCAACTCTTCCATAATGCATATTTGCCAACTCTTCCATAATGCATCTTTGCCAACTCTTCCATAATGCATCTTTGCCAACTCTTCCATAATGCATCTTTGCCAACTCTTCCATAATGCATCTTTGATTAGATTTCTCACTATCTATTTGGTTTTATATATTATATATATATATAAAGGGGGGTTGGATGGCCAAATGGTTAGCACGTGCGCGCTGTATCATAAGGCCTGTCATTGAGTCATCTGGCGTGGTTTCGAATCCCTGGTTGTACGTGACATGGAGTTGGATCGCCTGTCCAACCTCGTGGGTTTTCCCCCGGGTCCTCCGGTTTCCTCCCACTGCTAGAGACCCCTACGCGCAAGCGAATTATTGAAATAAAATTAAACCATTTGTTAGTCCAGAAATGACCTAGTTTGTGTCGAGTGGACGTTAAACCCCATTTCTCTTTCTATTTTTTATAGCTATTATAGCGAGAACTGTCAGCTCTTTGACATTGATTTTTAAGTCATTCTTTTGATAAGCTACGGTATCACCATGCCTCGCTGATTTCATTTAAAACAAATTAATCAATAACTAATTGTTTAAAGACGATGTTTCAATTAATTATGAACGAATTTGAATTTAAGTGTTAATGTTAAAGGAGACAGGAGACAAGTCGCTAACTCAGTATCATCGACAGTTTTCAACATTGCAAACACGACTTGGGGCCACAGTGGATAAGTGGGTAAGACGCTGGCTCGCTAGCCTGGAGGTCGGGTGTTCGATCCCTGCATTGGCCGAGAAAGTTCATCCAAAATTCCCTCTTAGCAGACTGTATGGCGTATGCCCGTCTTCATTAGCCCAGTTCGGAGCAGAACAGTAGGACATTAAACCACATTTCATTTCAATTCATTTTTGCAAACACGACTTATTGGTCAATTTTCATCAACATTGATGTTGTTATCTCTGTGAAAGGTTGGGCTTCTGATTTCGGTCCAGGTTTTGGCCGAAAAAGCCTTTCGGCATTTTCCAGAACGGTTTCCGCGTGTTAATTGTGCAAGACGAAGGGCCTGACAGAGTCGAACAGCATTGGCGTGAAAGTAAAATAATTAATCGGCATTACGTCTAAGTTCTTTTATTGTCCCGATTCCGGAGTGCTTGAATATGTTATAATATAGACCGGACTAACCAGACTGGAATATTTCGACGAACAAAACTGACAAATTACATTAAATCAGTTTATAGACACTCATATTACATTACAATCCTGCATTGGCCGAGAAGTTCATCCAGATTTTCCGGTGTGCTTCCCCCTTGTCAGTGTTGCAGGATGGAGGGCCTGACAAGAACAGCTGTCTAGTCGTTCGGATGGGACGAAAAACCGAGGTCCCGTGTACACATTGGCGTGCACGTAAAAGATTCCTTGACAGTTGGAATTCGATATAAGAGTAGGCCGCTTTCCGGGCAAAATTTCCCTCATAGCACACTGAAAGTCCAATAAAAGTATGGCAAATTTGGTATATATGGAAAGTACACACATCTAATCTTACTAGAAAAT
Organism: Patella vulgata; assembly: GCF_932274485.2. NCBI lineage: Eukaryota > Metazoa > Mollusca > Gastropoda > Patellidae > Patella > Patella vulgata. The sequence continues at coordinate 65,751,239 of NC_065885.2, forward strand.
AACTTGATTCCTCGAAAAGCACGCATGGATTGTATACAGGACAAAAAAGTTGCACGCGAAGATTATCTGATCTCTCATGTATATGTTGATTAACTTTGTGGTGAGCTTACACGTACAATAGTTTCTGAGATAAAAAAAAACACAGAAAAGGACGTGGGCAGTGGATAATCCGAGAATTAATTATGCTTCGATATTGACGATAAATGGACAGAGATTAAAGACAACATCGTTTTCTTTTTGCAATGAATTCTCCACCGGCTTCGCACCCGTTGCTAGGTACTTCGTCGGCCAAGTCACGTGACACAAACATGGCTTCTTTTAATAGATTTTTTTTATAGCAGGGGTATTCGCTCGCGAATACAATGCTTTGAGAAGGATTTGAAGCACTATTTTGATAGGATAATTACTTTTAATATGTTTTTAGTCCAAATATATCATCAAATCCCCCAGTTTGTTGGCGGGAAGGTACCTTTAACATTTCCCCAACATAATATAGATGTTGGGATGTTTTATCAAAATTTCAGATAGCTTACGTTTGGATAAACACATACATCCCCGATACATACAAATTTTGAAAAAAATTAATTTGTCGAAAACAATACCATGCAAGGCATCTCCAGTTGCATGGAACGCGTTGATATAATTGTAAAAAGCGCCATCTTTTGACGTCATTGTGCGTAGTGATTCATGCATGACAAGGTTCACAATAGTGCGTAGTAATAAATACAATGGTGCACACACAAAGTAGAATCATAACCGTCTGAGGATAACGACAGGACAACAAGATGGCTATCGTGTTACAGGTGTTAATATTAATTATAACCATATCTATTATTACAGGTAACTTTTCTTTTAAAATTTCACAAATCTATAAATATGTCACCAAGAAAGTTATTTTAATGATTTTGAATACTATGATATCCTTGTAAAAGTATATTTTTACCCTCCATCCGGTTTAGTACATATGGTGGCTGATTGGTATCATGTCGTAATGTCGTGACAAAAAGAGAATGAAATGGAGTTTAACGTCCTACTTTTTTTTGCCCCTACTGGTCTAATGAAGACGGGCATACGCCATACCGTGTGCTATGAGGAACATTTTGCCCAGACAGCGACACTACGGACTGCTCTTATATCGAATTTAATTGTCAATTGTGCACGCCAATGTGTACATGGCATACACACAAAAACCGATATTAAAATATTGTTAATATTTAAGGTTAAATAACATTTATAATAACACATAACAATGTCACTTCTCAAATTATAAAGAAAGCAATGTTGAAATATTGTTAATATTATTTTTAAAGTCTCATAGTGTCACCTTAGCGCTATAGACACCCTTGAGAGGGGTCTAGAGGGAGAGGGAGAGAGAGAGAGGGAGGGAAAGAGAGGGAGAGAGAGAGGGGGGATTCAGAGAGAGGGAGAGAGAGAGGGAGGGAGGGGGGGGGAGAGGTTAAGGTCCAATCGACACAAACTAGGTCATTTCGGGACTAACATATGGTTTAATTTTATTTCAATAATTCGCTTGCGCATAGGGGCCTTTAGCAGTGGGAGGAAACCGGAGGACTCGGAGAAAAACCTACGAGGTAGGACAGGCGACCTTACTCCTTGTCACGTACAATCGGGGATTCGAAACCACGCCAGTTGACTCAATGACAGGCCTTATGATACAGCGCGCACGTGCTAACCATTCGGTCTTCCACCCCCCCCCCCCCATCTTTTGAGGAATATCAGGCCAAAAATGGTTCAATTCCGTTCAGTATTTATAAAGATATGTGGAATTGAAACTTCGTCGATCTGTGCTGCTCGCTAAGCAATTATCCCACCGCCATATAGTTGATAGGCCTTTTAAACAAAAAATCCATCCGATTGAATCATAGCAAAGATATTATCTAGCGGTTATTTTGGATTTCTTAAACATACGACAGCGAATTATAACACCTTTTTATAAAGTGGTTTTTTTTTATACACAAAGACATTTTTTATGTTTTTAGCGATTTTTGTTATTACTCCTTTATATGTAAACTAGAAGAATGCCCGGCTTCGCTCGGGGGTCATAACCCCGAAACCGGAAGTGGTAGACTAACGCCACCTGGCCTATGTTACTCCCCGGTCCGAGCGACTCAGGGCAGACCTAGTGTAGCCGCCAACCCCGAACAGACAGACAAACTTCACAAATATTAGTATAGATAACTTAAACAAACATTATGCAAAAGCTAAATCTGTCTATTGAAGGTCTTTCTTTAGGCCTAGAATGTTTTCTAAATTATTAATTAGACATTAGTAGTATATATCGACTTTGAGCACATTGTCGACCAAGGGGAGTTGATGCCTTTGTTCTATTCAATAGATTGACTAGGATATTGTTGTCCAAATAATGGGGGTTATGAATAATAAATGAATAGGTATTGTTTTAATGAACTCTTGTTTATTCTTTGATCTCGTTTGACTTTTGTAACGAGGTTAGGTGGGGGGGGGGCATGAATTGTTTATTGGGGGCATTGCCCTTTATACACTGCTGTGTCGAGTTCGTGTTGAGGTCATGTCACGTGTAGTCTGAGTTGTACCGGTTAAGGGATAATGACCCTCTAGTAAGATTGACAGGTGATTGTATGTCGATTTTGTACTAAGCCAATAGTTTTAATCTACATAGTTCGGTATTTAAATTAAGTTTCGAAAATCTACGTATAAAAGGGGATGCCTACATGCTCAAATGTAGAATTGTTTTATGAAGTTGAACAAAACGTTAACATCATAAGTTCCAACTTGTATCGAAAGGATGTTGGAAATGATTATTTTGTTGTGAAATGTATTTGGCAAGATGTTGCGTGTTATCACATCAGAGAGTATGGTTACAGTCTTAAGAGTGATAGATATCCAAATGTTTTTCGAGCGGCAATAGCAAATGTTGATAAACACCGCACCTGTGATAGATGAGTATTGTAAGACATCAATCCATATTGGTAATGATGTGTACATGACGGTTGACAACAAATTCCCTGGAGTCAACATTCGTAAATTTTGGTGGTATGAAGAGGAACGAATGTCAAAACATACTCCGAAAGGGTATTCATTTAAACTTGAACCAATGGACGGCATTGAAAATTATTTTCAAAGAGTTGTGTGAAAATAACTTTGCGAGCTTAGATCCGCCTTAGGGTGTGAAAGGCTTCGTAAAGGAGGGTTCACCCGCCAATGTAAACACGGGCCTTATCGTCCCAGCCGGACGACCAGACAGCTGTCCTTGTCAGGCCCTCCTTCCTACACAACTGACAAGGGAATCGAAGGCAAGACTTATAACACTTAATGGATGCAATCAACCGTGAATTTACACAGATAAAACAAAACTTAATGGATGTAATCAACCGTGAATTTACACAGATAATACAAAACTTAATGGATGCAATCAACCGTGAATTTACACAGATAAAACAAAAAAGAAATGTTTTCTGGCAATATCAACCAAAATTGACATTTACATATATCTCAATTTTTATGTATAAAAGGATAGAAACCGATTAAAGCAAATACCATTTACTCAACACATGTTGAATCTAAATATACTAAACCATTATCAATAAATAAATGGAGATGAAGGAGAGATGAAATGGAAAACTCCTGCATATTCAAATTTAGCAATAAAATAAGCGGTAACCCTAGATTACCAAGAATTCATTCCACATACAAGACACTATTTTCTATCGATGATTATTTATCATAAATAGTGAACCCCAATAAATTCTCGAATTATACACTGCAGCAGTATGCGGAGTACTTTCTAGGTAGTAGGGCATTTCGTGAGTTTCGCTGGGGTAGTTTCGTGAGTTTCGTCCTGGGGCAGTTTCGCTAGTTTCGTCCTGCGGCACTTTGGGGGCTGCGGGACTTTGACGGCTTCGGCACTTCAGGTGATTTACAAATGATCATGTAACAACCACGTAATTTGAATATGAATATGGGTCGCATATGTTTTATTTTTACCGCGCATGGTCCCACGTCGCCACGCCCCCGCGTCTGGTTGATATTGCCAGAAAACATTTCTGTTTTGTATTATCTGTGTAAATTCACGGTTGATTGCATCCATTAAAAGTTGAGTCTTGACTTGGCCCCCCTTTCAAGTTGTGTAAGAAGGAGGGGCTGACAGGGACAGCTGTCTAGTCGTCCGGCTGGGACGAAAAACCGAGGCCCGTGTATACATTGGCGTGTGAACTCTCCTTTCCGAAGCCTATTTGTGCGCGCGCTGTATCATAAAGTCTGTCATTGAGTCAACTGGTGTGGTTTCGAATCCCTGGTTGTACGTGACAAGGAGTAGGGTCGCCAGTCCAACCTCGTAGGTTTTCTTCAGGTCCTCTGGTTTCCTCCCACTGCCAAAGACCCCTACGCGCAAGCGAATTATTGAAATAAAATTAAACCATATGTTAGTCCCGAAATGACCTAGAGAGAGAGATAGAGAGAGAGAGTGGGGTTTAATGTCCACTCGACACAAACTATGTCATTTTGGGACTAACATATGGTTTAATTTTATTTCAATAATTCGCTTGCGCGTAGGGGTCTTTAGCAGTGGGAGGAAACCGGAGGACCCGGAGAAAACCCACGAGGTTGGACAGGCGACCCTAATCCTTGTCACGTACAACCGGGGAATCGAAACCACGCCAGTTGACTCAATGACAGGCCTTATGATACAGCGCACACGTGCTAATCGTTCGACTATCCAATCGCCCCCCCCCCTTAATACAAGAACAGGTTAAAATCTAAATGTCATGATCTTTGTACCTGCTCTATTTTCAGGTGATGTGTTTTATTCCAATACATATGGATTCAGCAGATTCCTTAATGTTTCACTAGTAGATCATTTTACAATAAATGCGAAATTCACCGGAAACTTGAACGTTGCTTTCTATAGTAGTTCCACTAGATTACTTGGCATGTTTCTATCAGCATCGGAATATTCTAGAATTGGTTATTATGCAACTACATTCCCGGTGCCACTACCTTCTCCCAACGAGTATAACATATACTGGTTTAAATATGGTATGGACAGAGTAATATTTGGTCTTGGCTCGGAACCAGAAACTAATGTATTAGGTGAACTGTCTATGATTACGAATGGTGCGGTGATGTACGTTGCATTTTGTGCTTATCAACCCGGTGAAGTCTTTCTGAAGTTTCCAGATACAGCGAGTAAGTATACTTCCAACATTTAAAGTTTCCATGACAACCCTTAATACCATTATAATAATAGATTTAAAGAGACACTGCAGCTTTGTAGAACATGGCTGGATAAACAAGAATTATATCAAATTTGAACGAAATCTGATAACACTAGGGATTTGGTATCGTTTAGAACGGGGTTTTTAGCGCTGTAAAGTATGCATAGAGTTTACTTTTAAAACACCGTTCGATAATTGATAAAAATCGTTTAAGATTTACATAAATGGTTTAGTTAGTACTATGGCTTAGTTTATTGGTAACGGGTTTAGTTTCTCCGAGAGTCGTTTAAAAATGGCCGACCCGTTCACTTATCTACTACGTTTACTTATTAGACGAGCCGTCTGCTTTCCCGAGATACGTTGAAAAATCAACACACCGTTTACTTATCTACGGCCTTTACTTATTAGACGAGTCGTTTACCTTCCCGAGATACGTTGAAAAATCAACACACGATTAATTTATCTACGGCGTTGAAAAATTAGATGAACCTTTTAATTTCCCGCGAGCCGTTTATCCGATCGGTTAATTTTGGTAGCACGTCATTTCGGTCCCGCGTCATTTCGGACTCAGCACAAACGTCGTTTCGGACTCAGTATGGCGACTTTTCGGACTTACTCGGTGTCATTTCGGACTCAGTCAAACGACATTTAGGACTCGGACCGGCGACATTTCGGACTCGGACTCGGACTCAAATAAAACTTAAAATTATGTGTGTATATATTAGTAATAGCTGTTTTTCTTTCGTTGTAGGTGAGGCTCAAGACAGACCATTCACATTAATAAAGATTTAAACATTGTTAGTCTTGTTTTATTTATCCCATACAGGCCATTACTTGACAACACGCCTTTGAACTTGAACTTGAAGTAAAACCTATGCTACTTGCCTTTTTTGTATTTGTTTATTTACTTGATCGGATATTATTGTATTTTGATGAGTAAATTTTGATTGTTGACGATGAATTAGTTTAGATTGTTGACGATAATCGATCCGCGATTGTTGTTTTAATCTAGCGATTAGTGAATCCAGCGATTAGTGAAACCATCCCATTGTTGTATTTAAGATTAATAGCGATAATTGATCGGCGTTTCTAATAGCCGCTAAGAAATGATTGAGAAATAAAAACACTGATCGGCGTTTCTAATAGCCGCTAAGAAATGATTGAGAAATAATGAAGCCGTTAAGAAATGATTGAGCCCAAGCTCAAATGTATTATATATATGTGCCATATTTCAATTCAAATCATTCTCAATTTTTACACGAATCTATCATGGCTAGTGGAAATTGCGTAAAGTGTACCAATCCTGTCCGTCCTCGACAAGAAGGCCTCCAGTGCGATTCTTGTCTTTTATGGCAACATCGAACCTGCGATTCCGGTACGTAATGAAATTTTCTTTATTGTTATTTATTAAAACGTTTTAAATTTGTCGTTTCTTGTAAGTTATTGTTATTTATTAAAACGTTTTAAATTTGTCGTTTCTTGTAAGTTATTGTTATTTATTAAAACGTTTTAAATTTGTCGTTTCTTGTAAGTTATTGTTATTTATTGAAACGTTATAAATTTGTCGTTTCAGCTTGTAAGTTATTGTTATTTATTGAAACGTTATAAATTTGTCGTTATTGTTATTTATTGACACGTACCCGCAATCCGGGAATATTATTATTTTATTTATCACTATTTCAGGCATCACTCGGGATGAGTACAGGAGTTTAAACCGACATAGAACTGCTTTTGAATGGAAATGCTGTAGATGTGTTGCCCCGCTCCCCCCTACAGAAGAAGAAATGGACATCGAAGAATCATTCACCATTGAACGACCATACCAGCTACCTGATCCGGTTATCGAGTCTTCAATGTCTGAAGATGAGCAAGATATTAGCGTATTTGCTGAAGAAGAACCTGAATTAGCATACACTATAGAAGAGGCAGCAACAACACGTGGGAAAAAGAAGCTGTTTGACAACATTGGTTTTGCTTATACGATAAAGGTATGTGTTATATATATGTATGTTATAGACAAATATGATATCTAACTAGAACTTATATATTAGAACTAATGTTACGTGTAGACGAATATGATATCTAATTAGAACTAATGATGTTTTTTTTAGACGGACAAGAAAACGACCGTATGGAGGTGCTGCAAGAGAAATGGTTCCCTGACTTGTCCTGCAACGGTGATTCAGGATGGTACCGACTTCAAGAAAGGTTTGAAAGAGCATATTCACCCAGCAGAACCTGGTATATTGACTGCTGCTAAAATTAAAGTAACGGTATGTATATAAAAATACAAATATTAAAGTAACGATATGTACATATATTAAAAGATTGAAAGAACAGATATTCATTCCTCCAGCTATAAGAATTCAAGGATGCGTGTTTCATTGGACCCAGGCCGTTTTCCGGAAAATTCAAGAAAAGGGATTCCAGGTATGTTGTGCGTTCTTCTTATAATAAATCTTCTTATAGTAAAATAAAAAAATTCTTATTATAATATCTTCTTTTAAAGTACAAGTGCACAAATAGATTTTCAGTATTAATATATTTCTAATATTTTATTATTTCAGACAGCGTACAACGAAAAGGGGGACGTGTTTAATTATTTGAGGCGATTGATGGCTCTCCCTTTCCTGCCCGAAGAACACGTGGCGGGCATGTTTGCCCATTTGAAAGACAGGTGCCCAGAACAGTTAGAGCCGATATGTACATACATAGAAGATCAATGGATTTCATCTCGTCTGTTTCCAATAGAAGATTGGTGCGTGTTTATGTTGCCAGTGAGAACCAATAACGACGTGGAGGGCTGGCACAACAGACTAAATTCCCGTGTCAACGCCAGAGGTCCTGTGCCATTTTATCTATTGATTTGCGCACTTTTTTCAGAAGCTACAAAGATACCACTGGACCTCACAATGATGTCGGAAGGTTCATTGAGACGACACCAAAGACGTCGGTATCGACATGTAGAAGGCCAACTTTTTAATATATGGGATTCATACAATGAAAAACAGATGAGCACTAGTAGACTATTAAAAAAAATAAGTCATTTGTATGGTCCACCCGCTCAGTGAAAAACAATTACATAATTAAAAAAATGAAAAAAAAAAAAAAAAAAAATGAATAGCCGACTAAAGCTATTTTTTCATCAAATAAATACACGTGTTGTTATAAATGTTGCGTTAATGTATGAATGTGTATGTATTTATACAATAAATGAATGTTTTATATGACCGTTGTTATCGCTATATGGTATGTTTAAAAATAAAATAATATGCCCGTTGTTATAAATCGATGTTATCATTTTATGCTATGTTGATAAATAAAATAGTTTATAAAGTAAATTGGCGTCAGTGTGTTGTATAATTCTATCTTACCTACCCGAGTCCGAAACGTCACCTACCCGAGTCCGAAACGTCACCTACCCGAGTCCGAAATGTCACCTACCCGAGTCCGAAATGTCGGGGACATATTTTTTGGAGTCCGAAATGACGTAAGTCCGAAATGACTCAGCACAAACGTCGTTTCGGACTCAGTATGGCGACTTTTCGGACTTACTCGGTGTCATTTCGGACTCAGTCAAACGACATTTAGGACTCGGACCGGCGACATTTCGGACTCGGACTCGGACTCAAATAAAACTTAAAATTATGTGTGTATATATTAGTAATAGCTGTTTTTCTTTCGTTGTAGGTGAGGCTCAAGACAGACCATTCACATTAATAAAGATTTAAACATTGTTAGTCTTGTTTTATTTATCCCATACAGGCCATTACTTGACAACACGCCTTTGAACTTGAACTTGAAGTAAAACCTATGCTACTTGCCTTTTTTGTATTTGTTTATTTACTTGATCGGATATTATTGTATTTTGATGAGTAAATTTTGATTGTTGACGATGAATTAGTTTAGATTGTTGACGATAATCGATCCGCGATTGTTGTTTTAATCTAGCGATTAGTGAATCCAGCGATTAGTGAAACCATCCCATTGTTGTATTTAAGATTAATAGCGATAATTGATCGGCGTTTCTAATAGCCGCTAAGAAATGATTGAGAAATAAAAACACTGATCGGCGTTTCTAATAGCCGCTAAGAAATGATTGAGAAATAATGAAGCCGTTAAGAAATGATTGAGCCCAAGCTCAAATGTATTATATATATGTGCCATATTTCAATTCAAATCATTCTCAATTTTTACACGAATCTATCATGGCTAGTGGAAATTGCGTAAAGTGTACCAATCCTGTCCGTCCTCGACAAGAAGGCCTCCAGTGCGATTCTTGTCTTTTATGGCAACATCGAACCTGCGATTCCGGTACGTAATGAAATTTTCTTTATTGTTATTTATTAAAACGTTTTAAATTTGTCGTTTCTTGTAAGTTATTGTTATTTATTAAAACGTTTTAAATTTGTCGTTTCTTGTAAGTTATTGTTATTTATTAAAACGTTTTAAATTTGTCGTTTCTTGTAAGTTATTGTTATTTATTGAAACGTTATAAATTTGTCGTTTCAGCTTGTAAGTTATTGTTATTTATTGAAACGTTATAAATTTGTCGTTATTGTTATTTATTGACACGTACCCGCAATCCGGGAATATTATTATTTTATTTATCACTATTTCAGGCATCACTCGGGATGAGTACAGGAGTTTAAACCGACATAGAACTGCTTTTGAATGGAAATGCTGTAGATGTGTTGCCCCGCTCCCCCCTACAGAAGAAGAAATGGACATCGAAGAATCATTCACCATTGAACGACCATACCAGCTACCTGATCCGGTTATCGAGTCTTCAATGTCTGAAGATGAGCAAGATATTAGCGTATTTGCTGAAGAAGAACCTGAATTAGCATACACTATAGAAGAGGCAGCAACAACACGTGGGAAAAAGAAGCTGTTTGACAACATTGGTTTTGCTTATACGATAAAGGTATGTGTTATATATATGTATGTTATAGACAAATATGATATCTAACTAGAACTTATATATTAGAACTAATGTTACGTGTAGACGAATATGATATCTAATTAGAACTAATGATGTTTTTTTTAGACGGACAAGAAAACGACCGTATGGAGGTGCTGCAAGAGAAATGGTTCCCTGACTTGTCCTGCAACGGTGATTCAGGATGGTACCGACTTCAAGAAAGGTTTGAAAGAGCATATTCACCCAGCAGAACCTGGTATATTGACTGCTGCTAAAATTAAAGTAACGGTATGTATATAAAAATACAAATATTAAAGTAACGATATGTACATATATTAAAAGATTGAAAGAACAGATATTCATTCCTCCAGCTATAAGAATTCAAGGATGCGTGTTTCATTGGACCCAGGCCGTTTTCCGGAAAATTCAAGAAAAGGGATTCCAGGTATGTTGTGCGTTCTTCTTATAATAAATCTTCTTATAGTAAAATAAAAAAATTCTTATTATAATATCTTCTTTTAAAGTACAAGTGCACAAATAGATTTTCAGTATTAATATATTTCTAATATTTTATTATTTCAGACAGCGTACAACGAAAAGGGGGACGTGTTTAATTATTTGAGGCGATTGATGGCTCTCCCTTTCCTGCCCGAAGAACACGTGGCGGGCATGTTTGCCCATTTGAAAGACAGGTGCCCAGAACAGTTAGAGCCGATATGTACATACATAGAAGATCAATGGATTTCATCTCGTCTGTTTCCAATAGAAGATTGGTGCGTGTTTATGTTGCCAGTGAGAACCAATAACGACGTGGAGGGCTGGCACAACAGACTAAATTCCCGTGTCAACGCCAGAGGTCCTGTGCCATTTTATCTATTGATTTGCGCACTTTTTTCAGAAGCTACAAAGATACCACTGGACCTCACAATGATGTCGGAAGGTTCATTGAGACGACACCAAAGACGTCGGTATCGACATGTAGAAGGCCAACTTTTTAATATATGGGATTCATACAATGAAAAACAGATGAGCACTAGTAGACTATTAAAAAAAATAAGTCATTTGTATGGTCCACCCGCTCAGTGAAAAACAATTACATAATTAAAAAAATGAAAAAAAAAAAAAAAAAAAATGAATAGCCGACTAAAGCTATTTTTTCATCAAATAAATACACGTGTTGTTATAAATGTTGCGTTAATGTATGAATGTGTATGTATTTATACAATAAATGAATGTTTTATATGACCGTTGTTATCGCTATATGGTATGTTTAAAAATAAAATAATATGCCCGTTGTTATAAATCGATGTTATCATTTTATGCTATGTTGATAAATAAAATAGTTTATAAAGTAAATTGGCGTCAGTGTGTTGTATAATTCTATCTTACCTACCCGAGTCCGAAACGTCACCTACCCGAGTCCGAAACGTCACCTACCCGAGTCCGAAATGTCACCTACCCGAGTCCGAAATGTCGGGGACATATTTTTTGGAGTCCGAAATGACGTAAGTCCGAAATGACGCGGGACCGAAATGACATGTAATCTTAATTTTGATTACGATTATTTACATATGAAGTACGAATAAAAAAGGAGAATATAAAAAATGCACACTCATAGATGATCATCTTACCGTGGTCGTAGTATTATATATTATCCATTATCCTATAAACTTAGTATTCCACCATTGACAAATAAATCAAAAATCGGTAAATCACGTCCCAGGTAATTATACAACTGGAAATAGGTAAATCACATCCCAGGTAATGTATCGTTGTTGTTGTTAGTTAGTTGTATTTTACGTCCGCTTCCACCGAGGTGATATCACAAATAAATTAACTAGTCTTTCATATGTACACGTGGTCATAAGTCAAGGTCACAATAGCAGTGCCACAATCTCGCGAGACTGTACAAAAAAGTCACCGTCAATCTCTATAGACAAACTGTCGCCCATTTTAAGACAGCGTAATTACTTGATTGGGGCTTCTGCGCAATTTAGTTGATTATCGGGTACAGGTGTTAAATTTTGGTACTGATTCAAAATCAACATTCCCGAAAAAGAAAAGGGTTTATAAATAAAACAGAACATATATTTAGCTATGATAATCTAATAACAAAAACCAATTGTATGTATTTATATGTATGTACACTAAATACTAAAATCAATCACAAATGACAGCATGAATACTAAAAACACAACACTGGAAAACAATCACTTGTTTATAAATAAAGAAATAGCAGCATGCACAAAAAGAAATCAAAATTGGAAAATAATCAACGGATTTATATATAATTAATTAATAACAAAAAGCAAATCGTATGTATGTCTTTAAAAATCTTCCACTCAAATCAAAATTCAGAGCCAAGCCAAACTAAACCCGAGTTATTTTAGTATTCAAAATAAACGCAACTTTTATGTTCGTTCGTTCTTGGTGTTTCACGTCTGCTTCCACATAAGTGATATCGCAGACAAGACATGTTGTGAAAGTCGTCTTTTAACTACGATTATCATATTATGTGTGAAATAGCTTTATTTAACGCCCGCTTCCACCGAGTTGATATCGCAGACAATTATCATATTAGTCACTAATCTCCTCTTAATCAATATTCCCATAAACATTAATTACAGAAAAGGCCTGTGTATACACGGTATTATGAGCTATTCAACTTTTGATCAGCCGATTGTTATTTGGAATATAGGATGGAGTTATAAATGAACGTTATTACAGTATAGATTAAATATTTGATTGGTCGAATGCTATTGTTTTATTAATTCACACCTGTGGTCAAGTGCCTGGGTGCCATATGAAACCATGTTTTTGAATATACATGTTCGTAAGTACAGTATGGATTAATTCTTTGATTGGTCGAATGCTATTGTTTTATTAATTCTCACCTTGTAAGATCTGAGAATTCTCGCTGTAATAGTTAAAAAAATAGATTATGAAACGGGAACACGTTGAACAATTTCATTCAAATTACTATATGATGAGCGGAGTTATGGCCGCTTGAAAACAGCGTAGTCTCGGTTGTCATTACTACCGTTGGTACGGGAACATGTTGATAATTTCATTCAAATTACTTAATGCTGAACGGATGTTATGGCCTCTTGAAGAACAGTGTAGTCTCGATTGTCATTGTTACCGTTGGTACGATATTAAACAAAAGTCTCGATTATCCAATTTCAAATTACATTATCCACTGGCAAGCGGGTTTAAATTCATTGGAAATCAAAACCATCCGACGATCTAGAGGGTTGACTATGTGCTTGGCATGTAAATAAATGTCTAATTAAGCCAACCGACTTAGCTCCTACATAATGTATTTTTACGCTTAGACGTAAACATTTCAACTGTCTATTTCCGAGCCGCACAGATTTGTAGTGGTCTTCCAAGGAGGTTAAGAAACGGTGGTACAAAATTCCTTCCTCGAAAGAGGCAGTCTGATTACAATACAGATCTATATTTTGTTTCGTTTTTTTTATACTCTCGATGGCCTACACTACATGAAGATCTGGAAAGTTATACAATAAAATTCTTACATGTATTTGGATTAAACGTAACACAAATTTAATTTCATTCCCTGTCTGAAACCCGATAAAAGTAGTCATTCATAACTTCGCGCAGAACAAAGCCATTTATCGGACATGTTCAATATATTCATTATAGTCCGGTAGCTGAAGGGGGGGGGGGAATCGCCACCCGAGCTGTGAATTTATGGGACCAAGTTTTTCTAGACCAGTTTTTTGCGTAGATTCCGAATCTGGGTGGTGATCAGGCGTTTGAGGGGGCATTTTTGAGATATAGGGGGTCAAATGTCTACAATGGGAGGGGGGGGGAATGTCATTATGTTGACGTAATATATTAATAAAACATAAATTTCTAAGACTGCCCATCTATACATAAGTGTTTATGATGCCCCTGGACAACTGTTTTGATTGTGGGAAGGTGGGGTGGGGATAGCAGGTGTGCGTGTATGGATGGGGGGGGGGTACAATTGGTGGGAAGTGAGTTCACTTTGATGATTTTCTTAGAGCTTGGTAAAAACATTACTTTTTAATTCCACTGCACATCTCTAAATATGTGTATACGATTACCATTGTATGGGGGAGGGTAAATGTATTTTGGGGCACAGAAACCACTTGGTTCAAAATTGACCTGAAAAGTGTTTTCTCGAGTTTTCGTTCAGTGTCAATATCGTCATTCAAAATATTAATTATAATGGTACTTTTCGAGAGATCTGGAAATGTATAAAAACACATGTTTAGATGTTCTTTAAATGGCATTTAGTAACTGGATAGAGTAACAACAAAACACATACTTATGGAAAACAGCTACTAGTGTATTTAAGGCGACGTTTCGTAGAGTATTCTCTCAACGTTATCAAGCTAATACAGTAAAACAGGAATGAGGCAAATATATATAGACAAAATACAACAACATAACCGAAACCATACATAGCAACAACATGATCAAAGGCCTACACCAACACTTATTAAGATATACAATAGCAGATAGAGAGTTTATTAACTTATAGTCCATGGCCAGTGAGGATGTCTTAACAACAAAAATGGAAACCATACCTTAAAACAATTAGATCAAAGGGTTGTGACACAATTTGGTAACAATATACAAAGGTAAGGAAAGAAACCGCTATGTTAAACGATCAATAAGCTGACTAAGTAGTTGCGATATTAACCGAATATGGGAGGTGATTGTTATTATAGTTAAGACAATAAATTAAGGCAATGGAGTATATACAACAGATAAATGTTACATGATGAAGGGTAGATTAAATATAACTGTTATTTCATTGCACATGTCTATTAACACTTGTAATTTTATGATAGGATAATTAGATATGCAATAGAGTTATAGATTTAATGTAAAAACAAAAACAATTTATAACAATGAATATAGCACGATAGTAAATACAATAACTAGTCAAAAGATAACACACAGCACACTTGTACAGTTTATGAGGAGTGTTTAGATATTAGTTTATTCTTATAATATGTGCGGGATAGATATCTTCTTGATGGCTGATGAACAGCTCGCATATATATCGTTTGGATATGCTTCAGATACCCATTCACATTGTAAATCTTCATTCCAGCCTTGTATCGCAGAGTCATCTTGTTCGATCATTACTTTTGCAACCTGTCTCCATATTGCTGCAACATAATTATTACGTTTAATGTGCAGCAAAAGACTACTCGGGCAAGATGGTAATAAAGGAAGAAAGTTTTGTTATTTTTCATCACAATTAAAATTTCTCCAGAAGATACTTCTTCTAGTGTCATCTACTGATGTAAGTCGGTTTTCGCCGTACAAGGTACATGTACAAGCAATTTTTTCTAAACCAGCAATTACGTCATCAGAAGCATCATTTGTCTATCCCAGTTCTTTAAAAATTGTTAGAAAGTTGGGATTATCTTGAAAAAGAAAGACATGAGATAGTCATTACCACTGAAAGCATGTAGGCCGAGATATACTCGACACTTTCAATACTAATCTTGATTGGATCGAGAATATCCTAGAACTGACAATCAACCACGAGGACACCAAAATATCTTACCTACTCCTCTCCGCATTGCAGATTAATGGAGGTGCTGAAACAAATTGTATTTTGCGTTCTGGCTCGGGCGAAATAGACATCCCAATCATTCTCTTCGCAAACGATGATCCAAATATACAAATTTTGATCGATAATGAGACGGGCAAAGGTAGAAAATATCGCGAAAGACGACTTACATCACTAGATGACGCTATAAAAAAGATTTTCTGGGTGAAAAAATAACCGACCTTTCTTTATTACCACCTTGCCGTATACGTGGTCTTTTGCTGCATGGCTGGAATGAAGATTTACAATATGCGAGCTATTGGCCAGCAACCAAGAAAATATTTATCTCGCTCATATGAACTTTTGATTTTAAATCTTCTGATGAAGACAAAGAATAAACTAACAACTAAACATATCTCTGAGTTAATGTGTTTTTGATTTACATTTCCAGATCTCTTGAAAAGTACCATTATAATTCAATATTTTGAATGAAAACGCGAACGAGATACCACTTTAAGCTCAATTATGAACGAAATGATTTCTGTCCCACGGCGGGCATTCACGCCGGCGTCCACCCCCATACAATAGAAATCTTATAAACATATTTAGAGATGTTCTATCAAGCTCTTAGAAAATCATAATTTAAATCAACGTGAACTCATTTCCCCGCTAATGTTATCCCTACCCCACCCCTCCATACCTGTTGCCCCTATCCTACCTCCCCATAAATCAAAACAGTTGTCCACCGGCATCATAAACACGTATTTATAGATGGGCAGTCCTATAAATTTATGTTTTATTAATATATTATGTCAACATAATGACATCACCCCCCCCCCCAACCTCCCATTGTAGACATTTGACCCCCTATATCTCGAAAACGCCCCCTCAAACGCCCTATCACCACCCAGATTCGAAATCTACGCAAAAAATTAGTCTAGAAAAACTTGGTCTCATAAATTCACAGCTCGCGTGGCGATCCCCCCCCCCCCTTCAGCCACCGGACTATTAGTGTAGCAAGAACCATCAGCCCTATTTTGAAATCTGGCATAATGTCTCTTAAACATGCATTATGCAAGAGCTAAATCTGCCTATTGCACGTCTTTCTCTAGGCCTGAAATGTTATCTAAACTATATATTATACATTAATTAACCTATCCAGACCATAATCAATTCTAGATGGCATCGCTAGCCTGTAATCATTAGTGTATTATGAGCCGTTTTACTGCATAACTTTCCTTCACGATTTAACGATTAAGTGGATAATCGAGACTATGCTGTTTATCGTACTGACTTTAGTAATGATGATCAAGGCTAGCCGTAAATTCTCGGTTCATAGT
Organism: Patella vulgata; assembly: GCF_932274485.2. Classification (NCBI taxonomy): domain Eukaryota; kingdom Metazoa; phylum Mollusca; class Gastropoda; family Patellidae; genus Patella; species Patella vulgata. The sequence continues at coordinate 65,768,273 of NC_065885.2, forward strand.
AGATCAATTTGAATGAAATTTTCAGCAAATTGCCTTTACATTATCTAGTTTTTAACTATTATAGCGAGAACTGCCAACTCGTTATCGAATCTCCCATAATGTATCTTTAAATAACATGTTTTGAACATCACATAAAATTATTTTCAATTCACCTTTCAGAATTAACCAAAAATCCTGGATTTCGCCTTCATATCGCCCGCGATCCGACGCCAAGCTTGTTGTCTGTTGACGATGCACTGTCCTGTACACTAGCCTGTCTGTCAAGCGATGCATGCTACGCATTTAACTATAAACACAACACCAAGCATGACAATTGTCAATCTATTGATGCAAAAGAAACTGATTCGGTAGTCCCATTTAGCATCACTGAAGATATGGAATGGTCTTATTTTTATTTGTATTGAAATTAAAATTGTCTACATACCTGTTTATTTGTATAGCCATTAAAATGGTCTACATTCCTTTTTATTTGTATGGCCATTAAAATTGTCTACATATGGTCTACATTCCTTTTTATTTGTATAGCCATTAAAATTGTTTACATTCGTTTTTATTTGTATAGCCATTAAAATTGTCTGCATTCGTTTTTATTTGTATAGCCATTAAAATTATTTACATTCGTTTTTATTTGTATAATCATTAAAATTGTTTACATTCTTTTTTATTTGTATAGCCATTAAAATTGTTTACATTCCTTATTATTTGTATAGCTATTAAAATTGTTTACATTGCTTTTTCATTTGCATAGCCATTAAAATTGTCTACATTCCTTTTTATTTGTAAAGCCATTAAAATTGTCTACATTCGTTTTTATTTGTATAGCCATTAAAATTGTTTACATTCGTTTTTATTTGTATAGCCATTAAAATTGTTTACATTCCTTTTTGATTTGTATAGCCATTAAAATTGTTTACATTCCTTTTTATTTGTATAGCCATTAAAATTGTTTACATTTATTTTTATTTGTATGGCCATTAAAATTGTCTACATTCCTTATTATTTGCATATCCATTAAAATTGTTTACATTCCTTTTTTATTTGTATAGCCATTAAAATTGTCTACATTCGTTTTTATTTGTATAGCCATTAAAATTATTTACATTCGTTTTTATTTGTATATCCATTAAAATTGTTTACATTCTTTTTTTATTTGTATAGCCATTAAAATTGTCTACATTCATTTTTATTAGGCCCGTAGAACACTCTCATGGTTTCATATATGGCAAGGTTTGGGGGGGGGGGGGCATTTGTGTGGAATATAGGGTTTCTGAAAATAAATACATTCCATAAGATTTTCGACTTAAAATAGTATTCATAGAGTGTTTTGGGTCTGTGGTGTTTTTTACCAAAAGAGTTCCACAAGATATTGGACATGCAAATTTCAGTCAGTATTTCATTTAAGGACCGTATTACTTTAGAGGAGTACGTACATTCTCTCTTCGGATATATATTTACATCTAGAGACTTTGACGAAGTCTGCAGGTCCTAGCCCTTACCCTAACCCACAATCCACGTATGGCGTCACATGTGCTAAAATGTACAGGACCGTCTCCGATCTAGCGTTCTCCTGAGAATAGAGTGTGGGTCATCTTCTCGTCACAATAAAAACAAATTAAATCAGGAGGTTCAGCTGATTAATGGGTTTTTTTTATCATTAATGCAGATAGAAAAAATAAAACGTCGAGAAAAATAATCCACTTGCAAACTTTCACGTGAATCGTACTTGAATTGGCCTGTTTCCACGTATGCGTTTTCGCCGGCGAAAACTTCCGTCTTATGCAAATGTCATTGGGAATTGACGAAATGGAAATTAGGAAAGGAAGGGGTGGGGGGTCATAATTGTCGATCTTACGTTATTTAAAGAATGTCTGTACAATTTGGGATTCATCTGCAGTACAGTCAGTGAGATAAATAATTGTTTTTAGTGGTTTTGAGGGTCTTTAAAAGTCACCGGAAATTCCGTCAGTAAACATTCCGTGGTGTATTTTAACCCTTCTCCTCATAGAAATAGAGACTAGAATATGAGCAGAAGTAATAAAATGACGCCACGGTATGTTTATTGACGGAAAGTTACGACTACTCACGGAGCGCGGCGGAAATTACTAACGTTGAAATTTAACTTTTGCATGTAATATTGACATTCGGGGTCGTGTTATACTTATGGAAAAGATATGCTGACTAATTACGCGCATTATTTAAACAAACAAATATGAAGCTCGTCCGGTGACCTAACCTACGCTCGTGAACAATACCTCACTCTAATGAGCATTTCCGTGCTGTATAATGGCGTCAGTCAAATAATACTTATTTGTTTACAAAAAAAAAAATGTATTACTTTAATGATGCCTCTATAAATGTACGGTATCCGTTTTCGCTGATAACACGGAAACTATGGAAGACCAAACAGCTCTTTATTTAGTGTTCTTAATTCTTAGTACTTCATTCATATTTGTATGTGGAGATTTGTATTTGGGAATTTGTTGTTCGAGATTTGTTTTTCGTTGTATTTGTCTGACGAAATGTAAATGTAGGCCAATTTCATGATTTTCTAAAAACAAAAATCTTTATATTAAAATATAATTAAGTTAAACAAAAATACATTTTACAGATCTGATATGACAAATGTCTGATTTGTAAAACACATATTGATTTTAAGATACAAATGTTAATTTTACTGTGCAAATGTCGAAATACGACAACAAATGAAGAAATAAGAATGATGGACTATGAATTAAGAACTATAACTAAGAACACTGAATACAGAGCTGGTCACCACATGAGTTAGGGTTATGGACCAGGATAGGTAACCTTTAACCCCTACCATAACCCAGAAGTCCTAAAAGATGAAATTACAGTTGCAATGGAAATAATCTCTCGAATCAGCCTTGGAAACTACACAAAACCTAACAAATTAGTCGACAAGAAACATATTTAGTAGTCCCGATCTACTGATCACGGGATCTGTACTCCAGGAATAGAAGAGGCCCACCAGCCACACACATGGCGCATCCAACAGCAGCTAAATATAGAGACCAACTGAGAGTAAATCCTAGGTTGCTAATCGTAACCGCCATTATTATGCATCCAATTATACCCATGACAACTGCAAAACACAAGCAGCCAATCATTAGAATAAGGTTCTAACCCGTTTTCAAATTTTCACACACATAACGACTAAATAAACATTTTGAATTTTATTAAAGATACATTTCCACAAAAAGTATTTATAAGGTGGTTATTTCCAATAAAAGTATGGCAATTTTGGTATATATGGAAAGTAGAAACATCCAATCTTACTTGAAAAATACTAGATTCCCTGAAAAACACCCATGGAGCGCATAAAGGACAAATATGTAAGAGTTTCCCTAACCGGCAACGCGACGATTAGGGATGTCTGCTCGAGTGACGTCAAAGTTTGCATGCGAAGATTGTTTGATCTCTCAGTGTAAGGGAGCGCTTGACGTATAATAGGTTGATAAACTTGATGGTTTGTGGACTATAAAAAATTGAGAGACTTAAACGTACAACAGTTTCTGAGATAAAAACCACGTGGGCAGTAGATAATCCGAGAATTACGTTTGATAAATAGGCATACGCCATACAGTGTGCTATGAGGGAAATTTTGCCCGGACAGCGGCACTACGGCCTACTCTTATATCGAATTCCAACTGTCAAGGGATCTTTTACGTGCAATGTGTACACGGGACCTCGGTTTTTCGTCTCATCCGAAGGACTAGACAGCTGTCCTTGTCAGGCCCTCAGTTCTGCACCACTGACAAGGGGAAACCACGTCGGAAAATCTGGATGAACTTTCTCGGCCAATGCAGGGATCGAACACCCGACCTCCAGGCTAGCGAGCCAGCGTCTTAACCACCTAGCCACCGTGGCTCCGGGGGCAGTGAACAATTAAGCATCCAAATAAATGAAACCGCAAAGACAAGATCTTTTATATGTTTTATTTCCTGCACCATTAAGGGGGGTTGGATGGCCGAATGGTTAGCACGCGCGCGCTGTATCATACGGTCTGTCATTGAGTCAACTGGCGGGGTTTCGATTCCCCGGTTGTACGTGACAAGGAGTAGGGTCGCCTGTCCAACCTCGTGGGTTTTCTCCGGGTCCTCCGGTTTCCTCCCGCTGCTAAAGATCACTACGCGCAAGCGAATTATTGAAATAAAAATTAAACCATATGTTAGTCCCGAAATGACCTAGTTTGTGTTGAGTGGACTTTAAACTCTCTCTCTCTCTCTCTCCCCCCTCCCTGCACCATTAAAGTTGCTAGTTATTGTCACCCATAAAGGTGTTATTTCTATAATGATAATATTTTCTCACCAATCTTCTCCCACGTGTAAATCTGTTTTAAGATTTACTGGATTAATATACAAGTTATATATAAATGAACTAAAACCATATGCTCCTAGAATTATTCCAGATATTACGCTGCTTTTATTACGAAACCACTGAAAAAAAACAACCTAATATGGAAATAACTCTTATATATTTTGCTAACCATTGACAAAAAGGTATATAAATAATGGAATAAAAAGCCAGCAAGATAATCGATACGTTTCACATGTCCGTGGTATGTTATAGGTAATCATTTTGAAACATCTATGACCATAGTTAAAATGGGATTTGTTCTAGAGGAAGGGGGATAAGCGATACATACCGACATGGTGCACTTTAAAACTGCCACGTACACGATACTTCTTCCAATACCAGAACCTACACCATAAGTTAACGTCATGGCGAGGAGTGATTGTTGAACAGTATAATAAGTACTTAATAATCTGTCAAAATAAAAACAGTGACGTTCTGTTACGTAGATACGATGTAATGTACGGTGTGAAATTACCTGAAATATGATTTAGAAACGAGTCAATACAACTGGTGATCTCTACCCTGGTGGAGGGATTAGAAAATCTCACAGTATATTGATCCAGTGCATCAGTGGAGTTAACGTTCCGTAAAACAAACAATAGTGATCTGTAACCGGATATGTCAATTGAGTAAATATTCGAGTTACCCCCCCCCCTCCCCCACATAGAACCGTAAAATGAACTCAAACATTATATTCATAACATTATTTATTCATTTAATTTTTTGTATGAGATCAATTGGGGGAGAGGGGACATTCTTTTCACAACAGACGATTGGAATCATTAGAAATCATTTTATGTTCTTTTTTATTTGATCATCCACATAGTAATATTTGTCTTTTAGTCTAAATTAACGCAATCTATTCCTTCTTTGTTCTTGTCACATACCATAATATTCCTTAATTTAAATCATGACATCATGTAAATAGATGTTGTCTTTCTCACAGAATTGTCACACACCATAATATTTGGCTTCACAACAAAAGGTTTTTGTTGGTTTGTACGGTCTTGCTTTTGTTTGCTTTCTTTAATTTTTGTTAAAGTGAATTAACCCAACCGTTTTGTGTTATTCACACTATATCCGTTTCTTTAACCATTATCAACGGTCTCCCTTTATCTACATTTGATGGACATCCTGCACGAGATTTAAAGGACGATATTGTTGTCAGTCATTATCACATATTGATGTCAGTCATTATCACATATTGGTGTCAGTCATTATCACATATGTGATAGAACTGGTTAAACACGTTCCAAATATAATTTTAACACAGAGATCATTGCTACGATAGAGGAGTTATGAAAATTTTAAGAAACGGACGTGTTTTCCTTTTGCTTTCGTCACTTCCGTTTCCTGAAATCTTCATAACGCATCTATCGTAGTAGCAATGATCTCTGTGTTAAAATTATATTTGGGACGGGCATTCCACACCATACAAGCAGTAAACAACAAAGCCGCGGACACGTCACACAATAAACAACAGAAGTACTATCATATCACAGATTGAGTGGAGGTTGTTCAGTCTCATACAATATTATATATACTATTCAAAAAAAGTAGGGGATATTTGATTTTGGGGGCATAATACTAAAATATGCAAATGACTACGAAAAAAGTCACTATAGAACCTAACAGAAGAAACATTTCCAGTTACATGTGACGCCCAAACGCACCAATAGCTACCGCATGGAATGCAGGTGATGCTTGGGATCATCATGGGGGTCCAACCCAAGATTTGCACGACTCTGACTTTGAATGTTACAGTCATTGTGGCATTGAATTCCAGGGTGGAAACATCAGTTTAATTGTTTTAGTGACCAGAAAACAAATTTTGATATGCGTCGGCTTACCCAAAATGAAAGGTTACGTGCCTTTGGCATGCTACAGATCGGCACAACACAGGCGGTTGTGGCGCGGACGATGAATGTTTCTCAGTCTGTCATAAGCAGGCTATGGTCCAGATACCGTGATACACAATCTGTACAGGACAGACCACGCTCAGGTCGACAACTCAAGCCCAGGATCGATTTATCCGTACCTTGGCCTTGAGAAATCGTGTCATCACAGCAAATCAGATCAGCGCTCGTCTTCAAACAGACACTGGTGTGAGAGTGAGTGGCCAGACGATTCGGAATCGACTGCATAGGGGTCACCTTCGCCCCCGACGTCCTCGCGTGATCCCTTGTTTGAGAGATCATCACATTCAGGCAAGACGTCGTTGGTGTAGGGATCGTCAACACTGGGATAATCGACGCTGGAGCAATGTGATGTTTTCAGATGAGTCAAGGTTTACTGTTGATTTTTTGGACAGACGTAGGAGGGTGTGGCGTCGTCGAAACGAGCGCTTCCAAGACGTTAACGTCATCAGACATGATCGATTTGGGGGTGGTTCTGTTATGGTGTGGGGAGGCATCACTGTTGCTGGAAGAACGGCTTTACATGTTGTTGCAGGGCGTGTTACAGGCCAGTACTACCGGGACAACATCTTGGCAGTCCATGTTGTGCCGTTCACACGACGTCATGGCCGCCGTTTCATCTTCCAGGATGACAACGCAAGATGTCACAGGCCCAGGATCGTTACAGGTTACCTTCAACAACAGAACATCACCACATTACCTTGGCCAGCACTGAGTCCCGACTTCTCCCCCATCGAGCATGTCTGGGACATGCTTGGACAGAGGTTACGTCAACGTCAACAACGTCCTGCCAATGTCCAATGTTGCGTTGCAACAGGAATGGGACAATCTGGACCAAAATGACCTTAGACGTCTCATTAGGAGTATGCCACGTCGGATCAATGCTTGTTTGGCAAACAGAGGAGGATTTACCCGTTACTGACTTGGTTGTGATGCTGTGGTAACTTTGCTGTTTGACCCCGGGTATCATTTTACCCTTATAATGGTCAGTCTGTGTCTTACTTAGTCTAACGATCATTTGGAATAAATCGATGAATGTGAACTTCATTTCATTTTGTCATTTGTTTCTTCGTCAGTTTCATTAGGTGACTTTAATAACACTTAAAAATCAAATATCCCCTACTTTTTTTGAATAGTATATCATCAGTATAAAAGCACAGGTATCTACTATTTATAAGATAACCACATTGATTTAGATCAACATAAATTGTTGATCCCGTGTATTGTTTATAGTAATGATGGGACAAACACAACGTGATTCTTATTTATTCTTCAGGTTCTATCATATATAAACACCCTATAAACATTATATTCAATACAAAATGGGTTTTAAGTGTATGGGGCGGGGCGGTGGTACCCTTCCAGTGTCTAATTAATCTGGTGGGGCCCTAGTGCGTCGGACCCTTTGGGGCCCATCACATTCCGAACATAAGAATGCTACCCATTCGGGGCTCTTCGGATCCACTTGCACTCGTTCAGATCAAGCCTACATTTACTGTATTTTACTCTAACAACAATTGTGGGGCACCCGCTGAAGTCAGTTCTGGGACCCGTGCCCCCATAAACCCCCATTGTCTCTCCATCTTTCTCTGTTTCTCTTTCTCTGTCCCTCTCTGTCTCTGTCTCTCTGTCTCTGTCTCTCTCAATGTTTATCTGCCTATCTGCCCCGCCCCCTTTCCCTCTCCCTCCCACTCTCTCTCTCTCTCTCTCTCTCTCAGCGGTGGTTATATTTTGAACGATTTTCTCCAGGAGCGCGAGGCCGCCATACCCCGCGACGATTGTTTGTTTGTGATTCTGGCCAGTCACTTAAGGTAGGCTATATTGGATCACATTGAAGTTGCTGTATTCAAGAGCTGGAATAGCAGGATTTTTTTTTTTTTTTTTTTTTTTTTTTGCGGGATGTGGGTCTCTAATACGCCAGGTTTATCTTTGAATTTCCGCGAGTATCGCCGCTTTCAGCTCGTGAGATAGTTTGCGCGCAAAATAGCAGTGGTGTAGCATAGCCGGTCGAATATGGACGCTCAACCACAAGCTTACCAAATCTAACGTGTATACTAATATCTCTGCTATACATGCTTTGTTGACAAGAACAGCTGTGTAGTCCTTCGGATGAGACGAAAAACCGAGGTCCCGTATATACATTGGAATGCACGTAATAGAGTAGGCGATAGTGCCGCTGCCTGGGCAAAATTTCCCTTATAGCAAACTGTATGGCGTATGCTCGTCTTCATTAGCCCAGTATAAGAGCAGAACAGTAGGACGTTAAACCCCGTTTCATTTCATTTTGTAGGTATGACTGACGTGTATACTGTTATAGCTCTCGACATGGTTAGTCCAGTCAATTTATGAAAAAAAAGGGGGTCAACCCCCCAAAACTTGCAAGAAAAGATTGCTGGTTTTAGGTAGCGTTGGGTGTACTTAATGACATCCTAAAAGTTCACCAAATTGGAGTACCGAAAGTCCCAAATATTGAAAAGTCAATATAATATATTATCAAAAAGCAGCTTAGGTCAATAAGTTATATGCACCTAAATGATCGTTCAATCTGATGAAAGTTATAGAGTACGTTGACACACTCTATGTGAAATGTCGCTCGATCCGGGAAAGAAGACAGCCCGTGCAAAAAAGTCCTCTCATCAAGTCCTTTGGTAAAGATCTTTTTAAAAGAATGGTATATGTGTCTTGTCCCTACGAGTATTCATGGATGCATTCTCATTTAATTCGTCATCCAATATATCCTCTGATGTTTTTCAGGGGGGGGGGGGGGATTTAACAACAATTATCATCCATTCGCTTTAACTAGATGTATTTGCAAAAGCATGGAGAGATCATTGAAGGCTTGTTTAATACATTGGGTTCAAAAAGCTCGTTACAGACCTCCAATGTGAATTTGTGACCCAAAGGAGCACCCTAGTTAGCCTTGAAAGATTCGTCGGGAGGGACGTTTTCATCCAGACATAAATTCACCCAAGTAAATTGCTCCGCCCACTGACAGGTGAGTTGCTGCAAACGCATGTGCTAGGGTCCTCGATCATAAATATAAGCCTTCTACGGGCTATTTTACTGTTATATTCTTGTTTTATCACAATTATGCTTAAATTATGTCCTGTCCTTTGATATGAAAACGAGGCTAAGCTAGTGTGTATTCGATTCGAATACAATCCTTTGTCCGAGTTTACACTCCTCAGCTCCTAGTCAATCGGGTCTGTCCGGACACTTTTTTTTTTCGCCGCACATTTTGTTCCTATAATTATTTTAATGTGTTCACAGTTTTCTTTGTTTATTTCGTTTGCTTTATTAATATTGTAAAAGAATAAAAAGAAAAATACATATAGCTAATCTTTTTTATTTATTTTTTTCAGTATGAGCCATCAGATTAGACTCAAACTCAAAGATCGTAAAACATTAAAGCGATAATTTCATATTTTCTAAGAAAGTCAAAACATAATTATTTCTATATCTTTTGCTCAATAGGTTGTCAACTCACTATTATACGATCATAGGCATTATTCTCCCACTTAAAAATCCTCTGACCCCGACAATAATAACACAATTACCTCCCTTGTTTTTCTATTCCCCCCCCCCATGAAATAGCTATCTTCAAACGTTTGAATTTAAAGTTGAAAATGATATTTTTGCCAATTTCTCAACTGGCAATAGTGAATTATAGGATTATTCTTTAACAAGGTAGGACTGTTTATAGATACCATCTATTTGAAGGCTTTATTTTAATAAATTTTAAAAATAAACTTACAAATATGAAATTGCAACTTTAAGCTATGCATATCCAGAGATGAAAATGGCTACGCAGATGGTAAACAATAAAAGCATGTCGGCACAGAAAGCCGCCATTGCATATGGGATTCCTAAAAGCACCCTGCATGACAAATTAAAGAACAAAACTCCTTTAAACCCCACAGCTAGAACCATTTTGTCCCCTGATGAAGAAAATAGATTGACTGAATGGGTCATCAATATTTCCAAAATTGGGTATGGTGGGACAATGTATGAAATTTTAGCTACGGTTAAAAGTATTTTAGACCAAGATTCGAGAATAACCCATTTAAAAATAATATGCCGGGAAAGGGCAGGTATTATGGATTTATAAGACGCCATCCAATATATCAGTCCGTACAACAATGGAGCTTGGTAAGGAAAGGTGACTATGTGGTTCAAAGATGTCAACAAATTTATGTCTATAGAAATTAAAGACAACACAGTATATGCAGACCCGAGCAGGTGGTACAATGCGGACGAACCCCGCTTCTCTTTTAGCTCTAAGACATGCAAATTCCTTCAGAACGAAGCCAAAAGAATATTTACAATTTTACCTCTTGGGACAAAACACAAATAGCTGTTTTGGCAGCCATGGGTGCGATTTACGTACACTCCTCTTGTGGGATTTGAGGAGGCATCATTCGTTAGGACAGATAACAGGTGGATGGACAGCGAACTGTTTGCCACTTGGCTTAGAGATACAGGTTATTCCAGACGTGCTAAAGAGAGGTGTCCGTCGACCTGTTGATGGGCATTCTACTCATCTGACATTGGATGCTTGCGACCTTAGCAGGGAGAATGGGATAATTCTCTACTGCCTATTGGAACAAACCTTGCATCTTTTGCAATTTTTTGATTTGCGTCTCTTTGGCACTCTAAAAGAAATTTGGAAACAGTCCGTGCGCCAATTGCAATCAGACCATATTGGCAAGGTCGTAACAAAGCAGCTCTTCGCACAAGCTTTCAAAGGGGCCTGGGTCAGGGTTGCGGGCCTTTTGCCACTGGATCCGTCAATGGTACTAAAAACTTCAAAAATGGACCCCAGTTAAATATTCATAAAGCAAACTATTCAGTAAACAACATTGATTCCGCTATCCTGTTCTACTGGCCACTCCTCTGCATCAATATCCATGCATTTACCATCATCACCAGAAGCAGCACCATTTGTCATACATGTCCACTTTTCCGATCAACGCATCAGCATCATCAGCATCATCATCTAGTACTCGTATTTCTAATGTTGGGCCGCCAACTTTCTCTCTTCCATTATGCCTAACTCCGATTAACTCATCATCATCATCATCATCATCATCTTCTCGTGCTACTACATTCCCAATGCCGGGCCGTCAACTTCCTCTTTTTCATTACTATCTTCGAGTAAGGCACCATCATTACCATCTGGCGCCTCTATAGCACCTCTGTATCTCTTGTCATCACTCACATTACAGCCATCATCATTCACCGTAACCGCCGATATTACAGCCCTACCACCTTCGCATTCAAGAAATGTGGAACAATTGACCACGATTCCTATTGCTCCAGTTTCTTCATTGGTTTCTTCAGCAGAATTTTCTGCTTAGGGTAAGCAGAGATAAGCAATGTGATTGGTTGATGCTTTGGGAGACGATAACTTTAGTTCTAATTAACTGAGAGTGAGGACACTTGCTGCATAACTTTATTACATCAATACCATGACTAAGATCGATTATGAACATTTTCTGCTGGGAGTAAGCAGAGCGATAATCAATTTGATTGGTCGAGACTTTGGAACACAATAACTCTCCTTCTAATTGAGCTTGTGTGTTCAAACTTGGTGTAGGCGTTCATTATGTGGATGCTTTGATGAACATTGTCTGCTTACAGTAAGCAGAGATAAGCAATCTGATTGGTTGATACTTTGGGGCACGATGACTTTAGTTTTAATTAAATGAGGGTGATGAAACGCCGAGTATAGATTCATTATATTTTAACCTTCGATGATGGGAAATTTCTGCTTAGACTAAGGAGCGATAAGCTTTTTGATTGGTCAATATTTTAAAACATAACAACTTGATTTTTAAATATGATGTAGATGTTCATTAGTTGAATGTCTTGACTGAGTTCAATGATTAACATTTCGAGCTAAAGCTAAGCAGAGCTAACCAATTTCATTGGTCGATGCTTTAGGAAAAAATAACTTTGATTCTATATGATAGAGAGTGAAGAAACGTAGTGTATAGTTGATAATCAGTTGGATTGCTTGATATTTTTGAAAAAAAATAAATGTGCGATAAATTAATGTGTCATCTTTTTATTTTGGGATTTCGGCAGGGAACATCAGCCCCACTGTTGGCTTGTAAATCTGGCTGATGCGACTTCAAAATTGAAAATAAACACAATAGGCCGTAGTTTGGGTAATTCGTCTCCTGTTTCCAAAATTGAAAATAAACACAATAGGCCGTAGTTTGGGTAATTCGTCTCCTGTTTCCAAAATCAATACATTTCTGGATAGCCGAGATCAGGGTCCAATTTTTGGTATTTCAAAATTTCACAATTTTACAGAAGATTTTATTTCCTAAATTTTTAAAATTTACAAATTTGACCTAAATATTAGCACAGCTGGTTCCAAAAATAAAAGTTCCATTCAAATTTATCGCATTTAATTTTTAGATATTTTAATACCATATTTGGTTGTTTTCCGGCATTAAAGATACATTATGGGAGATTTTTATAGAGAGTTGGCCATTCTTGCTATAACAGTTCAAAAGTAGATGATGAAAGAAGAATATATTGAAAAATTCAATCAAATTAGTTTATTCTGAACATAGTTATCATCGTTGTAATATTTGCCTAGAAATGGTAGCGAAATGTGTCTTCACCTTTGACGATCGTTTGATTGACAGGCGTTAACTCCACCTACATATCTCGATTATCAAGTAAAGTTTTCAATTGCATACGGAAACGCTTTACAGCGGCCTCGCTAAGTACACTCTATCATTTAGCCTCGATTTAACTGACGTATTTTCATCAGGTTACCCCTTATTTGATTTAATCAATTAGTGAAATCCTATTTAAATCCGCGCTGTATCCGAGCCATCCGTGGGTCTACAGAGTTGATTTTGGACTTGTTGTTTAAATAAAGATCTAATTTATAATTTCTATAACATCTGAAGCCTAAATTAAGACTTGCAATAATCAGATTTAGCTCTTGCATAATGCATGTTTAAAATTCATTTCAATTTCTGATCAATCTCGTTTTTAAACGGCTAGATCCCTTTTCTTTTATTTTTCAAATTATTTTTTCGCTCGGGTGAAATGTTTCTCGCTACATTTAGGCTTATAACTTCGCAGGTTTTTGACCGATTTTAATAATTATTTTTTCTTGTTCTTTTTTCTTTTAAGACCCTTGATATGACCCATGACACGTGACGATGAATTTGAAAGCATTTATATCTGCATGGAACAGGTGCAGATCAAGTTATTATTTTTTTTGTGTGTGTTTTGTCCACAAATCGGATTTCTCACAATCTAAGAATGGGATCTTCCTGAAACTTTGACCTACATCCTCAAAAATCGGTGGTAGCTTTTGCATAAATATATTTTCAAAACGTTTTACGAATTTGAAATCACCGAAATTTTCGAACGAAAAAAGTAACCATACAATGTGGTAATTTTGTGGATTTTTGACTTATTTTACTAATTCATTTTTCTTTTAGTACCTTGAAATTTATTTTTACCTACAATTTCAGATATTCGAACAAAAAAACTGACGATGCAATGTCGTAACTCTGTGAATTTTTTTTTTACCTATTTCACTAATTGTTTTTTTTAATTGGGTATCTTGACGAAATTCATTTTCACCTGCAATTTCAGATTTTCGAATTTTGAAAATTCGTCGCTGTTATTTCGTCTCGGAAGTTGACAGCAATATTTGCAAGATTTTCATGAAATTTGGAATTTCTAACCTTAGAGAAATTAAGGATCAAAATTTAAATATAGGTCAGATTGCCTTGAAAAAACATTTCTGTACTAGCTAAGAAATTACTGACGCGTACACAAACTATGAAGTCTGTCGATCGAACCGGAAATGCCGCCATCTTGAAACGTGAAATTTTTTTAAGGCTTTTGCGAAATTTTGCTTACAGACATGGGAGTTACATTTCTGAATCCTTGAAGGAATGCGAAAAGTTCAGATCAGAATTTTCAATTAAATCAACTGATGGTCACCATTTTGAATTGCATTTTGAAAAATAGTGAAAAATCTACATTAACAGGCTTGTAAATAAACACAATAGGCCTTAATATGTTCAATGTGTCTCCCATTTCTGAAATTAATACATTTCTAAATAGCCCGGATCATGGTCGAATTTTGGGCGTTTGAAAATTTCACGTTTTTCGTGCCGACAAAGTTGTTTACGAGTGAAAAATCCATAGTAACGGCTTTGAAATACTCGGAATAGGCCTTAGTTTCGTGACTTCGCCTCCTATTTCCGAAATAATACATTTCTAGTTAGAATCCTTCCACGAATGGGTGGTGGCTTTGGAATGAATATATTTTCAAAACGTTTTACGAATCCGAAATCACCGATTTTTACTGATAAAACCTGTTGAACTACATATCTTATAATTATTATTTGATAGAATTAGGAAGGTGATATAAATGTTCTTTATGCCATGTTATGATGATTTTATAACATTAACTATATAGAACGGGAAAAGACTATGCCCAGATTAGATGGGAATGTTAAAGGAAGTTATATATTATTACATTTACTCATTTCTTGGCAAAACGTTCTATATCAATATAGCTAATTTACATCTGCATAAACTGGCGATAGAAGGGTTTGATACATTTATCTTTAATTCGACTTCGCCAATACTGATACCCCGACTACAAAGTCTAAAATACTATTCCTATTCAAATACTATTATTATCCAATTTAGAAATATATACACATTTCTTTTTTAGAGTTACGACAGACGATGGCTGCTAGCGACATTGAAGGTGAGTAGACTAGGTCCATCTCGTGTGATCACAAACTTCATGAATGGGAATGGATGTTTTAGATTGAGTGAAACAGACGCCTCTGATATAAGCCATATATCAATAACATGTGGTTCTGGAAGTGGTGCATTAAGCGATTGGACAATAAGTATCCTAACTATAAGCAACTTCGACCCAGGGAGAGATGCGGGATATTGGGGATGTTCAGATTGTACCAAATCTATAGGTGATAGTGTGTATTTGAATTCAACAGGTAGGTACATTTTTTTATTGATTTCGGGATAATTGAACTCCATCCGGAACCAATCACCTGTAAATCATTTGTTTGGGTTGTGAACTCGCCTAGCACCCAACACCGCAACTCTAGAAGAGGACGTAACCAGTCAAACACAAAAATAGAGAACGATCATAAGTTTATATAGTAAATTTAATATTTTGTAGTAAACAAGAAAGGTGGCTATGCCAATAATATCTGATCTAAAGTAGCGTCTTTAGGTTGGGCAGTTAAGTAGTATTTACACTATAAGTAATACCAACCTAGCAATTTATTCCCCGAGGGGTGTGATAAGCACTTTAAAAAATCATTAATCCTTGTTGCAATTATTGTTAGTATTATATTCTTTATATGTTTGATAATAATAATTCCTATTTTACAAGACGCTGAAATTAAAAATATTAAGGTAACATCTTCAACTGGTTTTATATCTTCTACCAACGACCTTACTTTACTATCCGAGGAAACCGATGTTCTAACTTGTACAGCTGAATGTAATGACATCTGTCAATATAAATGGATGAAAGGAACTGACTTAGTAGCATCAACAAGTCAGCTTTCGTTAAATAATATCAACTCTACACTGGGAGGGCTGTATACATGTATTGCCACCTATAATGGTTCGGAGCTAAAACGGTCATTAAGATTATACGGTATGTATTGAGACATTGTAAAATATTTCAGTTGTTGCTTCTTCTGTGAAATGTGGCTTTCCCTTGTCAGTGGTGCAGGATTGGGTCTGACAAGGACAGCTGTCTAGTGGTTCGTGTGGGACGAAAATCGAGATCCCGTGTATACATTGGCGTGCACGTAAAATATCCCTTGGAATTCGATATAAGAGTAGGCCATAGTGCCGCTGCTCGGGCAAAATTCCCCCCATAGCACACTGTATCGAGTCCAAAAGTAAGATTGTGTACTTTTTCTGTTTGAATACAAACAAACACGGACTGAAAAGTACAATTTTCATACATTCAGATAAAAATAAATGTTGTACTTGAATAAACATAACTACATAAGATATACATTTATATTGAGTTATTTTATCAATTAAAATCTGTAATTTTTAAAAAAAATATATTAATCCTACAGTTCAAGACAGAAGTTTGATAACAATCAATCTACCGAGTGATATTATAACAGTTAATGAAGGCGAGAGCATAACAATAACGTGTTCTGCTGATAGCTACCCACGTAATAGCATAAATGGTTATCTGTAATTCCATGTAACATATGACAGGGGTGACCACCACCGACGCATGCGCATATAGTGATTCGAAGTGGCGCAATGCACCCCTGAGATAATAATAAAGTAAGGCGATACACCTGCCTTTAACCATTTTATTATTTCGTGCACATCCTTTTACAGAACATTATAACATATATGTTGAACGTGGATGTGTACGAACTATGACCGTTGACACCATGTTTCATCATACACAAGCATAACTGGCAAATATACCGTTTGACAGGATAGGATATATTCGTTATTTCACCTACTGTTATACAGGATAGCATATATTTGTTATTTCACCTATTGTTTGACAGGATAGAGTATATTCGTTATTTCACTTATTGTGTACTTTCTAGTCATGCCCAATCAGTTTAAAATAGATGACCTAATTAAACCCAGGATAAATGGTTTTAGATAAATGCAATTAAGGGCAAGGTAAAGTGACCAAAATTGTCACAACACCTCAAATAGGGGGTCCTTTAGTGCCTTTATTTTGGTGTCTAGACGTGCTTGAGATGATACTGAACAAAAAAAATGGATGAAAATCAAAAATAATTACTTTGGAATTTGTAACTTTGGAAAATATGATGCAAATATACCATTCAGCACTGCGCAGCTACAGGGTAAACAACTCAACATGGGAAATCACAAGGTCTCACAGAGATACCTGAATATATACACTACAGCCATCAAGACTTCAAATTTTGAAAACTATCTTTGTTTTAGCACACCATGTCCATATAATGAAACTTTTATTTTTCAAATATTCCTCCATCATAAACATCATTTGGATTAAATGTTTTGGGTCTGTATGGAATATTGTAAATACTGCATCACAATTCCCTTGAAACTGCTTTTGGTTTTCAGCAAATTTTTATAATGAATACACATTGTTATCATTTGTATTACTTCTTAATTCACCCCTTGAAACATTCTTTAATCTTAGATTGTACACTAATAGTCCACTATTGAATGTGGAAAGGTCCGACTGAATGATTGATTAGAAAATATGATGTGTTTCAAATGGTACTCCATAGAAATGAATTTGCCCCACAAAAATTATATCTAGGTAACAAATTCTATATCAGACCACAAAAATGATTATTATTCTAACATAAATGAATAATAATCTATCCAAAATTTAGAAACAAGCCTTTTTGCTAACATTTACCAACACTTGACAACAGCAGCCATGATAGCTTAGATTTTGACAGTTCTGTTGTCATCGATTTACAGAACGGTCCATATGAATAATTTTGATATTAATGTGACAGTTCTTTCAAATGAAGCGCAATAGTCTATAATATTACGATTTACCACCTGATGTCAGTATTATTGTGATAGTATTAGTCAAAAAGTATTTACTGCATTTTTATTTACCTTTCTGTGTCGAATTACCGCTCAAAGGAAGTGTTGCTCGCATCAATGAGTTCATGCATGACTTATTTTTTTAATATTATCAAATCCCGTAAATGACAACTCATTTGTATTTTGATATGAATTAATCATATTTCACAGTTGTTTAAATTAAAAAAAAAATTGTTTTTAAAATTAACACTTTGCTCATTGATATTAGCATACGGTCAAGGACATACCAGATATTCGGACACGAAGGCAACCTACGAAACATTGTTTACATATATACAACGGCGAAATGTGTTATCACTAAAGGGAATACGACATAATAGTATGTATGGTGATGTAAATGAAACCTTTGCATATTTATACAATGTTCCGCTAAGCGTTGTCAGTTTAACGATTATTCGCATCACTCGTCTAAAGACATGAAGGGTCATTTTCAAGATTGAAAAAGAAAATGGCGGATCCAAACATCGTGGTAGCAAGACGTGGAAATCCCACACTTCAAGGAAATAGGAAAGCAATATAAAATCTAAGACTCAAATACTGTCTTACATAGAGCAGAGTATAAATAGAGAGATAATAGCTGTAACCAAGTTTTATCGTTTTGTCTGTAGGTATAACCGCGATTGGACAAGAAAGTGATGAAACTGAAATTTTCGTTTACGTGATAACACGCGAAGGAACGAATTAAAGGGGTGTTGACAGTGAAATAGTGTATTGTGAGTAATAGAGTTTATTTTGGTCGTTTGTATCCAAGGGCCACTATTCTGTGTTGGGAAATAATATTTTCAGCCTTGTTATTTTTGAGACTACTATTCAACAAGATGGTGTCACTTTACCTTACCCATAACAAGACTGGCATTGCGCTAATTGGTCCTCGGGAAATCCGCCCAGCGGCCTGATAATTTATAATACGGCCATGTAAGAATATACAAATTTCAATGGTTTTAATCTAAATTATGAAGTTGTTCATTTAAATGTATTATTATTAAATTCAGATGGACCATCATCAGTAGAAATAACACCATGATCAGACCCAGTAACAATAACAAATGGAGAATCTCTAAGCTTCAACTGTTCTGCTGATTTTCAACCAGATTGTAGTTATACCTGGAAATATAACAATGTTATTGTCTCTAATACTGCTACTTATATCATCTGTGCCATTAGTACTAGTGAAAATGGTTTCTATACTTGCACAGCAACCAACACTTTAGGAAGTGTGACAGAATCTGCTAATGTTCAAGTGAATTGTACGTCTGTTCTTTTCTTTAAATTTAATAATTAGTGCTAATAAATATTTGTTGTACGTTTGTGTAATAAATCCGTCATTTTATGATGCAAGTATAATTTGTTGATCAGCAATGGAATATTTGTGGTTTAGAAGAACTACAACCGACCTACTTTTATGTATAAATGAATGTCGTTGAAAATGATAGATGTTTTTTTTATTATCTTAGATGGACCATCATCAGTAGTAATAACTCCAACATCAGATCCAGTAACAATAACAAATGGAGAATCTTTAAACCTCGTCTGTTCTTCTGATTGTCAACCAGATTTTAATTATACATGGACATATATTTAACAATGTTATAGTTTCAACTACTGCTACTTATACTATAAACTCCAATACTAATAGCCAAAATGGTGTTTATACCTGTACAGCGACCAACGTTTTAGGTCGTGCGATTAAATCTACCAAAGTTGCTGTTAATTGTAAGTGTTAGTTTTTGGTACTACTAGGCTGTATTCAATCCATTTCCAGGCAGATAGATCGTGAGGCTCCATTCATATGTATCATCTATTCATTGAACAAATGTCTAAATTTGAACCCTTAAAGTTACTTTGTGAATATTATGTAAAGCTTTCAAAACAAATTTAACGGGTGGTCGCTTATCTACTTTTGAAACAAATGACTTATATACTTCCTTTTATTTTATGATCAGTAGTGGAATACCGCGTTTTATCAGTGAAATAAAAGTGTTATTCCACTGGCTAAAGAAGTCCATGTTGTTTTTACCTAAAATGATTGTAAAATCATAAAATAAATAGAACATTTGTCGTTTTGTCGTGAATAACATATTTTATTTCATCTCAAAGCAAGAAAACATCTATATTTTCACTCATGCTAAGCATTCGTGAAAATATAAATTTTCTTGCTTCTCGATGAAATAAAATATGTTATTCACGACAAAACGACAAATATCCTCTATTTACATACACAACCACTATGTGCAAAGTGTAGTTTATCTTTTTTCCAGATGGTTGGGTTGGATGGCTGAATGGTTAGCGCGCGCTGTATCATAAAGTCTGTCATTGAGTCGACTGGCGTGGTTTCGAATCCCCGGTTGTACGTGACAAGGAGTAGGGTCGCCTGTCCAACCTCGTGGGTTTTTTCCGGGTCCTCCGGTTTCCTCCCACTGCTAAAGACCCCTATGCGCAAGCGAATTATTGAAATAAAATTAAACCATACGTTAGTCCCGAAATGACCTAGTTTGTGTCGAGTAGACGTTAAACCCCATTTCTCTCTCTCTCTCTTTTTTCCAGATGGACCATCATCAGTTATAATAACCCCGACTGAAGATCCTGTAAATGTGCAATATGGAGAAAATGTTAGTTTTGTCTGTTCATCTGATTGTAAACCAGTTTGTAATTATAGATGGGAATATAAGAACGTGGTAGTTTCTACTAGTGCTACATATACTACAACTATCACTCTAAATGGCACTTACAGCTGTACAGCTAGTAATGCTATTGGACGTGTCACAGATTCTTCAAATGTTGTCGTTAAAGGTTAAGCTTATTATCATCTTTCATTATCTGATAAACCGTATAACGGCGACATCTTTAGATTAATGTCAACGTTAGTTGGCTCGTTAGTTAGGCCTACTATGTTTGATTCAGTCAACGGAAGACCACCGAATGTACTAACACTGAAATATCTTGTCAATACGGTAGCCGGTCGTGACATATACTAGAATAATACAATGTATGACAAATATTTCCTTTTTCCTTGTTGCAAACTTAAAATAATGTATTATTACAGGCGGGGTACTGTATAGCGAACTGGAAGCTTTCACTTGATATGATAATAGTTTGGTGGTCAGTATACTTGCTATCTTTGTTTTTTGTGTGTTTTATCGCCAGGTTTGACTTTTATTTGTGTAAGGCGTGGTTATGCTTCAAATTATTGCTCCATTTAAGAGCGAATGGTGGTGCTTACAACCTGTTGCTGTACTGTGGGGTGTACATGTTTGTTTGTGTGTGTTTTTTATAGGTTAAATATAAACAGTTGTCGTCCTATCAGATGGCACATCATCAACAATGGAACCAGGTAGTTCAATAACTATGGCGTGTGAAGCTGATTGTATGCCGGTAAATAGCTGCAGTTATGTGTGGAAAGACAACCAGAACAACATTCTCTCAGTGGGAAGGGAGATCACTCTTACTAATGTAGCGACATCTGACACTGGGACATATACTTGAATGGCAAGTAACGACATGTCAAAATCGGCATCAATCGAGGTAGCGACTAGACGTAAGTAGAATAGTAACTGTAACTAATTCAGATAATCCACTTTGGATTTACAAATGTGAGTTTGGAGTTTCTTTAAAATTGGAGAGGTCCTTTGGGTCACATAGTGCTATAATCATTCCTGTCTTTGTTTCAATATTTTGACGGGGAGCCACGGTGGCTAAGGGGGTAAGATGCTCCCTCGCTAGCCTGGAGGTTGTGATGTCTCCCTGGTCAGTGATGCAGGACGGAGGGGCTGACAGCTCTCTAGTCTTTCGATTATGACGAAAAACCGAGCTCACGTGTATACATTGGCGTACACGTAAAAGATCCATTGGCAGCTGGAATTCCCTCATAACATACTGTATGGCGTATGCCCGTCTTCATTAGCCCAGTATAGGAGCAGAACAGTAGGACGTTAAACCCCATTTCATTTCATTTTTCAATATTTTGACAGATGCATCAGATGTAGCAAGCATGGTTATTCACAGAACACCCAACCTGTCCTCTTATGACAAGGGATCGAGTCTAACCTTAAGCTGTTCTGTGAGCTGTGTTCCCGACTGTATGGTTCAATGGAGTAAAGGAACGACCATTTTTACGACTTCCAATGGTGTTTTGTCTTTATCAGCTTTAGAAACAGATGATGCTGGAACATATACGTGTTCGGTTGGAAATTCAATGGGCGGCCCAATCGAGAAAACTACTGAGTTCACTGTTAAAGGTGAGTTTATACCATGGCGACATTTAAATCCCATTTAACCCCAAACAATATTTGACCAACTATTAATGCCCAAACATGTCAGAATAAAAGTAAAATAGATATTAAGAACATTATGTGTCTTAGATAAATATATCCATAATTATTATATCTCTTTCGTATCAGCCTGGATTTTTATACACCCCTTTTGGGGTCACACTGTATCAAAAGTCTTTACTTTAAAGATCTGCAATGTGCCACCTTTAATTTAATCTGTCGATAATCTGTACCAAAAGGTATTATTTTCAGATGGCCATAATCATTAGATAATGATAATAAATTTTTCAAAAATAGTGTTGTAGTGTTATAAATCTACAATAAATATTATGCGTGTTTTTGCTCAATCATTTTCATTTTCCTCTTCAGTAACTATCTCTGGAACTGGATCTGGAAGCACACATGTCTTTTCCTGGATGATAACCGTGGGATGTTTGTTATATGCTTTAATTGATATGTTATATTTTAATGTTAACTTTGAGATTTCCCGGTATCAATTTGGACTTCATAACATAGTATTTTTTTATTTTCTTATATACAGCCCTTTATAAGCACTCATATCAAATACCGGTAAATAAGTAATGAATGATATCCGATGATTATAAAGTAAATTGGCTATAGCATACTCTTACATTTGCTCAATTTGGTTTGTTTATGTGATGAATATATATGTATAATGGACACTATTAAAACAGTTTTTATCGACATGAAATGTATATTTTTCGCGAGAAAGGTACTTTTATATGATAGTTGTGGGGTAATAATGCTATTGACCTATATTTACAGCAATAAAAACACTTTTTGTAACTAAGATTTTTCTCTGTATAATAATAATAATTACCATCTTCTAAAATATGTTCGGATGGCAGGAAAAACCTTGTAAAATTCCATTAGCAGATGGAATTCGATATAAGCGCTGTCCGGGCAAACTTCTCTTTATAGTACACTGTATGTTGTACGCCCGTCCTCATTAGCCCAGTCAGAGCACAATAGAGCAATAGTCTTTTCTGTGTTATCTGCCCTACTTTTTTCACCGCGAAGTAGAGCTAATATCAGTTTTTATTTACATAGATTTAAATTCGGTGTGGTGATCAGGTGTGTGAGGGGCCTTTTCCGAGATACGGGGTGGGGATTGACAAAAGGTGGGTCCTATGTCTAAAAGTGGGTGCAAATGTAAAATTGATGATCATTTTATTGCACTTTACATTTCTAAACATGTAGGGGGGCTAAAATATATTTTGGTGGGCAAAAACTACATAGCCCGAAGTTGTTTTGATAATCATATTATAGATTAGGGGCCCAAAATGTATTTTGTTGGACAAAAACCGCATGGTCCGAAAGTATGGAAGACCAAACAGCTCTTTATTCAGTGTTCTTAGTTCTTAATCCTTAATTTATAGTCCTTAATTCTTATTTCTTCGACTGTCCAACCTCGTGGGTTTTCTCTGGGTCCTCCGGTTTCCTCCCACTGCTAAAGACCCCTACGCGCAAGCAAATTATGGAAATAAAATGAACCATATGTTAGTCCCGAAATGACCTAGTTTGTGTCGAGTGGACGTTAAACCCAATTTCTCACTCTTTCTCTTATTTCTTCATTGGTTGTCGTATTTCGACATTTGTACAGGAAAATTAACATTTGTATCTTAAAATCAATAATCGTTTTACAAATCAGACATTTGTCATATATCAGATTTGTAAAATGTATTTTTGTTTAACTTAATTGTATCTTAAAATAAAGATAATATTGTTTTTTTTTTTAGAAAATCACAAAATTAGCCTACATTTACATTTCATCAGATAAATACAACGAAAAACAAATCTGGAACAACAAATTTCCAAATACAAATCTTGCAAAACATTTCTCTAAAAACATTTCTCCAAATACATTTCTCCAAAAACATTTCTCGACATTTATCGAACCGGAACATTATCACGATATGAGCGGAAATCAACCTGGCATACAATAAGTCACCATACAATAATGGGGAATCAAGTATACGCATATGTACATAAAGAAAATCGCTTGATGACCGCGACTCTAGTGAAACCACGTGCGTAGTAAGGCTAATCGGACCGGGCCTTCGATAAAGAAAATAAATTGAAAGTAGTCTATTTTCAGAAATTCAGTTTTGTTTGATAGCGACATATTTCTTTGCCCAAAGAGAGAGAGAAATGGGGTTTAACATCCACTCGACACAACTAGGTCATTTTGGGACTAACACATGGTTCAATCTTATTTCAATAATTTGCTTGCGCGTAGAGTTCTTTAGCAGTGGGAGGAAATCAGAGGACCAGGAGAAAACCCACGAAGATGGACAGGCGATCCTACTCCTTGTCACGTACAACCGGGGAATCGAAACCACGCCAGTTGACTCAATGACAGACCTTATGATAAAGCGCGCACGTGCTAACCATTGGGCCACCCCCCCCCCACTCCATTGTTCACAGTGTTTTATCTCTTCGTGTTTTCATGAATGTACCAGGGAATAAGTAATATATTGAAAAAGGGATACCAAAATACTTTCCGGTCAAACATTACACCATAACCCATATTTTAAATTTTAAATCCCCCGCCAGCACCCCCCCCCCCCCAATAACTTAATATTTAGCGTCACCTAATACCCCACCCACCCCCTCTCCATCACTTAACAGAGTTTAATACCGTACACCTTTTCAGGTTATTTTCTGGCACATTTATATTTACACTCCTTGAAAAAAGATCAAAGTTTCACGGTACTAAATTTTATTAAGGGAGGGGAGGGGGAGGGGTATTTAATTTATTTTTAAAAAAGATCTGAATAAGAAATTCTCGATATCTGTTCATATACTGCTACAAAGAATGTTTTTTGCTTGCTGCAAAATGTAAATTTATATTTACATACCTTGAAAAAAGAGAAAAATTAGACTGGCACTAATCGGTATTAAATGAGGAGAGCGGAGGGGGGGGGGGGTTATTTAACGTCAAAATACGGGTCATAACACGCAATACAAGATATCGGGATGCATACCATTAAAAAGTTCCAAATACATTTTCCAAATTCTAAAATACATTTTCCAAATTCTAAAATATTTTCTGACATATGCATATTTACGTACCTTGTTAAAGCAGATACAATTTGGATCGTCTGAACTCTATCTAGTGAAGGGGATGGGAGGGGGTATGTTTAAAAGTCAAAATACGCGTCTTAATATGAAATTCCTGTTATCGTGTAATGCTTCACCGGAAAGTATTTGTCTTTCGCGTACTAGCTATTTTACTGGGACATTCATGATTACATGATTTAGAAGAGATAAAGTCCTCTTTCGTTTGTCCAAAGAAATATGTCGCTATCAAAAAATAACCTAATTACTAAAAATACACTACTTTCAATTTATTTTATTTAATGCTAGATCATATTTACCAATATACGCATGTGATTTCACTAAAGTCACAGTCATCGAGCGATTTTTCTTATTGTATATTATGCTTGATCGATTCTCCTTCATTATATGGCGACTTATTGTATGCCAGGTTGATTTCGGCTCATGCCGTCATAATGTTCCGGTTCGATGAATTTCGAGAAATGTTTTTGAAGAAATTTTTTTGGAGAAATGTTTTGCAAGAATTGTATTTGGAGAATTGTATTTGGAGCAGAACAGTAAACCCCATTTCATTTCGGTAAAACAATCTGCACATCGCTAAAAACAAGATGGACAACTGTTTTGCTTTTCTGGGACAATCTTTGATGTTTTATCAACGCTGAGTAATAACTTCGATCGCTTGACTGCTCATACTGACTAGCGTTTGTTTGGATTTGTTTCATCTGTTTTGTAATATTCTTGAGAATTAATGATAATAGTTAGTTTGTCATGGTTTTCAGTTTATTATCATTATCATTACCATTATCATATATCTTAAGGTAGGTGGGTAAGACGCTAGCTCGCTAGCCTGGAGGTCGGGTATTCGATCCCTGCATTGGCCGAGAAAGTTCATCCAGATTTTCCGGCGTGGTTCTCCCTTGTCAGTGATGCAGGATGGAGGGGCTGACAAGGAAAGCTGTCTAGTCGTTCGGATGGGACGAAAAACCGAGGTCCCGTGTACACATTGGCGTATGCCCGTCTTCATTAGCCCAGGTTAGGAGCAGAACAGTAGGACGTTAAACCCCATTTCATTTCATGTACATGAATAACTAGGGGAGGGGAGGGGGTCACGGCCGAATGGTTAGCGCGTGCGCGCTGTATCATGATGTCTGTCATTAAGTCAACTGACGTGATTTCGATTTCCCCGGTTGTACTGCAGGTCCTCCCACTGCTAAAGACCCCTACGCCTAAGCGAATTATTGAAATAACATTGAACCATGTTAGTCCCGAAATGACCTAGGCTGTGTCCAGTAGACGTCGACGAAGACTGGCTGCGTGTACAAAACAAAGATGTGTGGACTTGTAATTTTATCGATTTATGCTGTCTGCATACATATTTATTGGCAGAAGTCTATTTTAAATCTGATCGAATCCAAGCCGGGCGATTATCTAGCGTTGATTTGTTTGATTTTGTTATCTTAATTAAAAATTTAATAATGAATCTGGATACAAGAGATCGCAAATTATGTCGTGAGAAATGTGTTATTGCAGGCGATACGTTTCAAGTCAGTAGCTTGAAGCGTATATATGGTATTAGTGTCAGTGGCCTGTGGCACGAAGTAACAGTATATTGTCGCATACATAATATATTATGTCAACGCTTGGGCGATATAATATATTATGTCAACGCTTGGAACTAGGATGGAGGTGACTAGGCATGAACAAAAAACAAGATGGCACCGATAACAATTGTAAAAGATTATATTGTTAATATTAGAAAATAGTAGGCCTATAATCAACCGTCACGTGTGAAATTAAAATTATATAAACCATTTCTGGGATACGTGTGTAAACTTTCTTTCAGCTTTCAGATAGGAACAGCTCGAGCCTAACCCTAACCCTAACCCTAACCCTGCCCTAGCGTCAACACAATATATTATATCGCCCAAGCGTTGACATAATATATTATGTATGCGACAATATACTGTTACTTCGTGCCACAAGCCACTGACACTAATACCATATATACGCTTCAAGCTACTGACTTGAAACGTGCAGGGGTGGTTATTGTTGCGTCGTTACTTTAAGCCTGGCTGTTATATCGACACCTTTGCTGTTGTATCATCTGCACCCAGTAGTGTTTCAGCTTTCCTTGTCAGCCCCTCCGTCCTGCATCACTGACAAGGGAGAACCACGCCGGAAAATCTGGATGAACTTTCTCGGCCAATGCAGGGATCGAACACCCGACCTCCAGGCTAGCGAGCTAGCGTCTTACCCACCTAGCCACGTGATCCCCATTCATGTACATATCAAGACCTTAAGATATATGATAATGATAATGATAATGATAATAAACTGAAAACCATGACAAACTAACTATTATCATTAATTCTCAAGAATATTACAAAACAGATGAAACAAATCCAAACAAACGCTAGTCAGTATGAGCAGTCAAGCGATCGAAGTTATTACTCAGCGTTGATAAAACATCAAAGATTGTCCCAGAAAAGCAAAACAGTTGTCCATCTTGTTTTTAGCGATGTGCAGATTGTTTTACCGAAATGAAATGGGGTTTACTGTTCTGCTCCGACTGGGCTTATAAAGATGGGCATACAACACACAGTGCGCTATGAGGGATATTTGCCAAGACAGCGGCGCTACGGTCTACTCTTATATCGAATGTCTTTCACCATTGGGAAACCACACCGAAAAATGCCGATGAACTCTCTCGCCCAACACCGGAATCGAACCCATGAACTATATAGTTTTACTTACATCTATAGGGTAAATCAAAATTTGGTGAACAACCTTTGAATTATTTTACTGCTTAACTAATGTGCTATTACTTTATTATTTGCAGGAAACACAAGATCACTTGTCACCCCTTTAAATAAATCTTTTCAGCCTGTTGAGGTGCACAATGAACTTGACAAACTAAGTAAAGCATTGTTTGATGTATTACCTACAGCATACCTTTTCAGCCTGTTGAGGTGCACAATGAACTTGACAAACTAAGTAAAGCATTGTTTGATGTATTACCTACAGCATACCCTTTCAGCCTGTTGAGGTGCAATACCCTTTCAGCCTGTTGAGGTGCACAATGAACTTGACAAACTAAGTAAAGCATTGTTTGATGTATTACCTACAGCATACCTTTTCAGCCTGTTGAGGTGCACAATGAACTTGACAAACTAAGTAAAGCATTGTTTGATGTATTACCTACAGCATACCTTTTCAAAGGTAGATCTATATTTATATGTATCATATCTTTGTCCTTAAAAGCAGCCATGGTGGCTCAATGAGTAAGATGTTGGTTCCCCCTTGTCAGTGGTGTGGGACAGAGGGTCTGGCAAAGGACAATGTATAGTCATCTGGATGGGATGAAAATCCACGGTCCCGTGTTCACATTGAAGTGCACATAAAAGATCCCTTGGCAGCTGAAGTTCAGTATCAGAGTAGGCAGTGGTTAAACTGAGTAGCTGTGATCAACATTATATGTAAGATCTAATGGTAAGGATTCAGAACAGTCATCTGTCTCAGAGTTTTCATTGATATTACAATTACTATTAATATTTTGCGACTTCCTGCATTTTTTGGGGACATGATCTACATTTTCACGTGCTGTAGGAGGTGGACGAGCCTTAATCTCTCTACGAGACTCATATCCAAGATGTAGTGATGGATATGGGTTAGCAGCGGTTGGATTTCCATTAGCAAAGTGAACGGAACAAACTCGAGAATCAGAAGATGGAAGCCAAATTTTATTCCCTTTCTTCCTGTTTATAATGGATGTCAACTTCTGTCTGCCCTCTGGATCTTTAAGTTCGGTAGGAAAAGAGAATAAGCAAAATGGGGGATCGCAAATACAAGAGCCTGTTACTTTGTTACAGTTATGAATATCACAGTTTTGACATCTCCATTTCTCCAATTTATGTTCACCATTAGAGCACTGAATAAACGCACAACATCTCCGTGATTTTGGCTTTACTTTCTCATCAAATGTTCTGAACAAGTAACAATAAAAAAGCTCTAAACTGTTTAACAATGAAAGTATAATACAACAAGAAAGGTATATATATATATATATATATACTATAACATGTGTATGTCATAGTAAACCTGAAACATTGATGCAAGTCGGATTAGACACTTTTTTGACATTTGTACTTATGGGCATTAAATTCATTCTTAAGGTTTAGCCTACAGTACATGTGGTGGAAATTGTCAACAATTGAGATCTTCTATAGCCAAATTACAAGAGGGACTTCGTGGGGCATAAGACCAAAGAAATTAATTTTGCTTATAACATAACTGGTACCTAAAATTTGACTTCATATTACATGTAAAAAAAATAACTCAACTCAAATACAGTTATTATAGCCAAATGATTTTATTATTAACCTGGTGTATGATCACAATTAATTAAAACCATTAATAATTAGTAATTTATATAGCTGGTGATTATATAAATAATAAGAAGAGTGTTTCACTCCCTAATAAATATATCCATATTTACAAGACGGGATATTATAAAATTGTGTAAATACATTTATTTGGGGTTTTATTTTCAAATGAATTCCTTAAGAAATGTAAACTACAAGTTACATAATATTTGTAGAGCGAAATCTAACATAACGTATTATTTTGGTGCAGTGCATCAATATTTTCCAAAGAAATAGGTAGATCAAAGCTTTATAATCTAAAGTAAAAAATATAAACAATATTAGTTATAAATTTTAAAATATCAAATTAATGTACAGAATATTTGTATTGTGAAATGTAGCAATCTGTTTCACAGAGGATTACGAAAGTCTTCTAATATCTCTGTAAAATATGACTCCCTTCAACACGTGACGTCATATAACGCGACGTCAATCATTGGCTCAATGGCGCGTGCATTGTTTACACAAGACATTACTGGTCCGGGCAGAATGTTGCCTTTTACTCATTTTAATAGCCATTTACACTAAATAGGAAATAATTTTTACATCCAAAAATAATATTTACATGGAATTTAATTTGTCGAAGGAAAAAAAGTTAATATTTGTGGCTCATTAATCCGTATCGATGTCATCCTTATCAGTGATTGTAGCGGCCTAGCAAATATTCACTGCTGATCAGTTTGATTATTTAGGTGCAGTACATTAATATTGCATAAGCATTGTGTTGATCAAAGGCATTTGTAGCAATATAATCGTTGCGACATTGTTTATAAATTTAAAGGCAAGGAATAGAGAAATAAGATAGCTGTATATTTCATTAATTAATATCTTTGGCAAGTTGGTAGAGAATTGTACTAAATCAACTTAGTCTGTAATTGACAGTTGACACATAAAAAGAGTTATAGAGCCAAAGCATAGCTAGTTGTATGTGTCAATAAAATACCACGAGATTACACGTGAGTCGAATTATTCTAATTGCACTATTTGGCTTAAAGTAACCAATCATATCGTTAATTGCACCGGTTCAGGGTCATGAACAAGCTTTCTGTGCGTGATATGCATGAGTCTTATAAAAGAAATCATAGTAAAATTTTAAGTTGGACTTCCATTAGATTCCAGAGAGGTTCCATCTGAGTTCCTAGATAGCCGCTAGGCTGGCTATATAGGGTGGAGAAATGGTTTTAGCTAGTATTGTAATCTGTGTTATACTTGTATACATGTATTGTTGCATTGTTATTCCTGGTAAGACAAACGTTTTAAGAAAACAGAAGCAGGAGTAAAAACAGCTAGAGACAAATTCTAGACGATCACAAGGCTACAGAAATATGTAGTAAGAAAAGATGCATGGGTCGTATGTAGGATGTGGCGACCGGTCTGACATCTTCCGCTCTCCACGTCAGACATAAAGGCCCATGGTGCTACACATTATAATATAAGGTGAAATATAACAATATTAGATATAAATAAAATCAAATCAAATTAACTTGGTCAGAGGCGAATTAAAACCAGATCTTATCTTATATATATATATAACAATAATAATATCAGATTAACTGGGATTATACATTTTTTATAAAGGCCTTGTGAGTGCTTTTAAGAACAATTAAATAATAAAAACAAAATACCGTGCAATTAATCATCAATAAAATCAATATCAAGCCTCATTACAAGTCTGTTGAAGAGCAGTTCGGAATACAATAAGGTATTTTTATCAAAAGTTGGCCATCCCTTCTTCTTGGGTTATACCAATTTACATTTCAATGACCACGGGAGATGAAAGATCATCATTGCCCAGTGTTTAATCCGCAAATGTTTCACCATATTTAGGAGCACCAGAATTAGTTTCAGTTTTTTCCGTTACGTCACTTCCTGCAAAGCAGCCTATCTGAAATTGATGAAGGGTCGTAATGGTGAATTTGCAGTCAGGGTAACGTCAAATCTGTTAAAGGAAAAGTTCACCCAAGCATGTTATTTTGCTTACATGCTCTATTACAATAATATAATGACGGCACCATATTCTGGTATTCAATAATACTCAACCACTCAAACTTTAGATTAACTGTTGTCGTTAGAATGGACTGGCATTAAAGACGACATGCCTAAATGTAAAACGTTAGAGTGTTTAATTAAGACCGGCAAAATCGGAATTGGGCCCACTTTAAAATAACCAAACCCACATCGAATACCAGCGGAAAGGAACGGGGCTATTCTCTGGTTGAGAAATATTGGTACCGGTCATAAAATTTCAGCGACAAGGCTGTGTTTGCCAACAGTTAACTGGTTCTTCACTGGATGGCGTCACACATTCGGATTGATTCCAATTTGTATTTTCGTTATATTGTTGTTTTAGTGGACAAAACATTTTAACTATCAGAAGTATAAATTAAGATGTATTTCCCGGAGAATGTCTTGTTTACATGAATACATGAATCATTCCTTTAAGTAAATCATTACATTGGTTTTACTTAAAATTATGACGTCATTGTGTAGGGATTTTATATCCTTTCGACTCTAGCAGATAAACTGCCTACGCAGGGATCAATTACTTAGCTAAGCACAATCCTGTGTGAATTTACATTTCCCTAACGGAGCTCCTCCACTTTGTTATATACAAGCCGAGATGGAGACCATACCTACGACTTTCATCGATAACGGGGCTTATGACCCACCCCCCCACACACACACACACCCACACACACACACACACTCATCGCCTACTCTTTACACAAAACTTCTACTTACATTTTCAGACATTGACCTTGAACTTGATGGTCCTGAAAGAAGTCGATGATGTATGGCCAAGCCCTCCCTCACCTGCAAATAAAATTGAATAAATTCCATGTCCGGCCTGGAAGTTGTTACATACGATCAATTATGAATCTTTTTCCATACATTTAAATTGACATTATGATTGTAAATTTGTATGTATTTCGTGCGTTCTGACTATTAAAATATTGTAGAAACATGGTTTGGATTAAAATGCAGTAATTACTTTCCATAGAATTGTTGCATCTATTTGAATATACCACAACTGCCTTAGTAGAACTGTTGTGTCTACTTTAATATGTCACGCATATTAATGTGTTACTTTTAAAAAAAAGATGGATATATTTTAATTACCTTTTTGTTCAGGCCACAGTGAAAGATGAAAAAAAGGACACCCTATAATACAAAAATACAATAATCCTGATTGCTTGTTATGATTATTTAAACTATCAGTAGCTTGTTATGACCTTTTAAATTACCATTAGCTTGTTATGACCTTTTAAATTACCATTAGCTTGTTATGATCTTTCAAATTACCATTAGCTTGTTATGACCTTTTAAATTACCATTAGCTTGTTATGATCTTTTAAATTACCATTAGCTTGTTATGATCTTTTAAATTATCATTAGCTTTTTATGATCTTATATATTATCACTAGCTTGTTATGATAAAGTACAATCTTTATCATTTATAGCTTGTTCTGATCATTTAAATTATCATTATTATTATGGTCTTTTAGAGTAAAATAATTACCATTAGCTTGTTATGATATTTAAATTACTCTGATCATAACTATGTTGTTATGGCTGTTAAAAGTGAGAATAACACCTAGACCTTAAGGTAGTAGCATACTTGAATGCAAATAGTCCAAATCATCTCCACTATGCAACACGACGAATATCGTGTTCAACAATCATTGGTAATGATCAGATTAATTATAGTAAGCAGTTACACGGATTAGGGTTGATATTAGTTCTATATCGCCTTGTTTAGGGTTGATATTAATACAGATAGTAATTTAATCATAGTATTATACCCAGCAAACACACTACGTAATCACGACGCTTTAACTACGTTTCATAACTATGCCCTGTCAAACAATAAACGCATAGGTGATGTGGACAGAAGAAAAAGGTTTTACAAAATATCGTTATTTGTACAATGTTGGCGCATGCCCATGTTTCTGCAATGGGATAGCATGCCCAAATGTCATCTAAGCACAAGCAAGCTGTGTGTACATTGCAGGAAATGGGTGTGAACTGTTCAGATTTTTTTTCGAATGCACGCCAAAGTAGGGGAAGAAGATTTCGGTAGTGGTGGGAATTTAAAGCTACGATGCTCGCAATGACGACAGTGACAAGAAACCAAGACTAAACTCGCCGAATCCACCTCCGGGTAGATTAATCGCGTATTTTGTCATACAACACACGAACGTGTATCAGAGCACTATTCCGGGCCTCTGAGATAAGTACCAACAGTTCTAATCAGTATAAAACCGTCCCCAAAGTAGAAGAAGTCGTATAACAACTGCAGTATGTGACGGTGCATGCACAAACAATTCGGAACCGACTTCGAGAAGCTGATTTATAAGCTAACAAACCCTATTTTGGCCCCTCCTGTGACCTCGACCTCGACGTTTACGGGTTCACTGATGTATGAATAAACAGGGGTGGAACTTTGGAAACTGGCGACGATTATTGTTAAGCGACAAGTCACGTTTCCATTTACAACCACGAAATGGAAGACAGCATATGCACAGGCGTCGCAATGAATGTTTTGCCAACAACTGCTTTGAGCAAGTTGGCACATTCGGTAGAGGTGTGTCATGATGTTGGAAGCCATCTCCTACACCAGCAGAAGTGGACTTGTTCTCGTAAAAAATAACCTAACAGGTGTTTACTTCCGGGATGGAATTCTTAACAGCGACATGCTTCCCATTTTGGATGATTAAGAGCACGTAAAACGGCACGTGTAATAATTGATTTCCTACAGAATGAGAACATTAATTTGCTGTTATAGCCACCAAGATCGCTAGATGTCAACCCGATTGAATATCCTTGGGATGAACTGGACAGACATCTATGTCGGCTTCACCCGATGTCCCTGACGCTTCCGCAACTGCCACATGCACTGCAGGACGACTGCCACGCCCATGCGTTTCTTTTTTGACATAGTATATTACAACCAGCAAACACACTACGAAACAACGACGCAATAGTCACGTTACTCTTTGAGCATTTTTTCCAGAATTTGTATCAGTATCAACAGGTATGTTTCCGGTTCCTCGTCAATTTGTAAACACAAAATAATCATATTTTCGAAACATATATTAATGTTAGAAAATGACATAGCGCATCAATAATAATCACGATTATTTGTATTGAATAATCCTTTAGTATATTGCAAAACAAAATCACTAATTGATTTTGTATTGAACACCCTTTATATTATAAATCTTACCAATATTTTCGGATTGAAATGTCTCGGAGTTTCCATCCGGTAGATTTTCCCCAACTAGTTTACTCACTTTGTCCATCGTTTCCATTAAATCTTGGATTATACTGCTATTCTAAATGAGGGAAACAAATAATAGATATTTTGTATATGATAATAAAGTCACCAAATAGTTTTAAAAACGTTCAACAAAAATAAAAGAAAATAGCTTAGTCTACTGATGTCTCCGATGGGCATGATCCTTCACAAATACATACCACCGGGTTTTTGTATGGAATTTGGTTCCTTTAGATTTTAGGCAAATGACCTTCAATTGTTGTATGTCTTGTGACTATAATATGTAAATTATGAATATTGTTACCTCGT
This sequence comes from Patella vulgata, assembly GCF_932274485.2. NCBI lineage: Eukaryota > Metazoa > Mollusca > Gastropoda > Patellidae > Patella > Patella vulgata. Next base: position 65,803,557 of record NC_065885.2, read on the forward strand.
ATTCAAGTGTCTTCATATTTTCAGATTGCTCAGAGTCAAATAATGCGCTGACCAGTATTACTGATTCCTACAAATATGAATACCAATACAACTGAACCCACGATTTGTACAAACAAATAAAATTCCAGTAGAAAGTGAACATATTTATATACTTTGTATCTACCCCACAAATACTCAAATTGATCACTGATCAAAAGGTTAAAATTAGATTTACATTAAATGTTAAATATATAGGCTAATAGTGTAATCACTTACCTTAGCAAAATGTTTAGTTTTATTCTGGGCTGAGGGCGAGTTTTGGGTTGTTTCATTTGTAATTTGTGTCAGGGTTTTCATAGCACTTATCATATGAAGAATTTCGCCCTTCTCTAATTTAGATTGTTTGGTTATTTTGGTCAGATTGGCTAGCAACTTATCGGGTTCGGACACAACAATTCCGGCTTTTACCTGTTCAATCTGAAATAACCCAAATAAATAAACAAAATGAAATACATTTTGGACGGTCTATTACACTTCATTGCATTTCGGGCGGTCTTTTACGATTATTTGTTTTTAAACAATATTTATTCAGAAACTGAGGGGATTGGGGAACAGGCAAAGCCTATATAAACCCCTCTCCCGGTTACAAATAAATTACGTTATATACAATATATTGAAAAAACAAAGAAGAAAAAAATGAATTGATAAAAAGGAAAAGAAGTATTTTGCGGATCATGTTTAGAGAGTTCATGTTTAAATTTTAAGAGTGATAAGACATTTGTTATGGACGGATTTAGGCTGTTACGAATTTGATGATTTTGTGATTGAAGATATATAGGGAATTGTGTCATAAATAACAAATTCCGTTTATATAATTGTCATCTGTTAAAATGTATGTTTCCCTGTCGGATGGTCAATTACATTATATAGTTCTGTGATTGAAGGTCAATTCTGTTTGTATAAACATATTATTTTCTTTTACATCGAAATGAGTCTTTCTTGCATCGCATATCCCATCACTATTGTCCAGAATCCCAACTACTATTCAATTTATATCGAGAAAAGCTAAACTGAAGAAAATGATGTAATTAAACAAAAAAAACTGTCATGCTATATTTAGCTCAATACATGTGTAGGGTTAAGGTTAGGGTTATAATAACGTAACCTGATTCATGATGGTTGTCAATGATGCTTGAATACATGAACTGTAATCTTCCGTCAACCACTTCCCATCGCTATTACAATATCTAGATACACTACCTATAAAGACAGAACGGAAATGAAAAGTCCTACTGGGCTAATGATGACTGGGAAAGTTTGTCAATTAAGATAATATAAGAAAAATATGCGACAGAATATCGTAGCTATATGTCAACTCATCAAAGAATTCTATAGAAACCTGATTATAGTACATGAACATATCTCACGGACTACAGATTTCGAAGAAGAGTCAGCGATTTAGTGACCGTAGGAGGTAGCCTTAAGTCTACTATTATTAAGGCATTTCCAAACGAACAGGCTTAATTTAATTCTAGATTTGGTGTCCCCTGGGGTCGACCAGTCACATTCCCATCTTTACTGAACTAGCCCCATACAGCCAAGTCGTGGTGTTACAAACAAACGAATTAAATTGTCGTTGTATTTTCAATTATACTGCGTGAAATATTACCTGCGTATCCCAATGGGCAAGACTGTTCAGCTGTGGCATCTGGTGACGCTTCCGACCAATGTGTTCCTCTTTCGTCGGTATCGCGTGGACAGGTTAGCGGTCCTTAAATCATAGAAAAACGTTTAAGCTTGTGAAAAGGACACAAAATACCCCGAGTTTGTATTTTCGCAAAGAATACGAAAATGTTGTCGAAGAGTGCGTCACAAAATATAAATCTAGGTTAGAATCATTTCTTTGTCTTTACATTATTTAACATTTTCTCATTATTCAATACAAAGAGACCAGGACATTTAGCTAATTATACTACATTTAGTACCTTTAATGATAATTATTTTGGTTGTGTTGCCTTTACCCCGACCGGCTATGTTTGATCCAATACATGTTAAATTGGTATCCCTGGCCACGACTCTGTTCAAATCAGAACCTAGAAAACAGAAATAGAATGAAATATAGTTCTATAGACACGACAGGTCAATAAGCCAGATATTACGTAACAGTACTTGGACTTCACCAAAGGAAAATTCTACTGTTTTATGGTTATTTTAAACCTTAAAATAAGACACTTAATTAATTTATAAATCACTTTATACTATTCAAAAAAAGTAGGGGATATTTGATTTTTAAGTGTTATTAAAGTCACCTAATGAAACTGACGAAGAAACAAATGACAAAATGAAATGAAGTTCACATTCATCGATTTATTCCAAATGATCGTTAGACTAAGTAAGGCACAGACTGACCATTATAAGGGTAAAATGATACCCGGGGTCAAACAGCAAAGTTACCACAGCATCACAACCAAGTCAGTAACGGGTAAATCCTCCTCTGTTTGACAAACAAGCATTGATCCGACGTGGCATACTCCTAATGAGACGTCTAAGGTCATTTTGGTCCAGATTGTCCCATTCCTTTTGCAACGCAGCAGCAAGTTCTTGGACATTGGCAGGACGTTGTTGACGTTGACGTAACCTCTGTCCAAGCATGTCCCAGACATGCTCGATGGGGGAGAGGTCGGGACTCAGTGCTGGCCAAGGTAATGTGGTGATGTTCTGTTGTTGGAGGTAACCTGTAACGATCCTGGCCCTGTGACATCTTGCGTTGTCATCCTGGAAGATGAAACGGCGGCCATGACGTCGTGCGAACGGCACAACATGGACTGCCAAGATGTTGTCCCGGTAGTACTGGCCTGTAACACGCCCTGCAACAACATGTAAAGCCGTTCTTCCAGCAACAGTGATGCCTCCCCACACCATAACAGAACCACCCCCAAATCGATCATGTCTGATGACGTTAACGTCTTGGAAGCGCTCGTTTCGACGAAGCCACACCCTCCTACGTCTGTCCAAAAAATCAACAGTGAACCTTGACTCATCTGAAAACATCACATTGCTCCAGCGTCGATTATCCCAGTGTTGACGATCCCTACACCAACGACGTCTTGCCTGAATGTGATGATCTCTCAAACAAGGGATCACGCGAGGACGTCGGGCGCGAAGGTGACCCCTATGCAATCGATTCCGAATCGTCTGGCCACTCACTCTCACACCAGTGTCTGTTTAAAGACGAGCGCTGATCTGATTTGCTGTGATGACACGATTTCTCAAGGCCAAGGTACGGATAAATCGATCCTGGGCTTGAGTTGTCGCCCTTGGTCGATCTGATCGTGGTCTGTCCTGTACAGATTGTGTATCACGGTATCTGGACCATAGCCTGCTTATGACAGACTGAGAAACATTCATCGTCCACGCCACAACCGCCTGTGTTGTGCCGATCTGTAGCATGCCAAGGGCACGTAACCTTTCATTTTGGGTAAGCCGACGCATATCAAAATTTGTTTTCTGGTCACTAAAACAATTAAACTGATGTTTCCTCCCTGGAATTCAATGCCACAATGACTGTAACATTCAAAGTCAGAGTCGTGCAAATCTTGGGTTGGACCCCCATGATGATCCCAAGCATCACCTGCATTCCATGCGGTAGCTATTGGTGCGTTTGGGCGTCACGTGTAACTGGAAATGTTTCTTCTGTTAGGTTCTATAGTGACTTTTTTCGTAGTCATTTGCATATTTTAGTATTATGCCCCCAAAATCAAATATCCCCTACTTTTTTTGAATAGTATATATACTTGCCATTTTGTATATTAATTCCATCCTTTATCCACATCAAAGTTGTATATACACCGACTGGTTTTAAAACTTCACACTTTAAGTTGATGCTTATACCACATCTGACATACTGGGTTTTTGGAACACCGACAGTTGGGGGAAAAATAATTGCCAAAGGAATACTCCCAACTTTTCCATAACGACTTAGGTCACTAATATGACATTGTACTGTACCTGAAAATCCACCAGAATTCAAATGCATGTCCTTATAAATGTAAATCTTATTTTAATGTCGGATTTACCAATATCTAGCAATGTGCTTCATTAATCTTTGTTAAATTAAACTGAATTATTTTCAAATGATATCGAGTGACGTGTGTAATGTTTCATTGCCTTGATCTACCATTTCAATATATATCTTATCGAATGTTTGGTATAATGTCAACCATTTGCGAGTAATATCTACTGATGTGTATAATACTGCAATAACTTGATATATCACGTTTAATATAAATGTTTGTAAACATTTTGGTGTGATATTGCTGCAATAACTTGATAATCTTATTACATGTTTGACTTATTAGTTTATATAAATCACCATGTGATATCTAGTGATGTTAGTAATATTTCATTACCTTGGTCTATCATTGTAATATTTGTAATTGTTAAATTAGACTGTAATCGCCACGGGAACTCAAATCCGGTTGAGATTTGAAATCTTGATGAAAACAAAGGTCGAACAACGGCACCATCTAATGTCCATTCCACAGAAACCGAACCAACTGGCTTTATAACATCAGCCTCACAGAAGACAACAGTATCGCCACCCAGGATGTGTTTTGCCTTGTTCAATATTTTGAGAGTTGGAACAAATATATGGCTACCTAAAAGTACACGTCATCAATATATGAGAAGGATTTAACATGAATTTTAACATTATCACTATAACAAAGAACTTGTACTTCATCTTGTGTATGCAAAATACAACATATATTGTATATTATAATAAATAATGTTAAACACTGGTATCACATTTCCTTTAGGTGAATGCATCGTCAACGGCACATTGCTGTTCATTCGTTCGCTCCTAGAGTTTTACGTCCACTTCCACCTAAGGTGACATCATAGACAAGTACATTGCTGTTATATTTATTGTTACTTAACTAAATGCTACCGTGTATGGTGTTTTTGTGTCTCGATGAAACAATTTCGAAGGGCCAAATAATAAACAAATTTGTTTTGAATCGACAATTGTAATGCTATTGACACACATTGTAAAGACACGCAAAAACATAAATTTGTTTACACAATAGATTTATGGTCAACAAATAACAGATTTTGGGCTTAACATATAATACAGCTATAATTACTTCTGTTATTAAAATGGACTCGCCCACGGCGAATCCCAGAATCGTTAAAACTAGCAGGGTGCAGAAGTAACGATTCGATCTTTTTACAAACGGCCTGGCTAGAACATGTGAGGTGAACATCTACCCAAGAATCTTGCCTGAAATGAAAGGAACAAAGCTACATTTGAAATATGTTAAAGATATTTAATGTGACATAACGTCTAGTCTTCAGTTGATGTGGGAAATTTTGCTATCCGAAAAATCGTGATTGTATAAAGACAACATATGAAAATTTTCACCGGATTCCAGATACCAAGTTTTGTATACTGTGTAAAATATAATGTCTTTAACCTGGTAATCATCAACATGTAAATAATATTTTAAATTTGCATAAATAACCCACCTGAACTGTATTATATGCACGCTAACTGATTTATCTACAACTTTACTTATCTGTTGATAGAAGAGGAAAAGGTAAATAAAATAGCTAAATGAAATAGGTAAATATAAGACATGATTTAGAACATTATAGAAATACATATTGATACAAATCTCTGATATTTAAAACAAAAACTGGCATACCATGTCTGTAACATTCTTTACTTGGTTTCTGTATTCCATGGTTGAATTATCTGTTAGTTCTCTTGTCCAAGATATGTATGTAGATTGGAACCTCATTATTCCATAAAATGCTGTAATCATAGTGATATATAAATTAAGTGCCTTTTAAATACTTTGGAATCCCATGTCACCTTGCATGATATTAACGCTAAAGATTTCGGCAGTGATAATCGAACAATTAAATAAACAGTGCTTATCAGAAAATAGAGATTCAAGATCATGTCTTGTCATGGACCAAATGGAAGGATTATCCGCCAGACAAAAGCTCGTGGCGTTGGGAATGCAGTCAGTTTAAAACTTACCAAATTCTAATTGAAATTTAACATTGACATGTATAGACGGGAACTGAACCATCATCACATTAACAACGATGAATTTTGTTTTAGCCATAATTGTGGTGACGCCATCTTGAATTATACTCACTATACCATCATGAAAGCTCAATTCAAGTCCTGAAATGTTTAATATGAAAATATGGGAAATCCCAGATAAACTTGTTAATTCCTTGTGGACTGCTCTTTACTCTAGTTTTATCTGAATCTGTGTTGAAATGAGGTTTAACATCCTACTGTTCTGCTCCAACGTGGCTAATGAAGACGGACATCCGCCATACAGTGTGCTATGAGGGCAAGTCTACCTGGCAGCGGCGATATCGAATTCCAAATGCTACGTGTACGCCAATGTGTACACGGACTTCGGTTTATTGTAACATCCAAACGACTATACGTTGTCCGTTGCAGGCCCTCTTTCCTGCACCACTGACAAAAAGGAACCACACCGAAATACCCCGGTGAACTTTCGCGGCCAACGTTTGGACCGAACACGGGCCCTCCAGGTTAGCGAGGCAATGTACTACTCACTGAATCTATGATACGTTTTAAAAGAAAGATCAGCAATCGGTGTTCAGTTGGCGTTGGTGATAAATGGATAAATTTGTCTGGTACTCCTGGGGTGTATAGGCTTTAATTACTTATTTGGCAAAGTTTAAAAAAGAGTATCGAAAAGTATCCTTTATCAGGTAACTAACAGACACATGGGAGACAACTGCTACGGAAGAGTTGGGTAACCCATATAAACCGTTTTCGCACTATCTCCTAAATAACTCAACGTTCAAACTGTATAATTAAGCTATTGCGTTTAATTGGGCGCTTAAATTGTATACTTGAACGAATCGTGTGTTCATAAACCCCGTGACAGCACAGACTGTCCCATTTAATCGTTATGCTGATCACAAATTCAACAATAAACATACACATAATATTTCGATCACTTAAAGGGGCATGATAGGAGATTAGATAAAGAGCTGACAGTTCTCACTATAATAGTTAAAAACTAGATAATGTAAAGGGTATTTGCGTTAAACTTTAGTCAAATTGATCCAGTCTGAACCGAGATATTAGCTTTTTGAATTCTAGGCCTAGCCTCGATCATCATTACTAAAGTAGGTACGATAAAACATAGTCTCGATTATTCATTTTTGGATTTAATCATCAATGAGCGTTGAGCAGTAGATCGGATTCAAATCCAGTAAATATTACAGGCTAGCAATGACATCGAGAGTTGATTATGGTCTGGATAAGTAATTACTGTCTAATTACTAATTTAGATAACATTTCAGGCCTGAAGAAAGACCTGCAATAGGCATATTTAGCTCTTGCATAAGGTCACACTGATCCGCAGTGAATATTCGCTAGGCCACGACAATCACTGATATGGATGACATCGATGCGACTTAATGAGCCCCAAATATTTTTTTTCCCTAAGACAAATTAAATTCTAAAACATTTTTGTTTGTATTAGAAAAATAAATAAAGACGTTTGAAGTATTTGTAGGTAAAAATTATTTCCTATTTTTGTGTAAATGGGTATGAAAATGAGTAAAAGGCGCCATTCTGCTCGAATCAGTAACGTCTTATGTAAACAATGCACGCGCCTTTAACCAATGATTCACGCCGCGTGATATGACGTCATGTGTTGAAGGCAGTCATCTTTTACAGAGATATTAGAAAACTTTCGTAATACTCTGAGAAACAGATTGGCATAAGGTATGTTTAACAGTACATCATTTACAATTGAACACATATAACGCGTCACGGTGGTGTGTGTGTCATACTGTTTTTAAAAAATCTGAAATCCCTTTAAACACTATAATAGTACTACCTTGTTGCAGTGCTGTGTGTATGCCATCATAACGGATTGAATATCCTCTAGAAGCCGCACAATTAATCTGGCCAATTGGAAGAGTTTTAACACTCTGAAGTTCTCCGATATTTACCGCCATCTTGTTAGTTGAAGTGCATTCTAACCTTACTATAACTATTTGTACTGTTACATTTGTTGATAAACTTGGTATACCATCGTCTGACATCTAAATCATAGAAGAACAAAACTTCAGCTTGATAATAACATTAATAAACAAACACAGACAACAAAGTTTCGCAACAGCACCTTTTATGTGTATTGCTAGTGTACTGCGAGATATACCAGAATGTCAACGGTCCCTTACATCATGGGGGCCACGATGGCTCAGTTTCCTGGAGGTCGCGTGTTCGATCCCTGCATTGGCCGAGAAAGTTCATCCCACGTGTATGCCTTAGGGACCGTTGTCACTAGTCGATCTATGTGGGGCGTCAAGCGTCAGTAATGGGGCCTACAGGTCGATCTATGTGACCCCCTTTATTCAAAAGCAACATCGACACACGTTTAATAATATTGGGCCACACTTCACAGATTCACACTACTGATCCCATTACCTAAAAATCAATGATCGAAGGTGCCAGAGAGAGAGAGAGAGAGAGAGAGAGAGAGAGAGAGAGACTATACAGCCCCCCCCCCCACCCGAACATTTTCCTGCACACACCCCTGGTTTGAGGTGAAGCGAACAAGGAGGAAGAAGTGGTTCAATGATGAAGGCGCTGATGATGAAACATTAGAAATAAATGATCTTCTCAAATGCAATTGTTTATTTCAAAATTTTGGACAGAGTAATCAATAGTTTCGGTGATCCTTTCGCTGAATTACATGATCTTGTAACAAATTTCTAGTGTTCGATTCCAAGTAATTCCGACGATAATAAGGGAACGGGGATCCGACAAATTTTATGCTGGCGACGTTGAGAGAGATTCTGCTATATGATAACTACTCATCATTCATATAATATTATAATGAATTGTGCTAGAAAACAACCCTATCCAGCTCAGAGATACTCCCTTTATCACCTCAAATGATCTCGATACGGTTCACCCAAGCTGACGGACCTTTAGCAGGTTAAAGCTGTTCAAGAACTTTTTAAGAAGCACGATGGGTGAAGAGCGTCTGCACGGATTGAACGTGAATTGGCTCATACAAGTGAGATTAAATGCCCCTCTCCCTGAGCCGGTATTCCAATTACGCCACTAATTAGACAATTGCACCTCATTCCATATCAGGTCAGACAAGTGGAAACCAGGCATAAAGATTAGACTGTGTTTTGGCACCCACAGCTACAGTATACATAACATAAAACAGCGTGATATAATAACAAACCTACTTTGACTTGCAATTTGACTATTCTTTTCATATCATTATCAGTGCTATTTTTCCCATGGTTCAGGTACAGCTTATTCTTGTGAATGGTTGCAGAAACCAAACTATTCTCTTGGTAATCTGAAACATTTTATCCAAATCATTTTACCAAGAGTTATTAGTAGATCATCGAAGATCGACATTTTCAATGTTTTCGTACACCAAAGTGGTCTTTTGATAATTTGTATCAGGTAAACAAATTATTTAACTAATTTGAACCTTGTAGAAATCACTAAATTGTCCCTTTCCAAGATATTTGACATTGTATGTAAGGCATTTCACATCATCATCCGTTATCCTGAATTAATTATCGATTATCTCCCAGATCTGCATATCAGATTATGGAAGACTGTTGGTAGGGAACTACCCTAGATATAAAAACCGTTGAATTCAGTTTTCTGCATCTTCTTGCGGGCCAACTGTGTCTGTACCACTCAATTCCTGGCCTTCAAGTCTTTAGATCTTCTAACTTCAGTAGTTTCAATTGTTTTGGTACCAAACCGTCTCGTGATGATCAGTGTCACGTGAAAAAAATTAATTTGAACCTTATAGACCCAGTGAGTATCTTCGAAGTCCGATTAGTAACCATATGTCAATAGCCACGACAGGAACCCAGGAGTCCAAGAAAGTCAGGTTCGGGTAAAAATTAAAAACAATTCATAAATGGGAAACCTAAAACCATCATAATACCCAATAAAGAAGTTATAAAAAAGTGTACGTTCTGCAGTGTATCGGTACAACTGGGAAATACATACAAATGGAGCGTGGATAGTGTTGCTATATTTGAAAGGGTAATTAATTGTTAAAATGGCTTTTATTTGTAAAAGTATAAATATACTTACTAACAGAAGTGAGTGTTATACTACCAGAATCCTGTGCCTGTGATTGCTTTATGACATCGAGTGCGCCAAGTTCAGCAATATTTACAATCCAGTTAATAATTCTATTTGCAACTGTTGGTGGCCGATTAAATGTTATCAATATGTTTAGGGTTGCTGTTCTACCCTGTGAAGAATCTTCCTTTGCTATTATGGTAAGCTGTAAAAAGAGATATTATTGAATCGTGGTTTATTATCCATGTTGTTCAAAAAAGACATGTTGTTCTTGACAACTTCAATTAAATGAGCTAAATCACTAATATTTGGGACCTAGAAATTGACACAAATTGGTCGCAACGCATATAATAATGTAATATGAATGGATATAAACTGATTTACATTCAGTCGTTTCTGTTTTTACTGTAATTACTTAACAGTTATGTTTGCCGAAATACGCCAGAAGTCTCAATCGAATAGCAATGTCTAGCGTCTGGTTATTCCAGTCCACAGATAGTATTTATTGCGCACGCTTTCTACAAAAGAATATGGGGTCACTGTTTGACATGACGTCTGGTATATGTCTAGCCTCGTTCTTCGAGCCCCGTGTTACAAATGGCGCTGAAACGCATTATGGTACACAATTTGTGTACCAATGGTAAAATGTTTTTTCCCTTAAATATTGGATATCAGAAGCCCATCTTTTCCCGGTAAGATCACAACAACAATGTTGATTTAAATTGACCGAAAATTCGTGTTTTTAATGTCGACGACTTTGAATGATATTGAATTAGAGACTTAAAATTAGCTATTTTCAAGATACATATACATATAACAATTTACTCCTGCCCTCTACCTGGCCCCTGACGTGTATTTCCAGTAGATCACAAGTCATATCTGGATGGATTACTCCAACATCTATATAACACCCATACGTAAATAACACTTACCGGTGCTTTGGCTTCTTGTATCTGGTCTAGCGCTGTAAAGCGCAAACATGGCTTCAGTATTTGTTTATTCCTTACGAGTTTAAACAATTTAAAGAAACCAAATGGATCTTCATTGATGCTAAATATTAAAGCATCGTCGTCGTCAGAACACAGCGAACTGCTATCAAATGAACCAATGTCCATACACAGATTGCCCCAGGACGGTTCGCCAGCTTTTATATTAAATTCAAATTCATGAACCCCTGGTTTGCAATTTGGTGGAGAGCCTACTGAAGTAATAAAACAAATGTTCACTAATGTCAGCCTATCAGATTTCTACGTAAAATAAAAATAATCCTTGCCAATAAACTAATCAAAAGTTCCATTTTCTACATAAAATAGCGAATAGAAATCGATTCATATTGCTGTTAAAAATGTATTGTAAATTAAAACGGGTTACCGTTCTTGAAATGGAATCCCAGTTTGTTAATCGTTACCTGGTATATCTTCGGGAATGGTAGAAGATTGTACAGATGATTCTATAGTCTTGGTAGTTGCTAACGGGCTATTGGTAGTTTTGGAAGTTTCTGAAGTACAAATGTAAAAGTAACAGTGACTAAAGGAATAAGAATAAATAGTTGATATGATCCTTTGGAGAAATAACTCATTAACCCCTTTTTTCCTATAGGCAGATGTTATTGATAGTTATCGTGCCATCTTGACACTTGACAGTAGAATTGATTGAAATATCTTTATGTCGGTTATCCCCACCGATGGTTGTCCAGATTTCACTCATTAGTCCTTTGTCTTCTAAAGCGCTCTGTACTGAACGCTTAATCCAGCAAGATGTCTAATCTTGTCAGATCTTTTGTCTAGAAGGGGGATATAAGAAAGAATGAAAAAGGCGATAGTTCTGTGAAGGCGAGGGCGTCTGAGTTAAGACCGGACAGGGGCCATGTAAGTTAGTTGGGAACCAAGAGTGTCAAGCCAAGCTATGACCATGGCTCCCTCGTCATGCTGATTCTGGAGTCTTTAACTATAAGAAGTTTTGTACTTGATAAGTGTGAAGAATAATAAAAGTAACGTTTGAAATTAAACCTGTGTTGGCATCAAGAACCGACTCAAAGAACCTAAAAGTGTAACACCCGTAGAAGAGTTAATAATAAGTATATTTTTACAGGCTTTGGGAACCTTTTTGTTGAAAACGTATAGGTACTTGATTTTTAGTACTTGCTTGTTGTTTGTTTGGGGGGGGGAGTAGTGGTTATTCATGCGGTAGTTGTTGCAGGGGTATGAATGGTTTGACTAGTGGTTCTTACGGTAATAGGTGTTTTAGGCGCAGTTGTTGACCAAGTTCCACCATGAGTATTTTCTGTTCCGTGTTAACAGAGCAATAAGCAATCGATACTTTGAAGCTGGATAACATCGATTATGTTTGATTAGGGGCGATGGGGCGGTAAACTAGACATAGTAGGGACTAATCTCCACAATACTTTAATATAATCTTACCGTTACATATTACAGACACGTCTCTATTATGACGACACGGGCTAACAGATCTATATCTACAGTCAGTTATATACCCTTCATGTCCATTACATTGTACGTCGGCCACTATATTGCCACGTCCCTCTCCAAAATAAGCGCCTATTTTACTTCTTGCTCCTGTCCTAAAAATATTATTATACGTTCAACTATTCATTGTAAACAAAACTACACTGAATTAATATATAACTATATATTCGTGTACTAATTCGCACAAATACAATAACGTTTATTACAGCCAAAAATGGCAATAATTTAATTCAAGCACTGTATTAAGATTGTTGCATATGCTAGAGCGTATATTATTTCACGTTGTATATTTACCCGCTACATCTTAGTTGTCTACAAACCACAGATGTAGCAATATCGTACCAATAATAATCACAAACTGTTTTCCATTCTCTTTTATCACGCCCCCCGATGTAAGAAGAATACACCCTTCGTATGTCCTGCGTGTCGTAGAAGGCGACTAAAAGGATCCCTGTAATGTGGCAACGTGTTAGACAGAAGGCCAGAGTGTCCGACTCTGTTCAGTCGGCTTTGGTCGTGTTTAGCTGACGAGTAGGCGCACCCTTCCCGTAAATCTGTAATGTATTTGTTGCAGTTCTACCTTTGTGTCCTGAGTGCCTACTCTAAAGTCTAACCTCGTGGGTTTTCTCCGGGTCCTCCCACTGCCAAAGACTCCTACGCGCAAGCGAATTATTGAAATAAAATTGAACCATATGTAAGTCCCGAAATGACCGAATTTGTGTTGAGTGGACGTCAAACCCCTTTTCTCTCCCTGCCTGCTCTATAAGTCTGTTCTCTTAACTTATATATTCTATAGTTAACTATATATATTCCTCTACTAATTCACACAAATAATAACATTTATTACAGCCAAATATGGCAACATTTTCATTCAAGTACAGCACTAGTTACTGTATTAAGATTGTTTTATTGTATAAAGCGTATATATTATTTCACGTGGTATATTTACCCACTATATCCTAGTTGTCTACAAACAACAGATGCATCTTTATCGTCCCATTGATAATCACAAACTGTTTTCCATTCTCTTTTATCAAACACCTCCACTCTTCCTTCATGTGGTCCTGATCCATTTACTAGTCGCACTGGAACAACTAAAATAACCGGTAGACTGACCATCAGATATAATATTGCCCAAATGTAACTCAAAATGTCGACAGAGCTCTAAAGAAAACGCAACATTTATACTTACATGGAAATGTTAATTCTTACTTGAACATGATTTAGTTCAAAATGTTTTTGTTCTAATACATCGTAGCAATTGGCCCGATAACTTTATAATTTCCTTTTGAAAATAAGTCTGGTAGTCGTTATCTTTTAGCATTGATAAATATGACCCAACATTGTACACGTGTACATGTAGTTTATTATATACTTTCAAAAAAAGTAGGGTATATTTGATTTTTAAGTGTTATTAAAGTCACCTAATGAAACTGACGAAGAAACAAATGACAAAATGAAATGAAGTTCACATTCATCGATTTATTCCAAATGATCGTTAGACTAAGTAAGGCACAGACTGACCATTATAAGGGTAAAATGATACCCGGGGTCAAACAGCAAAGTTACCACAGCATCACAACCAAGTCAGTAACGGGTAAATCCTCCTCTGTTTGCCATACAAGCATTGATCCGACGTGGCATACTCCTAATGAGACGTCTAAGGTCATTTTGGTCCAGATTGTCCCATTCCTGTTGCAACGCAGCAGCAAGTTCTTGGACATTGGCAGGACGTTGTTGACGTTGACGTAACCTCTGTCCAAGCATGTCCCAGACATGCTCGATGGGGGAGAGGTCGGGACTCAGTGCTGGCCAAGGTAATGTGGTGATGTTCTGTTGTTGGAGGTAACCTGTAACGATCCTGGCCCTGTGACATCTTGCGTTGTCATCCTGGAAGATGAAACGGCGGCCATGACGTCGTGCGAACGGCACAACATGGACTGCCAAGATGTTGTCCCGGTAGTACTGGCCTGTAACACGCCCTGCAACAACATGTAAAGCCGTTCTTCCAGCAACAGTGATGCCTCCCCACACCATAACAGAACCACCCCCAAATCGATCATGTCTGATGACGTTAACGTCTTGGAAGCGCTCGTTTCGACGACGCCACACCCTCCTACGTCTGTCCAAAAAATCAACAGTGAACCTTGACTCATCTGAAAACATCACATTGCTCCAGCGTCGATTATCCCAGTGTTGACGATCCCTACACCAACGACGTCTTGCCTGAATGTGATGATCTCTCAAACAAGGGATCACGCGAGGACGTCGGGCGCGAAGGTGACCCCTATGCAGTCGATTCCGAATCGTCTGGCCACTCACTCTCACACCAGTGTCTGTTTGAAGACGAGCGCTGATCTGATTTGCTGTGATGACACGATTTCTCAAGGCCAAGGTACGGATAAATCGATCCTGGGCTTGAGTTGTCGCCCTTGGTCGACCTGAGCGTGGTCTGTCCTGTACAGATTGTGTATCACGGTATCTGGACCATAGCCTGCTTATGACAGACTGAGAAACATTCATCGTCCGCGCCACAACCGCCTGTGTTGTGCCGATCTGTAGCATGCCAAGGGCACGTAACCTTTCATTTTGGGTAAGCCGACGCATATCAAAATTTGTTTTCTGGTCACTAAAACAATTAAACTGATGTTTCCACCCTGGAATTCAATGCCACAATGACTGTAACATTCAAAGTCAGAGTCGTGCAAATCTTGGGTTGGACCCCCATGATGATCCCAAGCATCACATGCATTCCATGCGGTAGCTATTGGTGCGTTTGGGCGTCACATGTAACTGGAAATGTTTCTTCTGTTAGGTTCTATAGTGACTTTTTTCGTAGTCATTTGCATATTTTAGTATTATGCCCCCAAAATCAAATATCCCCTACTTTTTTTGAATAGTATATGTGTACATAACTCGTCACAAACTAGGAATCGTAACGACGCCACTTGACTAAATTTCAGACTTTATGATCTAACTCGCCCCAACCCTACACATAACCCAGGTGCACTGTAAAACATTACTGTAAAATAACATTAACAAAAATGGCTGTTAAATTTTACAGAACGTCGCCGTGAGCAATTTCATAAAGAGTTGGAAAAGGGGGTCGAATTATGCATAAACGTCAAAATTTACAGTGGTAAGACAGCAAAGCAAAAAAAACAAAAAAAACAAAAAAAAACTGGTCTCCATATCTTGAGCAGTTATCTCTCTAAAACTGGGAACTATGTTGTCGCCCCTCTCCGCCCGCCCGTCCGTCCGCCCGTCCGCCCGTCCATTCACATTGTATTTGTGGAAACTCCACAGGTCACAATTTTTATCCGATTTTGACGAAACTTGGAAGATAAGTTTAGATCCAACAGATCTCGTTATTGGGTTATGACCCCTGATTGTAAGAAAATTCACGTTTTTAGCGTTTAGCCACACATTTTTAGCGTTTAGCCACATGAGATCAGAGGTGTCAATTTTTATCAGATTTTGATGAAACTTAAAACATATGTTGCGCATATCGGACCGTCACTTCCTGGATTATGGCCCTGAGTGTTCGAAAATTCACGTATTTAGCCTGTGACCCCTCTAGATGTCACAATTTTTATTTGATTTTAAAAACCCTTAAAATATATAACCGTTACACCATAATGAAGGTTTAGCTTGAATTTCGTGAAAATCTGGCTGTGACTGTCTGACAAAATGACCGCTCTCCGTGTAAGCTTGTGGACTTTCTTGACATGTTAAAATATATGTATATATCCCAACGATCTCGGCGGTTACTTAAAGGCGAAGACCAAGGATTTTCAACAAGGTTTCCATAAATCTTAAATATATATTGATAATTAATCCCCTCTGTAAAACAAGCAAAAAAGTTTTCGTAAGCGAGAAATTAACTTTTATTAAACCGGAAATGATGTAGTTGGTTCAACACGCTCACTGGTCTCTGTAGTAAGCATACAGATTTGACATAAGTTTGCTGGCTGTCCATGCGTCGTCCTTTGGCCAAAATTCTGATCAAATGGGCTGTATTTAGGATATTATAAACATCACGTGGATTCTATATAAATATATATTTAAGATTTATGGAAACCTTGATGAAAATCGTTGCCCCCCCCCCCTTTAAATGCAAAGTTTATAAATGAAGAAAGCAGATCTAAAATATCAAAAATAATAAACTAAACCGCTTTGATGTATTTCAAAATGAAGTGTTGATTTAGACTGATCGGTTTGTATTATTGGCTATTATTAAACCTTATCGATCGCGTATACTTAAGAACAAGGTCATCGATATCATCCGTTTTGGAAATAATCTTACTTTACCACAGTTTTGTAATATCTTTAGTTTAAATTAAAGATATACACACATAGTGTTACAATATTTTATAACTTACGAGAGTAGATGTCCTCTGAGAATGACTTGTGACGTTTTAAAACCGAAATGTAATCCAATGATTTGTGTTATAGACTTACATTTACAAACGACCGAGACGTCCGGTGTGCAACCGCATTCTCCGAATCTAAATGCTGGATGTTTGCAGGCACTTAGAGATAACTCATTTCCTTTACAATTAATATTAGATACCAGAACAGGGCCTGATCCGTTACCAAAATCAACATTAATATCAGGATCACCACCATCACTGTTAAATAGAAAGATGATACACAAAGTAGAGATTCACAAATCAACATTAATATCAGGATCACCGACATAGCTATTAAATAGAAAGTTGATACAGACGGTGGAGATTATAAATTCAACATTAATATCAGGGTCGCTATATCAGGATTAACATCTTCATTGCTATTAAATAGAAAGATAAAACACACATTGGCACGATGTATATCATTACAGTTTCGTTCCGAAAGATTGAGTAGACTGTCAACTGATGAACACGCAATCAATGCCCCATATTGGTTTAATCTACTGACTTTTCACCGATATAACAAACCAACACATAAAATCAATCGATCCTGATCAATGGCGAAAATATAATTAACGAATTGATTTTGGGTGAATTTGACTAAAAACGTTGTGTTAAAATTATCGTTATCTGTTATACAGAATTGGAATACATTATGGATTCATACTTGTTAAATCCTAAATGACGACACACTACATGAGCTTCTTCCTGTCCAAAACCATCGCGACAAACTCTTCCAAATGAGCCGTTGTGCCATACCATCACTCGTCCTTCCATGGAATTGGATCCTCCTACCAAAGTTAAAACTGCGGACAAAATATAATTAAATGGCTATCAAGGATCGCCTGTGCTTAGAAATGAAATGGGGTTTAACGTTTTACGCCGTACAGTGTTCCATGAGGGACATTTTGCCCGGACCGTGATGATAATGCAACTGTTAAGGGTTCTTTTACATGCATGTTCCACCCAAACGATTAGATACTGTCCTTCCCAGACTCTCCATCGTGTACCACTGACAATTTGGACCACACTGGAAAATCCCTAAGAGCTTGGTTCCTATCGTTGAATAATAGTGATTTGATACCCTATTATACAATATATATGGCCACTGAATCCATTTAATATCTGTTGTTTATTGCTTTCATTGTCCGTGTCTACTTTGTGTCCTGACGGCAGGTTTGTGTTTTTAGTTTTGTTTGGGTTGTGTGCAGACCCCCCCCCCCCTCCTTCTTCTCTCTTCTAATTGAGGTAGAATGTTTAAACATGGTGTAGATATTTATAAAGTTAATATGCTTATCAAGGACCGTCCGAGCTTAGAAATGCTTTCTCCACCGACTGGCTAATGACGACGGGCAAAAGCTATACAGTGTGTCATGTCAGGGAAATTTGTGATACTGCCTATTTGAATTTTAATTGTCAAGGGCGGTCTTCATGCACTTCCCATCCGAACGACTAGATACTGTCCTGCCAGGCCGTCCATCAAGGTACTGTTGACATTGGGACAGCTACGACGGAAAAATATCTAGGAGCTTTCTCGGCCAACATCGAGAGAGAACACGGAACCTCCAAGTTAGCAAGCCATTGTCTTACTCACCGAGCCATTTAATCATATATACTTACTCACCGAGCCATTTAATCATATATAATCAGAATTAAGCGCCGCAGGCGCGAGAAAGATATAGATTATGTAACTGAGCTTTTAAATTTTTTGGACTGGGTCTGATGGCCAGAAAATACTTACAACATGAGTAAATACGTTTTAATTTCTACTGGGATTAAATATGCAACAAGTAAAAATTCTTAAGTTCAATAGATCACCTTAACATTTCATAATTTAAAGATTTTTTTTACGTATTTCTGAAACGAACTATGCTTCCGATAACTTCGTACCAACTACTAGACTAATATTATTCGTATGGCAATCAATAATACAGGCTCTCTCAAATTCTTAGACCAACATACTCATAACAGGGAATTTTTTTTTTTTCAAACATGACAAGTTGACTAAGTTATTTTATACTATACCGTTGTAATTTTGGTCCACGGATTCACAAAAATGTTGGCATTTTATTTTGGCATTGTTTACCTCATACCCACATTTACGCCCCTGATACTAATAGGATGAGAGAACTGAAATTTAGATCATAGTTTCATTACAACAATACTTTGACTAAGTTCATTGAGAGTTTTCTGTTCAGGCCAAGTAGCCATAAGCGATTGGATAGGTCAAGAATTTGGAACATAAAAACCATAATATTAACTGAGATAGAATATTGGTGTAGATATTTATTAGGTGGCCCAGTGAATAAGATTTTGGCTCACTTACCTGGCGGTCTCGTGTCCAATCCCGGTATTAGACGATATGGTTCATTTGTTCGATCCCGGTATTGGCAAAGAAGGTTCATCGGTGTCCAAGTATATGTAAATTAGTTTATAAGTATTTTAAAATATGAACATAGAACAGTACTCCTGATATTACCTATATGTACATAAAACAGTGTTACCTATAGTTACATACTATGGCGGGTGTGGCGCCAGGCAGGGTAAGCTTACTCTTCCGGACACCTGTTACCACTGTTTGTCGTGTATTTTGTACACGAGGAGCAGTCCATTTGCTGATTACACTATTTTGCTTGAATACACTATTTTGCCTATAACGTTTTTTAGGACTTCGAATTCTGTCTTATGGTTTGGATTGTTCGTACTTGGTTTTATTTTATTTATACAACCGTACTACTAGAGTTTGTTACGTATTTACATACAACAGTATACCACAACAGTGTTACCTATAGTTACACACAACCGTACCACTACAGTTTGTTACCTATACTTACATACAACAGTACTACTACAGTTTGTTACCTATATTTACATACAACAGTATACTACTACAGTTTGTTCCCTATATGAGAATATTTTTTTCAGATGTTGTAGACAATGTGAGAAGAAACTGTTTCGTACATAACGTGTAAGTTAACCGAAGCAATGCCTTGAATATGGATCACCGAAATGTGAATAATTATTTAAAACTATATTCATATCTCCACAATACTTTAATATAATCTTACCTGTACATATTACAGACGAGTCTCTAGTATGACTACACGAGCTAACATAACGATATTTACAGTCAGTAAAATACCCTTCATTTCCATTACATTGTACGCTGGACACTATATTGCCACGTCCCCCTCCAAAATAGGCGCGGTGTTTACTTATTGCTCCTGTCCTAAAAATAGTATTACACGTTCAACTATTCAATGCAAACAAAACGACACTGAATTAATATATAACTATATATTCGTGTACTAATTCGCACAAATAACATTTAGTACAGCCAAATATGGCAATATTTTAATTCAAGTACAGCACTAGTTACTGTATTAAGATTGTTTTATTGTATAAAGCGTATATATTATTCCATGTCGTATATTTACCCATTATATCCTAGTTGTCTACAAACAACAGATGCATCTTTATCGTCCCATTGATAATCACAAACTGTTTTCCATTCTCTTCTATCAAACACCTCCACTCTTCCTTCATGTGGTCCTGATCCATTTACTAGTCGCATTGGAACAACTAAAATAACCGGTAGATTGACCATTAGATATAATATTGTCCAAATCTAACTCAAAATGTCGACGGAGGGCTAAGGAAAACATAAATGGGTTATTCCAATATTAATTCTTACTTGAAAATGATTATTTTCGAAACGTTTCTACGGCAACTTTATAATATCCCTTTGTAAATAAGTCTGAAAGTCAATATCGTCTAGTATACGGATACATAACTCGACACCAACTATAAGGAATACCCTATACATAACCCAGGTGTGTAACTACTGACTGATTACTGTAAAATGTACTAAATAAAGACAGAGGATCAAAGATATCGAAAAATAATAAACTAAACCCTTGAAGTGGCTATTATTACATTTTCTTGATCGTTTATTTTTTATGAGCAAGGTCATCGATTTAATGTGTATGTAGTGATCAATCTAACTTTAATATATTTGGTTTAAATTAAAAGACTCATAGATAGGCCATTTGTTAATATATGTCCTGTAAGAATGACTGGCTACTGTTTTCATAGACTTACATTTACAAACGACAGAGGCATCAGGTGTGCCACTGCATTCTCCGAATCTAAATTCTGGATGTTTGCAGTTGGATAAAGATGACTCATTTCCTTTACAATTAATATTAGATACCAGAATGGGACCTGACCCTTTACCAAAATCAACATTAATATCAGGATCAACGCCTTCATTGCTAAATAGAAAGATTATACACAAAATGTTGATTATAATATTAACATTAATATCAGGAGAGATTAAATAGAAAGATAATACACACAATAGATAATATTAGATACCAGAACAGGACCTGATCCTTTACCAAAATCAACATTAATATCAGGATCACCACCATCACTTTTACATAGAAAGATTATACACAAAATGTTGATTATAATAAATTAACATTAATATCAAGAAAAATTAAATAGAACGATAAACACACAATGGATTGAGTAGAAATGTTTTTATCCGTCGCCTGTCGACTGTTGAACACGCAATCAGTTATATCCCACATTGGTTTTATCTACTAATTTTTGACCGATATAATAAACCAACATATAAAAAAAATCAGTTATGATCAAAGTGCAAAATATATTTAAGTAACGAATTGAATGGGATGAATTTAATTAAAAGACGTTATCTTTTTATATTGAATTGGAAGACATTGTAGATTCATACTTGTTAAATCCTAATTGACGACACACTACATGAGCTTCTTCTTGTCCAAAACCATCAGGACAAACTCTTCCAAATGAGCCGTTGTGCCATACCATCACTCGTCCTTCCATGGAATTGGACCCTCCTACCAACGTTAAAACAGGATCACCTGTGCTTAGAAATGAAATGGGGTTTAACGTTTTACGCCGTACCCGCCACTAACAACGGGGACCACATAGGAAAATCCGTAGAAGCTTTCTCGTCTAGAATGGTTGCTATCGTTGTATTTTAGTGGTTGGGCAATCTGTTAAGCAATACATATGGCGACTGAATCCATTCACGTGATTTGATATTTGTTGTTTATTGCTTGCAATGTCCGTGTAGTTTGTGTCGTGACGGCAGGTTTGTGTTTTCGGTTGTGTTTGGTTTGTGTGCAGAGGCCCCCCCTCCCTCCCTCTTCTAATTGAGGTATAATGTTTAAACATGGTGTAGATATTTATGAAGTGCATGCCTTGATGTAGACCAAAGATGAACTATCACACTCTGCTTAGGTCAAGCGATATGATTGATTGATGCTTTGGAGACAATAATTTTAATTCTAATTAAGTGAGAATGATAAAACTGGGGTCTAAAGATTCATTACATCAATACGTTGACTAAGTTCGAACATGGGCATGTTCTGTTCAGCTTAATTAGAGCAATAGGCATTTTGACTGTAGAGCTCGATAACTTCCGTTATATTTGAGTGAGAGTGGTGAAACTGTTCACTGTAAGTAGAGTAATACGCGACTTGACATATCAGGACTTTGGAGCTCGAAAACTTGTGTTAGATGTGT
This sequence comes from Patella vulgata, assembly GCF_932274485.2. Lineage (NCBI taxonomy): Eukaryota > Metazoa > Mollusca > Gastropoda > Patellidae > Patella > Patella vulgata. The sequence continues at coordinate 65,826,149 of NC_065885.2, forward strand.
GAAACTTGCTGGACACTTTCTATTCACCAATAAACATATTCTACTGAGGCCAAGTACAGACTTCAGCCTGATTGGTTGAATCGTTGGAACACACTGTTTAAACTTGATGTATGTGTTTATTATGTGAATGACTTGACGGAGTCCGACGATGACCATTTTCCACTAAGGTTAAAGATGCATTCTGTAAGAGCTAAATCAGCCTATTACAGGCAGGTCTTTCTTTTAGTTTCAAATATCAAATTAATTATTATGTAGACATGAATTAACTTAACAGGCCTATAATCAACTCTGTAGACCATCAGATGGCTCACAGTTAAATGGAATTAAACATCGAGACTAAGTCATACTTGCTCAGAATTAAGTAATTCGAATAAAATTTTCAAAATATTCATTTTTCATTATCTATTTTTGAACTATTATAGCAAGAGCGTCCAGCTCTTTATCTAAATCTTACATTAAGTAATAAATATGGCCACTGAATCGATTCACGTGATTTGATAGTTGTTGCTCATTGCTTGGAATGTCCTTGTACGTGTCGTGCAGGCAGGTTTGTGTTTTCGGTTTAGTTTTGTGTTTGTATGCAGAGCCCCCCCCCCTTCCCTCCTCGTAATTAAGTAGAATGTTCAAACTTGGTGTAGATATTGATGAGGTGAATGCCTTGATGCAGTTCAAAGTTGACCGATCACACTCTGCTTAGACTAAGCAATAATTGATTGATGCTTTGGTAGACGATAAGTGAGAAGGGTAAAACTCGGGTGTATAGATTCATTACGTTGACTAAATTCGATCATGAGCATGACGTTCTCTTCAGGTTAATTGGAGCAATAAGTAATTTGAATTTAGAGCTCGATAACTTCGATTATATTTGAATGAGAGGGGTAAAACTGTTCAGTGTAAGCAGAGCAATAAGAAACTTGAATTACTAAGACTTTAGATCTCGACAACTTCGATTCTATTTCAGTTAGAGGTGTGAAATTTGGTGGATACTTTCTATTCACCAATTCTAATGAGGCTAAGTAAAGACCTCTGTCTGATAATAATAATAAAAATAATACTAATAATAATAATAAGAAGAAGAAGAAGAAATGAAATGGGGTTTAACGTCCTACTGTTCTGCTCCTATGCTGGGCTAATGAAGACGGGCATACGTCATACAGTGTGCTATGAGGGAAAGTTTGCCCGGGCAGCGGCCCTATCGCCTACTCTTATATCCAATTCCAACTGCCAGGGGATCTTTTACGTGCATTCCAATGTATACACGGGACCTTGGGTTTTCGTATCATCCGAAGGACTAGACAGATGTCCTTGTCAGGCCCTCCGTTCTGCATCACTGACAAGGGGGAACCTCGCCGGAAAATCTGGATGAACTTTCTAGGCCAATGCAGGGGTGCAGTTTTCGAATTTTAAACCAGGAATTATTCAAATATTTTTTATCTGAGATGTAGGATACATAACCAAAAATTCAGTTTTTTCATCATTTACTTTAAGTTTGTTAACAGACATCTATAGGCGAATATCAGCCAAACATTTTTCTGTTTTATCGTAAGGATCCAGGGTTAGAAAAACCAAACGAACAATACAACTGAGTATCAACAGCAAAACCATGATTTTGAACATTTTGTCTTCGGATAAGAGGTCCAAGTGGAAGCAGTTATAGCAAAAATAATAATGGACCAAGAACTGGTCCTTGGGGAACTCCAATGGACAATGAGACTCGGTCCGAGAGCGTTTCCCCTATTATTATTTGCTGACTCCTGTTATGAAGGTTGAAGCCAAATATCACATTTCCTGTGATACCGACCAGAGTTTCTAGTCTGCTAAAAAGTGTTTAGTGGTCGATAGTGTCGAACGCTGCACTTACGTCTAGCAAGACCAACAACATTCCACAGTTTCTACCCAACGACGTGTCAATGTCCGATTTTATTTTCAGTAGAGCTGTCTCTGTACTTTGACCTATTTTATATGCAGATTGTAGAGGTTCATGAAGATTATTTCTATTTAGATATGCTGTGATTTGTTGCGCTACGACCTTCTCAAGAACTTTTTCAATGAATGGTAAATTAGAAACCGGTCTATAGTTCCTCAAAATATCTTGATCAAGACTGGGTTTCTTTAATAGTGGTAGTACTAATGCGCATTTCAAAGATGTTGGCACTGTTACTGACAACAGGGAAGTATTTATAATCCTGGTGATGATGCCAATCAGAGAATCGAGCTCAAGCCTCTCCTTGAGTAACCACGTTGGAATCGGATCAAGACTGCAGGTTGCAGATTTCGCCTTAAGCATCGTTGCCTTAACAGTATCGGTTGTCACAGACTCAAATACTTTGAGATTAGAAACTGAAAGTGAGGAGATATCGGGAAAAGGATCAATATCATGGGTTTCGCTGTTGAGCTCTTTTCTTAAAGACCACACAAGATGAGAAACCTAAATTGCATGTACGTATAGCCAATGGTAACTATATCCACTTTCCGGCAAGTTCACACCAATCTGATTGCAATTAATTCGACTGTTCACGTTTAAGTATCCGACACGCCAAGACGCTTTACAGTTTTTCAATCGCGACCTTAATACGGTTGATTGGCTGGTGACTACACATAGTATATACATAATCTATACAATATATCACCCTCTGTACTGTCTATACAGGTTCCCCCTTGTCAGGGATGCAGGACGGAGGGCCTGACAAAGACAGCTGTCTAGTCATTCGGATGAGACGAAAAACCGAGGTCCCGTGTACACATTGGCGTGCACGTAAAAGATCCCTTGACAGTTGGAATTCGATATAAGAGTAGGCCGTAGTGCCGCTGTCCGGGCAAAATTTCCCTCATAGCACACTGTATGGCGTATGCCCGTCTTCATTAGCCCAGTTCGGAGCAAAACAGTAGGACGTTAAACCCCATTTCATTTCATTTCATTTACTGTCTATACACACCACTAGTTGACAAGTGTCTATTGACGGTCCAATTAACATGTGACTGGCCTAATCAGAATCACTGAATTATCGTCTTGCATTGTTATAGATTAAACATTTGTGATTGGAATATTTTAGAGTGAATTTAAAATGCCGTATCATGCCGAATATCCATTTATGCTGCCGTTGTTTAAATGGGCCACGTGGCAAATGAAGACGACCCAAGCTATTAGCGCATTTACAGGTAATTTGGATAACCCCGTAATTCTTGATATCCCAAACTATTCTTTATAAGTACCAGTCATTTGTCGATATATTCATTAGTAGCTATATATAATAACAATAACCATTTCTATACACAAGGACAACTTTTTTCGTAACTCCATTTGAAATTCACAGCGAATATGGAATTTTCCAATGACTATTCATAACAATGGATCGCCCTCATTTCTCAGCCAATCAACGCTGGGAATATTATTATCATGTACGGTTCCATGCATACTACGGGCGTAGTAACTGAAGTTAAATTTTGGCGCGAAAATTTCATGGGATTCATAGACATGAATATCAAATACACGTGATCATACGTGGAGTACCCGATGCCGTTTGGTGAGTGATTTAACTGTCAATGTAATTGTAAAATACCTTTATTATAGAGAAGTTAAACGATGTTAGACATTATAACCTAATCTTATCACAAACGTTCATCCATCGTATCAAGTCAATTAAATGTTGTTTAAACACCAATCAACAAATAATACGAAGCTACTTTATTACAAAAAATCGGTGAACAAACCTAATTGATTATTGGGAAAATAATAAATATAAACAACTGATGAGTAAAACGTTTATCCATCGAATAATGTATATTCAGATTTCATATCAAGTCAATTAAATGTTGTTTAAACGCCAATCAACAAATAATACGAGGCTAATAAACCTAATTGATTATTGGGTAAATAATAAATATAAATAACTGATGAGTAAAACTTAATTTTTATACAATTAACGTGTGTACGATTCTACGTTTAGTAGTCGTTTGAAGAAATGATTGTAGAAAAGTTCCCCCGTAACTTTTTTCGTTCGTTCGTGGGGTATTACGCACACGTCCCACCTAGAGTTATGTCTTTGATCTGGCTGACGTAACAAAACATAAATACCTAATCAGCATTCTTAATCCCACATCAGGTGCAAATTAATTTATGACCTCATGTCTGTGCAACTTTAGTCGGATTGCTTAATGACAGATATTAACGATACTACACTTGCCATATTATTATTAATACACAAAGATAGTTAGATGACCCTTATGATACATTTTGCATGACCACATCTATTTACTCCTGTACTCTGTTACTCGGGGAAATTAGAAACCACAATACTCTTCTGACGAAAATGTATCTCGAATCGTTTGGACTACACACAATGGTAGAGTGTTGTTTTATTTAATTAGGGGATTAAGGTATCAGTCAGGAGTTAATGAATACACACGCCAGCTGTTTATAATCATTCCGAATATGCATTCGATCACTGTGACTTCACATGCGTCTGAAGGGATTAAGAGTATTTTCGATAATTGGCAAAGTCGTTTTTACCGGAGGTCTCTTTTTGCGACTTTGCGTGAAGATAGCTGAATTAATTTTAATCAGATTGGTGTGAACTTGCCGTAAAGTGGATATAGTAACCATTGGTTATACGTTCGGATGGGACGAAAAACCGAGGTCCCGTGTACACATTGGCGTGCACGTAAAAGAACCCTCGGTAGTTGAAATTCGATATAAGAGTAGGCCGTATTGCCGCTGCCCGGGCAAACTTTCCCTCATAGCACACTGTATGGCGTATGCCCGTCTTCATTAGCCCCGTTTAGGAGCAGCACAGTAGGACGTTAAACCCCATTTCATTTCAATTCACGTACCAAAAAGTATTGTCGTCCATCTTATGTGCACTATATGTTACTGACCTTATCTCCCAAAAATTTACAAATACCTTTTGCCAGTTGCTGGTCACTGGTGCTAGAGGGAAGCTTACTAGATACACAAATCGTGAGAGATTTCACAACTTTGAAAGGTCTTTAGAATCTGGCGAATCTAATTTAGACGTGTAATAAATCGATTTAGCATGTTCAATTTTCTTCACAACCGCTGCTGCCTTGGATTTATATATTTCCTTGTATACTGCAAACTCAGATTTCCGCCATACTCCCTCAGATTTTCTGCGCTCCTTCCTAGCCTCATGAATTTCATCAGTGTACCAAGACTTGAGATTTGTACCTTTAGATTTTCGAGATGCAACCAAATCGAGAGATTTTGTAACATTGGTATTTTAGTCGTTGACCAGAACATTTATATTATCACCTGGATTTTTTAGAAAGGATTTATTTAGTTCCTGAGCCAAATGTTCAACATCAAGATTTTTTTTTGTTTTCACAGAATTTGTTTCGTGTTGAATTTTGACATCACCAATTATTGGATGATGGTCCGAAATAATATTATCACACACAGTAAGGTATTCCACAATATGCACTGTAAAATCCTTGTTTTTAAATCCCTATTTTGGTTATTTTAAGGAAATCATCCAGAAATACTGTGATTTGAGATAAATAACTCGTATTTTTACCATAAAACCTGATCTTTTAGAAACGTCGGTATTTTTACCAATCTCGATGGTCTACACTACACGAAGATGTGACCAGTTGTACTGGGAAGTCGCGCCAAGGGCTATACGATCGGCGTTTGACCCTATGATTCCAGACAATGATTAAACAATCAGCGTTGACGTTTCTAGGGGTTTACCCACAGTTCCGTGCAGAGCACGCCAAGAACTCGCCGTAACAGACCGTTTCATTGACTAATTACTCACATCAACTCGAAAGCCTAGATCCTAGTGTTGTGAAGACAAGTAAAACGAAATTTTGAACTATTTAAAACGAAACGAAATAGGATCTGTGTTTTAACCAGATTGTATTTTTACATAATTTTCTGTATATTAACCATAAAATCTGTTTAGTACCAATATAAACTACACTGTAAAAATATCTGTTTTTAAAATCCCTTCTTTTTGTTATTTGAAGGAAATTATCCGTATTATCACGGAAATATCTGTGATTTGAGATAGATAACTCGTATTTTTACTATAAAATCGGTTGTTTTAGTTGCATTTCTGTATGTGGACAGAAACGTCTGTATTTTTACACACTTTTCAGTATAAAAGCTGATAGAAAATTTTATTAACAATATAAATCGTATCATTAATCAAAAGACCTGTAATATTCCAGAATAGCTTGTATAACAACGGCACTGCTCTGTTAATTCACATAGTTATACTGTTGGATTCGGTTAACGCATGCGCATCACAGACTTAAATTATGGCGGTGAATGTTCGAATGTGCGCTGACGATGCACAGTAAAGAACAGAGGGAAATTCACAATAAGATGTGAAGGTAAGTCTTACTAATAATATTTATGTAGAATGTTCAAACTAGAATGTTCAAACACGGTGTAGATATCCATTAGGTGAATGTCTTGGCTGAATTCAATGATACAGATTATGTATATTATAATCATAACTTAGTTTGGCATTTAACGTGGTTATATAGATTATTTTGAAATGTGGTACGAATCATTGAGGTCATGAATGAAAGGATCATGTCGATTTTCTGCCTTCTGAGACTTTTTGTTCTACAAATAGCTTATGAAAGGGATATAGGCTATAGCATAGCTTTGTGGTCATGAGAGGACGAACCCTATTAACTTTCAATTTCATCACATTTACATACTCTTGTGTTTATACTTATAGGTGTAGCACTTTAACGCACTGCTGTCTGTCAAGTCTGTCAAGTCTGTCAACTCCACCAGAATCCGTTATTTGATTAATCCGTCCATTGTCATATCATCCTCTAGTTTTTGAGCTGAGGGCCCCGGGTTACATAATGATAAAGTAACAGTTAGTCTTTATCTGATTTTCCTTGTCATGTAAGTGAACCCGACCAACTTTCAATGTTTAGCTGACATGTAATCTGTCTTTACTTTTCTTGGTTTTGTGTTGATTGAAAATGTTTATATAACCTGGTTAGAATTTATTTAAAATGCTACATTTTGTTTCTCGCCTTTTATATACTTGTATAATGCTGAACTTACCTTTGCAAATCACCGACGCGTCATGTCCATAATAACAACGTGCTTTTCCCCAACCAGGATGAGAACATTCAGCTAGTGCCATGTTAGATGCTTGACAATTAACATTATCTAACCAGATTTTACCAGTACCTCGTCCAAAACTGGCATATTTGAGAGCAACCGCCCCAGTTCTAAAAAAAATAGCTCTAATTATATATATGGAATATGCATTAATTCAAAAATGTAAATTTGGGATTAAATAAGGACTATATCACTGATAAGCTGATACCGTTGACTTATGATAGCGATCCAGAGTCTCAGATATGTGCACTAATAAAGACATTCACGTGAAAATGTTCATTCAATTATTTATCAATGAAGCCCTTAAAAATATCTCCTTTACACGTTGGATTTTTGAAAATAATTTGATACGAACCTTTGATAAAACTCGGCGTTTTTTTCATTTAGTTGAATGTAACGGTTCTCAATTCATAGTCACCTCGTGCAGTTTCGTCCCTTTTCTATCTTTTAATGTCACGCTCGCAGCATCTTACTGACTCTGCAAGACTGTGAAATTTACTTTTACGTAATCGTAAAACCTTGTGGTGAGTTGCCACCTCCGCGAGTTCAGAAGTTGGGGTTTTTGCTAGCTCTAAATGCCTTCTAACAAAATATACTTTACGATTCCATTTGTGTTGACGTATTCTTTGGGACAGGGGGGGGGGGGGGGGTTGAGCGACGAGAGTCATTTTATAAAAATAAATCAGCCAAAGGATTTGTTGTTCAGAATTTGATTTGTGCAATCTGACCAAACAGCTGCTCTAGGCAAACATTACAAGTCATGTAATAGGGATTATTAATAAATTCCCGACAATTTCGAATTTTAATTAAAATGTAAAACAGGTACATATTCTTGGGGCTACTATCAGAAATGAAATGTTCTGCTCCTAAACTGGGGCTAATGAAGACGGGCATATACGCCATACAGTGTTCTATGAGGGAAATTTTGCCCGGGCAGCGGCACTATCGCCTACTCTTATATCGAATTCCAACTGCCACGGGATCTTTTATGTGCATTCTAATGTACACAAGGGACCTCGGTTTTTCGTATCATCCGAAGGACTAGACAGCTGTCCTTGTCAGACCCTCCGTCCTGCATCACTGACAAGGGGCAGCCACGCTGGAAAATCTGGATGAACTTTCTCGGCCAATGCAGGGATTAAACACCCGACCTCCAGGCTAGCGAGCCAGCGTCTTACCCACTTAGCCACGTGATCCCCCGGCTACTATCAGATGATCTGAGCGTGTTTAGTAGCAACGTTCCTGGGATACCTAGCGTTAGAGTCAACGCGATATAGAGATTCTGATTCACAATTCATGCCGACATGTTTAAATTGTACTGAACATATTTTTGACAATATCACCGACACTAGTTTTATAAAAGGAATAGCATTGTTATGTTAAAAAAAAGATTTTCGTGTTTAAAAACCATATGTTATGTCATTTATTGTTACACAAATACTTGATAATGTGAATGTATTGTCAACTAAGGCACATTTTTTTATTATTATTATTTTGTCGTACCACACCATTTTTGCTTATGCTTTTACAACCGTTATGCCATATGTCTTGGTGAAATTCGAGTGCTGTATCAGAACGTAGTTCGCATATGAATCTTTTATTTTGTATTTACCTCACCAATTTAAAATAACTATTGTTTCTCGAACTAACCAAAGTGATATCGTTATTTAATATCTAATAGCTCCCACATAAACGGTTTTTTTTTTAATACGAAATAAATTATTCATTTTTGAAAAGTTAAATTATTTGATCTATTGAGCTATCGTATCGCTCTCTCGTGTTTAAAAAATTAAACGGTATACATATGCTACATTCAATCGTAATTTGAACGAACTTTAAAAAAAAGACGAAGAATCCCGCTTGAGTTCATTTAGTATTCGTTACAAGGCGAAGGTTGAAATTCAAATGTGACCAAGGACATTCACTCTTTATGATAAAACAAAAACATCTACCGATGCAACACCATAGGTACCAGTTAACTTTCGACAAAGTTTCAAAAAATATTGAAATGTTATATCAAACAAAAATCCAACTTAGATATATTTTTAATTGTTTATGAATGGTGTTTTTAATGGTAAGTCTTATCATATATTTTAAAATAAGCCCCACATATAGCTCGTTTATTTTACTATAAACCTAAGCCATGCACAGAAAGTGCCGTTACCGTTGCTTGTTTACTTCACAATTCCCGAACTTATAGCTATGTTATCTACAGACATGTGAGCAGTAGCTTCCAATCTGAAGTTGTGACATCGCAACCTCCACGGAAACCTTAACATTGAGAGAGCCTTGAACTTTGCAACTCGATTATCACAGGTAGACATTTTAGCTTGAAAGCGCGAGACTTTGTATTCGCGACGATCGAGGAATCTGATAGGCGCACAAGTTGGGCTTGTACCCAATCAAAATTAGTGCAGCAATATGCCGGGTATTACGTGAAGGCCTTGATAAGATGTACGAAGTTAAAGCGAGATCAAGCCTTCTATTGAAGATGACAGTAGTCATTAATTAGCAGGTGTGTAACCAGCTATAAAAGATGCCACTACTGGTGTATACATTTTTAGACACCAAGCCTGCAGTGAGGGGTTTTTTTTGGGGGGAGGGGACATACCATACGACCGACCTGGCACCTAAACACTAAACCTACTAAGATGACATCTACCAATCCAAAGAAGGAGACACATATGTGTCCCATAATAAATGACATTGTTGTCTGTAAAGATCAAATACCAAATAATATGTTTTTGATTTTAAAAAACGGAAGAACTGCCCAAGGCTGTAAATAGAAAGATTGCAAACTCATATTCTATATATATACAGGAAGATGCTTCGGCTCTCTTATTCTTGTCTGCGATGTCACTTTAGTGGAAGCAGACGTCAAAGCAACAAGGTACTACTACTGTATATCATTCAATATTCACGCTTTTAACTATCTGCATTCATAAAAGTATTTTTGTTCAAGTCAATGATATTAACATTACTATGTATTATACAAGATATCCGACAGTCCTTAGCAATAAAGCGAACCAATATCACTGAAAATCAGTATACAAATCATTGTTTAAAAAATTCATATGGGTGAAAGCGAATAAAGCGATTTGTTTTGAAAAGCACGTTAGTCTTTAATAGCAGTAACATTTCTTAACATAATAAAGAATGCCAAGATATATTATGAATATATATATTATAAAAAAATACGTAGAAAAAAGGAATGACCACATGTTTTTTGGCTAACGTTTTCAGTTCTCCTGAACCTCTTCAAGGGCCGGTTGCTCAAAACTCAGCTATTTTAAAGATCGTTATCTTGCTAACGTGCCGTTAAATTTCTGTTGATTTCTACACTGAATGGTTTAATAATATTCTAACGTTTTAAAGTACTTTTCGTTCGTCTTGGGACTATTCATAAATCATCTCATTACATAGGGATGGACAGTATAGTATATTTATACATATTTACATAGAAACACTGTGGTTGTAATTGGCTATAGTTACCATTGTCTATGGTTACATAGTATATAGATAGCTAACAGAACCCATGTATATATACCCGTGTGTTAATCTGTTGTATATGTGTACAATGAGTGGAAGATAATCCTGGGATAGATTAAGAACATTAATGTGAAATTAATAGCTAATTGTTACATATTGACTTTTACGGCGAGGAACGTTTTTTTGTTTGTAATAAAATGGTTTTCCATTAATTTACTTTTTGTCATGTCATCGACTTTCATTTTATAAAAGGGAAAATTTGAAATTTCACTTGTAGGTGTTGTACACTAAGTGCCAATTTTCAATATTACCACCCCGTTGCGTACTCTATCCCGTAGATGTGTATGGAAGGGTATCGCTGCCAATATTAAATGGCCTGTAACAATGTCGTTTACATTGATGATACCTAAAAAGTACAATGTGCAAAGTCCTAATACCGGTAATGATAAAGTCAAAATACCTCTAAGGCAAGAGTTAAATGTAAAACGTCAAATGGTAAGTTTCAAATGACAAATGATTTGTTAGAAAATGCTTTGATTGACGTGTCTACATTTTACATTTCTCTCATTACGTTTTACATTTGCGCTCTGCCACATCGCATGTCTCCTTCACGCTTCCTACATAGCATCTTTCGCACAGCATCAACATGTAGGATATCACGTGACCTATTAACATATACGGAAACCTGGCACACTATAAACCAGCACACTATAAGGATTTTCACCGAACGATAACAGTACATCAAGCTGGTACACTATAAGACACTATCTAGACGACCGTGCGTAATCATGAATGTGCCAGGATATAATTGATAGATTCAAATAGCCACAGAAACATACTTTCCAGTAATTTATAACAAAATAACTGGGATTTCGTATAAATACCCATATTTTGACGTTCTTTCTATCAAAAGAGTTAAGTACACTCTAATGAACTTTGTTCCATTAAGAAAAACCCAACAATATATAAGCATTAAATCATATACTTAAAGAGAGGAATGACAATACATTTTTTTAGTTTAGTTTAGTCCCGCCCTCCCTCCCCATGTTACCTTCACTTCAACTTTAAACTTATTTTGTAAAGTTATGCAAATATGATTGTGCCAAAAAATATTTGCATATTCGAAATGAGCAATGAGTAATACGTAACATGGTATCTGGAATTTCGTATTTAGACAAGTATTTTTACTTAATAGGCCTTTAATGGTGTTTCCTACCACGCGATGTTTTTCAAGGTATGCTAATCTAAATGTGCCAGTAAATTATTTACATATTTTTAAGCAGCAATGGGCGTGCTTCTAGTGATAGGTAGCAAAATACTACACCCCCCCACCCCGCAATCATGGCAATATATTTTAGTTCCATCCAATTTTGGTCGTTTTGTAGTGAGTATGAATTTACATATTTGAAAAGAGCAGTTACAGGTAACATTTTGGATTTTTTTCTATCAAGACTCGTTTTTAACACTGAATACCCCCAACACACACACACACCCACCCACCCAACACACACACACACACACCCACCCAACACACACACACACACAACACACACACTCACACACGCAGACACTTAAACCTGCATTATGGACGAGCTAAAACTGTCTATTGCATATCTTTCGTTGTGCCTCAAATAAATTAGTAATTAGGCAAATTAACTAATCCACCAGACCATAATCGATGGCATCGTTAGATATTTATTGGATTTGAATTATGAAAATACGATTGTACTAGAAAACTATTTACATATTTACAAATAGAAATGGACGCGCCTTTCACTAATATGTAACATGATACCTGCTGGAATTTCGTATTTGGACATTATAAAGTAGATCCAAAGTTTCAAGGTAGGTAGATTTTCATCCCAAACTTAGGCTTTTCTATAGTAAAATGTCGCGTAGAATAAGTTGCCGAGTGGTAATCCGTCCGCCTTTGGGGCGTTTTCGAGATATTCGGGGTTAAAGATCAAATGAGGTCATTTGCACTGAAAGTAGGCCGCAGTGCCGCTGTCCGGGCAAAATTTCCCACATAGCACACTGTATAGCGTATGCCCGTCTTCATTATCTCAGTTCGGAGCAGAACAGTAGGACGTTAAACCTCATTTCATTTCATTTCCGAATATCTCGAAAACGGCGGACTGATTACCACTCGGCAACGTATTCTACGGAAAATTTTACTATAGAAAAGTTTGGTATGGTTTTGTGCCCATTTGATGGACCCCCGCCACTGAGTCTCCAGACTACAATTAATATTGTCGTTGACAATAATAGTAAATTTATGAAAATTATATTTGTTATTTGGCGATGTATGGTCGCAACATTTACATCGAAGATCCGGGCATTTAGATACATAACAACCGGTCCTTGTGATAGAATTTTGCTTTGGTTAGGGGGCATTTCAGATTAGGTGGTGGTCTTTGTGATTTAATGAATTATTTACCGTGAAACAAAGTAGTTCAGCTTTAATTACGATTGTGCTAATATTTTGGATACATATATATATAAGAAAATGCCGAGGAAATAAAAATTATATTTACGGGCTAAATCCAAGTTGTCGACAAACAACGGACGCATCTTTATCGTCCCAAGAATGATGACAGACTGTGCCCCATATATTTTGATGAAACACTTCAACTCTTCCTTCGTGTGGTTCAGATCCTCCAACTAGTCGTATCTGTTGGGATGCTATAAAGAAATAGTCAAAACCTTAATATAACATATTACTGACGCCCTTACACCTAAAGCATCACAAAACAAATTTCATTAATACTTTTTAATACCACACTCACAAATTGTATACCAAATATATATTGGTACTTCACACACAATGGTAAGAGAGACATGCTTGGCGCCGATGCATCCCCTAATCTACGGGGATATTCGCCCGATGATGATCAATATCAGTGAAGGTACACCGGAGCTTTTCCTAACATCGCGGCCATTCCCAGAAGATTTACGAACGTTTACAGGACCATCCACGATGCCACGTCGCAAGCCATTTCTAATGGGACTACTCCGTTTTTTTTGGCAAAAATATTGGGAGCTTAATTCTCGCGAATGTCCTATTTAGCAGAAAGAGAAACCAAAGCAACAAATTATGTGTGAACGAAAAATCTCATATTTTGATGACAGAAAGCAATACAACTTACGGCACATGTTCCTAATGCACCACAAGGGAATTCTTAGCTGGTGCTGTAAAGGTTTCTACAAAATTCATTTCTGTTCACACAGACTTAACCTAGCCAAATATAGTAGTAATGCCCAAAAATATAATATCAGATCATAATAAAGGAATATCGAGCCCGGTCCTCTCAGATATGTGAGAGCTCGATTCAATTTCAAAATGTATTTGCCTGGCGAGGGTTCATCTTACGTGCCTCAATATGAAGTTGTTTGGATCATTCCTAATACTTCAACCTAGAACGGAAAAGGGTCGTGTCCCTCTCCGGTTGAAAGACCCCTGAGGTGGAAGTTGTATAAGGTGTTTATCGTGATTCTGAACTCGGCACTGAGAAGAAACAAGTGAATCAAATTTGCAAAGCGTGCTTCTTTCACTTGAGGTCCATGCGGCTAGAATTGTGGGCCAATCTAGTAGAACTTGCCATATCACACCACTGTTAAAGGATTTACATTGGCTTCTGGGGGAAAGCAGAATTAAGTTCAAACTTCTGTGCATAGCCTACAAATGCCTTAAAGGTGAGGCACCAGACTACTTGTCCTCAATGCTAATTGATAATGTCCCCCAAAGAAATCTTCGGTCCCAACATGAACTACGTCTGGTGGGACTCATCTATAGACTTAAGACATTCGGTCATAGATGCTTCTCATACTCTGTACCAAGCCTATGGAATTCATTACCTTGACCTTAAAGAATTCACAATCACTAAGCTGTTTTAAGAAGCTGCTTATTGTTAACATTAACTGTGTTTTTATCCTGTGATAAGTGGAGAGCTAAATTCGCATTGAGCATTAACTTTAATTGATCTGTGCGCACTATAAGAACTCACTATTATTTATTATTATTAGTATTCTCTTTTAATGCAGATGAGCCCATGGCTTTATTCACTTCGATTCTGAACAGGCGATTCCAAAAACCACAACTGAACCAAAACGTTTCAATAAACCATGCGTGGTATAATTACAATTGCAAATCCGCTCTTAAAGAGCGTGATCGTATTTTGAGACGATTAAAGAACCACCCGTCTATGGCGAATATTGCGGCATACAAAATGGTCCAGGCGAAGACCCGTAGAACCATACGTCAATCAAAGAAATCTTCAATGCAAGGGTATGTCTCAAACAAGCATGGTATAATGACGATTGCAAATCTGCTCGTTAAGAGCGTGATCGTATTTTGAGACGACTTAAGAACCACCCTTCCATATTGTTGCATACCAAACGATCCAGGGCAAGGCCCATAGAACCATATTCAAACAAAAGAAATCTTCATGGCAAGGTTTCGTCTCAAGGATTAATTATTGTACCACATCCAAGTCAGTATGGAGTAGGATTAAAGGTAAAAGTAGTACATTATCAGTTAACCATTTAATTGTTGATAATACCACCTTACTAACATTTCCTGATATGGCTAATTCTCTGGCCAGTCATTTTCATTCAATTCATCAGTCTATTTCTCCTCTGATGCCTTTCGGGGCATTACACACCAAAAGGGAACTAGACGCAGTGATGAATGTTATAATAATAGTTTTTCAATTGCAGAGATTCGTGATTCGCTTAAACGAGGTCGCGATACGAGCGTGGAACACTGCAACTGGAAGATAGGTCATTTAAGGTACGACTGGGATCAATATTCTCTGACCTCAGGGGAGTATTTTATCTCCAACAGTCTTTGCAATAAAAATTAATATCAACCCAGCAGGCATTTAACTAGGTACAAATGACGCTTTTTATGTTGATGACGTTGGTTGATATGCTATTACTATACAGACATGCGGATAAGTGAACGTAAATTGCAGCTTTGTTAGAATTCACGACAACAATGGGCAACCGAAAATGGATTTCGAAAATCGAAATCCAAGAATGTCTGCGTGCATTTCCCTCAGAACCGAAATTTGCATCCGGATCCAAAACTTTTCTTGGATCGCAATCTCCTTCCAGATGTGGATAAAACCAAATTTCCTGGGTTAATATTTGATAAGAGTTATTCCCCACATTAAAAGCCTCAAAAAGAAATGTCTGAAAACCATCAACAGACCGATTATATCAAGCATTAATAAGTTCAAAACTCGATCATGGGTGTATTGCATATGGGTCTGCCCGCGAGTCTTATCTGAAAGAGCTCGATCCCATACACAATCAAGGCACATTGCATGCATCTCCAGTGGACAGTTGATACGTCACGACGCACTAGCCCTCATCGCACAACCGACGTGATAAACTGGACCTGCATTATGCTACGAAAATAGCATCTTTACCAAGTATTTAGACCCTATCATGGGCATTTATATCTGCTTGAAACTAACGCCGTTCCATCGTTTGGTATTCCCATCCAACCCCTTTTGTCAGAGGCTCTTATCAGCCATGACAGTATTATGAATGCCCCTTTCTTTGTGACTCCACCGTGGGTAATATCTCTCCAAAAGATCGATTTCGATCTTATTCAACATTATAAGAGAGATACCAGCCCCACGGTGTTCCAGTCTCTCTTTCGAAAGTTAAGGCCTAAATATTGTGATTATGCCCCAAGTGTTACAGATGGTTCGAAAGATGGTGATCGCGTAGCTTCGGCAACCTTGACACCATCTTAGACCATCGTCTTCCATATTTACAGTTGAGCTCCAAGCCATTCTTCAAGTTTTGAAGTTCATTCAGTTATCTAATATACTACAACACGTCATATTTACTGATTCTCTGTATCCCCCTTCAGGCATTTAACAATACAAAGCTTGAACACACATCGTCTTTTGCTGGCTCTCCAATCATGTGAATATAATGGGGAATGGTCAAGCAGATTTAGCTGCCAAAGCTGCTTTCGATCTTCCCCTATCAATTATTTTAATACCATATAAAGATTTTAAAACATGTATAAATCATTTCATCTATAGCTGCTGACAACGGTCTTGGGATCTTGCCAAACGCATATAGATCCAATAGGAGAAAAAAAAGTGGTTTTGTGTCGCTCTCGCATATGTCATACATTTAAACTCATATTTTCATCTTAAAACGAGAGCCTTGGCCTGAATGAGAACACCGTTAAGTCGTTCTGATTGATTGCTAGCATCTCAAAGATGTTAGATGCAAATGCTTCTGTTGCTAGTCATGGATATCGTCATATGTTTGGCGCAATATGGACCGGTTGGAGCTGACGTGCCATGAAACTACATTCATTCATTCTATGGTCTATATTATACGTACATCATAATCACATCAAAAACTTCGAATTCATGTCTGCTACTCAAGGAAATTATCATACTCCATATGTGGGGGAGCAACCCCCCTCCTCCCACCCCAAAAACAGTCCAGTTCGAAAAACGGGCAGGAAGTACCTAGTCATTATTCGTGTATTAATTGAAATATAAACGTTTTTGATATTTATTATAGTATATATTTAATTGATCTAGACATAGCAATTAAGTTAATATAGATTCTTTCTTACCAGTTCTCACAGCCTGTACCAAAAAATAGATGACAGCTACTGTAATTAACATCTTCAAATTCAATCAGTTAATTAGTTTTAACTATCAAAATACCAAAATATAGTTACAATATATACCCTGACGATATTGTATAGGGTCAACCTACAAAGATTTCATTGGATGAATCTAGCAACGTGACTTTGATAAACGGGAAAGACATATTCCATTGGACGAATCTATGTCAATTGTCATTTATGCGTTTTTTATTATCGTCATTTATACCCACTGCACACATATGTATGTATTTCCGCTACTCAAAATTGCTGTATACTTATGAAAACAGTTTAAAAGAGCACAGTTGAAACAGAAACCTTAAAAAATCTTTGGATAAAATAACTATCAAAGTATTCGTAGACGATAACTATAACTATGCCACAGGCCTAGGTCGTCAATTCACAATACAGCAATACAAAACACCAAAACAGTATCAACTGATTCAACGATGTATTCTTTCTAATAGCTATCTATGACATTACATCTAAAGTTACTACAGGTTTACAACAGAATCCTTCTATAATCTATCTAAACAGTCGATCCATTCTGTAATACTATAGTTCAAGTTGAGTTCAATTCAAACGCTAATATTCTTTTGGGGTTTAACCATTTTTGTCTCTCCTGCAACAACGTAAGGTATTCTTTGGACCATCTTTTCTCAAAAAAAATCCCCGAAAGATACTGGATCTGTCGCCATTTTCTTCTTGCGAATTTATCTGTTTTCTCAAAAACGCAAATTGGAAGCTTTTCTCCTGGGCGAGTTAACAATAAATGATTTGGAGTCAAGGCTTCTATATCATGTGGATCTTTAGAGACTGTTGTAATAGGTCTGGCATTCATGATAGCTTCTACTTCACATAAGAAAGTATGTAAGCTTCGTCGTCAAGTGGTATTAAGTGTTCTTTAAGCAAAACGTAGAGGATTCGCCTGACTGTCCTAATTAACCTTTCCTAAACGCCCCCTAAAATGAGAAGCTGCGGGAGGGTTGAATTCCCAATTGATTTCTGATTGAAGCATGCTATCGTGAATTTTTTGGGCATTCAATTTTCCCAATTCTTCTCTTAACTCCCTTTCTGATCCAACTAGATTGGTTCCATTATCTGATCTAATATATTTTATAGGTCCTCGTCTACTACTGAATCTACGCAAGGCGTTTATACAAGAATCGGTGTCTAAACTGTATGCCACTTCAAGGTGAACTACTCTAACTGAAATGGGTTTTCCCCCCCCCCCCCCAGTTATCACTTTTAATTATGTATATTTTTGATTCCCCCCCCCCCCCCCAGTTATTAACTTTTAATAACATATATTCTCTGAACTTTAACACCTTGAATCGTGATTACTATGTTAACTTAGTATATTATTATTAGCCTATATTAGATCCTTCAAACCCTTGGATCAGTTTATTGTGTTATCTTAGTGCTATTATGCTTTGTTTTCATAACATTTTGTGAATGTGGTTTTATTTACAAGACCGTGTGTTTATAAGCTCTATCTGTTATATACTGTTTGTTTAATGTATGGTTTCCCCCTAATCATTTTTCTTTTTCAATATCAGGGTGGTTTTAAGGTTCATGTACAACTATATCCTTGTCATCACACGGTGCTTTTCAGGTCTTTGATGTTAAATATGTCTGTTAATTGGTTGAACTCTTCTAATGATTAGTAATAAGAATGGTTTCGCATTGTACATATATATAGACCCCCAAGTTTACTAAATGTCATTGTGCTTGATAACGATAAGAGAATACTTATCGAAACGTCGTGCTTGTGTATAATAAACCAGTGATTGTTGTCCCATATAACTGTATAGTTTTGTTATGTTTCCAATTGCTAAATGCCACTAAAGGATTATATGTTATTGATGTCTCCAATTACCGCTGTTAAAGACTGTCTAAATCGTAATAATACACCTACTAGATTATTGGTCAGGTCGGGTCCCTGTAACAACATATCGTTAATAGATACTCCATAACACCGAGCAGCGCAATCGAAGACAACTCTTATTTTCTTCTTTCTCGTGTGGTATACGGCGTAGTGTGGAAGATAATATACCTTGCCGTCGGTTCTGTCAACTTCATCATCGGGTACTTGTTCCGCATAACCTTGTTCTAAAACCTTGGCCATATATTCTTTATATTCGCTTTCTAACTGTGGGTCGGACTCAATTTTCCTTTTGTAACGACCTCAAACGACCTTCAGCTTGGGTAATATTGTTAGGCATAACAGTATTTGGGGTTTTAAATGGAAGATTAATCCAATAATGACCATCTTTAAATTTAATCGACTCTTCTACTTTCTTGATGAAAGGTTTATCATTCTGTGAATTCTCTCGCTTATCATCAATGATACGTTCTGGGAAATCCAGATTAACAGACTGTCTAAATAAAGTCTATAACTGATTTTGTTGAAATATTTTCTCTTCTAATAGTACTCCAGCATGGTTTACTGTTGGATTGTAATGGTTTGGGGTGTCACGGACAAGATTCCATATCAACCAACCTAGCATCGAACGGAAAGCATTGGGACTATTCCTGGGTCCAGGTTTTACTTCTAATGGTCTGTAAGCGTCCGCAACGTTTTTTCCTATGAGTAGACCAATTTCACAGCCGCGATTGGGTAGCTGAATACCATCTATATGTGGCCATTTGTTGACATCATCTTGCCTGGGAATGTGATGATGTGAAACCGGCGTCTTTTCCTTTGTGTATACTGATATCATCTGAATCTAAGCTACATATCTGCATTCCTTCTATAAGATACGTATACAGGTTCTGCGTTTACCCATTGTTTCAAGAGTGATCCTTCTTCGTTTTCCGTGGCTGCCTAGTCTATTCATTATGGATGTAGTACAGAAGCATACACTGCTTCCTGGATCATGGAAGGCATACGTTATTATGAACTGTGTGCTATTTTTCATTTTGACTCTAACTGGTACTATCGCCATAGTGCACTCTTCAGCCTCCATAGAACTAGTAACGTGTGCCACAACTCCAGCTACGCTTGGTCGGTTTTATTACCTTTGTTTCTGTCATTCATGTGCATCACTGTAGGATGAAGACCATCACATTTTTTTCAGAATTCATTTTGCTGACAATATTTCTTGTAGTGTCCTACTTTAAGACATCCATAACATATTCTATTCCCTTCTACAAATTTCTGTTTATCTTGGTAATCTATTTCTTCGAATTTGGTACATATGTCTATACTATGATTGTCACGTTTACAGAAAATACATGGTTTCGGTAAAGCATTTCTAGTTTGTGGTTCATGACTTATTTTACGTTCTCTATTAGTATTATTACCAAAGCTTCTAAAAGGAGTCCTACCCCTACCAGCACCCGTCCTATTTCTTTCATATGCTGCATCACTTCTGTAGATGGGGTTGATCAGACACTTTATTTGAGAAGTTAGCTCTCGGTCTATTATGACTATACGAGTTGGAAGGTTTAATTCCAGGGGATACAAATAGCGCATCTTTTCCATCAGTAGGGTCATTCATCTTCTTAGACTCACATTTTACTAACTGAACAAGCTGGCCGAACTTAAGTGAAAAACCTTCTGAACGAGTATTAAATACAATATTACGCCACCTCTCCTGTATTGAATATGGCAATTTCCTTAATATTGTTTGAATTTTATCAGGGTACTCAAGTACCTTTACTCCATCAACTGAACGTATTGCGTTTTCACATTCTACTAAAAACACAGAAAATTGTTCTAAAGCTTTAGGCTTATTTACAACTGGCCAATTTGTATTTGCTATCTCATCATTATTACCGTACTTATCACCTAGTGCTTTCATTGCAGAATGAAAAGCCTGATATGAATTAAGATAAGAATAACCTACTATAAGAATAAAAGCCTCATCGTTAGTATACCTCTCTAACAACCCAAATTTCTCATCATAATCATCACAATGAATCAAAATAGAATTAAGTTGTCGCTTTAACCTTGGATACTTTAACACATCCCCACCAAACACTTGAACTTCCAGTGGAGGCTTTTTTAAATACTTAATTATGGACATTTCAGTATTAACATTACCTTGTGTATATACATTAGGATTAACATTAAGACTATTAAGAGGGTTTACTTTAGGACTAACATTAAGAGGGCTATGCAGAATGGTTAACTAAAGGCAAATTAATACTAACAACAGGTTGATTTACAATTGTTGGATTTACCTTACTATTTGCAACGGAATGACTAACTATAGGTGGGTTAACAATGGAATTACTCACAATAGGCGTGTTAACAATTGAGTTACTAACTAAAGGCTGGTTAACAATGGAATTACATAAAATAGGCGTGTTAACAATGGAATTACTAACTAAAGGAAGATTGTTTATTGTAGCTGCTTTACACGAAGTGGTTTGGGGAGGTGAGGCGAATGCGAGAGGTCTTTCATTGAATCCAGTGGCGTGGTTTCGACTTCCTGATTGTACGTGACCAGGAATAGTGTCGCCTGTTTTCTCCATGTACTGCAGTTTCCACGCACTGCTAAGCGAATTATTGAAAATGAACCATGTGTTAGTCCCGAAATGACATAGTTTGTGTTGAGTGGACGTTATACCTCTCTCTCTCGGGCTTATTCAGAAAGGACATATTATTTGATTGGAGTAGCGGGGAGCAGATCTAATGCGATTGAATCCAAACCGGAAGGTTATTTACCTTTCTATTATTAGTTCTTAATTAAATGAAAAATAATTAATTTGACTAAATTTTATATATCGTTCAAAAACTGCAAATGACGCACAGCAGCTTTAAATAACTAATTTAAAATGTCAGATGGGCATCACCATTTCGTGGATATCGGCCATCATGTACTTGAAGTACAGGGAAGTGTATCAAAGTGTATCGTTTCGTAGTGTTTGATATATGATATAGTATTCTTCCTCTTTATAATTGCGTATGAGTAAATATATTTCTAAACGTCCTGGTTGTAGTGATAATTAACACAGCATCCTCGCAAACCAGGCATTAATAATACATCAGGATAATTGCTATTGTTAGCTACGTCAACTTTCATAAGCCTACTAGAGACTTCTGGCAAGCGGAATTTTACCCATTCGTATCACCAATCCGTATCCTCACGTGATACGTTGCGTTAATGTAGTTTTAGAGCTTTGGCAGATTTTCGCGGCTTGTATAACGTATGAGTAGCAGAGCTGAGCTGAGCTTGATTCTATTGCAGCATGATCACTATCAGGCAAGTGCCTAGCCTACAAATTGCTATCCCCGGTATCCCCAGTGTTTTCATTCCGTTCTACTCCGCTATACCCTGGGTTAATCCATTGGGTTTCCACGATTTCAAATTATCTGCCCTGGCCTTGTTTGTACATAAGGTCTACGAACCACTCAAGAAAGAGTTTACAAACCAGTCGTTTCGCCTTCGATTTTATAAGGGTAATTAACCAAATGAATGTCCATTTACTGAATGATTTATGTAAATAATGTATATATTTCTAATTCATTTATAATTAATTGTATTATCAAAATATGTAGTATGTTTCGCTGATTTCAAATATGTATAACATCTATATGTTTGACTTTTGTTATTATTATTACTATTCGTTCTGTATCTGAAATGTTTCATTCTGTTATGTTTATTATTATTGAACTTATACTTGGCAATTTGGTCCGGTCTTCATTAATTTTATATTATATATATATAATTTGTTGTTAGTAAGTACGCATTTAGAATAATTTGAATTTCTCATTTAGGCTAACTCCTAAACTTGTCTGATGAGAGTTACTTCCCTTTGCCAACTTCATTTTCAATTAACGAAGCATAGGATTGGTCGATAAAAATAGCACAATCATCAAGGGCGAATAATTTGAAAACGCGTCTCCCCCCATAGATTAACCCAGGGGTTAGTGGAGTAGAACGGAATGAAACCACTGGGGATACCGAGGATGACAAATTACTGGCGGGAGCGAAGTCGCTCGACAGTCGCTGAGCTATTAAAAAAAATTAATGTCGAATCTTATTAAAAATCTTCGACTTCGACTTGACAGCAATTTATGCTTTCACTAATGCAACACTTCAGAATGTTTATACCCATTTACCAAAGAATCACGTCATTTACATATTTGCAAGGTACACACCCTTAATTTAGATCAACCAGCATACAGACCGGCAGTCAGTAAATTACGAGAACAACTCATAAAAATAATGATTAAAGGAGTTAAATCACTATTTTTTGGGACCTAAAATTGACAGAAATGGGTCGCAAGGTATATACATGTAAATAAAATGATTTATATTCAATCGTTTCCGTTTTTACTCTAATTTCAAATCAGTTATGTTCGGCAAAATACACCAGAAGTCTCAATCTAACGTCTGGGTATTCCAGCAGCTACACGGATACACATGCTTTACAGATAAGAATATGGCGTTATGGTTTGCCATGACTTGTGGAATATGTCTAGCCTCGTTCTTCGAGTCCCTTATTACAAAATGGCATTGCCACGCATTATGGTACACGATTTGTGTACAAATGGTAAAATGTTTATTTTGGCTTAAATATTTGACATCAGAAGCCCATCTTTTCTCGTAAGATCACAACATCAATGTTGATTTAAATTGACAAATA
Source organism: Patella vulgata (assembly GCF_932274485.2). Taxonomy (NCBI): domain Eukaryota; kingdom Metazoa; phylum Mollusca; class Gastropoda; family Patellidae; genus Patella; species Patella vulgata. Next base: position 65,849,995 of record NC_065885.2, read on the forward strand.
ATTCGTGTTTTCAATGGCGAAGACTTTGGATGACATTGACAGGGACTTAGCTACTTTAAATCCCAGTCTTTATAAGGGTTTAAAGTCAGATCAAATACACTTTCGTGATCTAGGATACGCATAAATTCATAAAAACGCTATGTCACAACATTTCAACGTCTAAAAGTAGGAAAAAAGGAGGGTACAAATACGACGAAGTTTTACAGACCTTTGAAAGCTGTTCGATACGTGCTGTCGTATCCGTGTGCCGTGACACGTATGAGAAATACACACACATTGATGACATCACAGGCAAAATCGATACGGATACGCGATACGGACCAGGAATTTATCCTTGCCAAGTATCTACTATGTCGTGTATTATGTCGTATATATAGTGTTAGCTACGTGAACTTTGGAAGCACGCACTTTCCAATGTACGACACCATGTGTATTGTTAGCTACGTGCACTTCTCAAACATACACAGCCCAGTGGACGATATCATGTCGTATAGTGTTAGCTACGTGGCGAACCTCTCAAATAAATGAGAAGCGGATGTTTCGATTTGGATATCTGCAGTCCAAGCTAAATCAGAACAGAGGTCACCAACACGTTTCATTCGCAATGGAATTTCACCCGATGAAACCATGACTGGTAACGTTTTATTCTGGTACAGTTACTCACTTAAATACACCGAGGTCCCCATTTATTTAAGTACTGCTGATAGTGTAGATGCAATATGCCAAATTAGGGTGGGTTTTTTTATTTTCCCTGGGATGATGACCAGAATAGCACGTGTGAGTTAGTAATCCGCACCAATTAAGTTTGTGTTGAATCAACACAGGCTTTTTCAGAGTGTTTGTTCTTCCCAGGAAAATGGTCATGACAGATATGTTATTCAAACAGCCGTGAAGTCTTGGTGAATATGGCACTGTCTCGGATTCTCTCCCGGTATTGACCGAGAAAATTCTTCGAGGTTTTCCTGCGTGGTTTGCCCTTGTAATTGGTGCAGGACAGAGGGCCTCGTTCGGATGGGACGAAAAACCGAGGTCCCGCGTACACATTGGTGTTCACGTAAAATAACACTTGACCATTGGCATTCGAAATAAGAGTATACCACGAACACACTCTTAAGACTAACTAGAAATCAGCCCGATTTCTTCAAGTTTAGGAATTTGACCTCACAGATAATGGAAGTTTGTTGAAGAGAATCATGTCATCAACTTCTCAAAGATAATAAATTGTCGCCCAATTATTATCTATTTAGATGGTGCAGTGTATAAGTGTCATATTACACTGCTCTATATTTAGAATATAAAAGCTAGATGATTTGGAGATCAGGCTCTATGGGATTTTCAATTGAAATTAAAATTAAAATTGAATAAGAGAATAAAAGAAAATAATCAAATTGAATGTAGAAATAAACAAATTTAATAATAATTTAATATAATAATTATATCATGAAAATAAAATTGATTCAAATATTACATAAAGTAATAAGCTTATTTACTTAGATGTAATATCTACAGCATCTTGTTTTAGCCAGGGCATACAAATATCAGGTTCTATGAGATGTTCAATTTAAATTGAATTAGAGAAACTAATCAAATTAAATATAGAAGTAAACAAATTTAATAACAATTTAGTATAATGATAAAAACCAGCGGCTGCCAGGCAGGATATACACACATTTTCCAAGAGATGGATAGAGAACAAGCTAAAAACAAACGCAATTTTTTTGTACAATCAGGGGCAATAATCCAGAAAGATATGGCCTGAAATGTGCAAATATCAAAAGGGACTGAGATCTTTGGGATATAAAGATATGTTTGAAGTTTCATCAAAATGGAATAAAAATCGTGACCTCTAGAGGGTCCACAACCTTTGTATTACACACACTATTTTACACAATTTGCGTACAAAGAGCGTCCATTTTGTCGGGCAGTTTCATTTCGATTTTCCCGAAATTCGAATTCAACCTTCATTATGGTGGAATGGTGATGTATTTAAACGGTTTTTAAAATCGGAAAAAAAAATTGTGACCTCTAGAGAATCCGCAAGCTAAACATGTGATTTTTCAAACAATCAGGGGCTATAATCCAGGAAGTTAAGTTCGGGTATCCGCGATTATCAAAAGGAACCAAGATCTTAGTGTGTAATGGTGATATATTCACACCTTTTTTTTTTAAATCGGATAAAAATTGTGACCTCTACTGGGACCACAAGCTAAAAACATGATTTTTTGTTCAATCAAGGGCCATAATTCAGGAAGTTATGATCCGATATGCGCGAATATCGCAAGGAACCAATATCTTTGGGTTATAAACATGTATTTCAAGTTTCTTCGAAATCGGATCAAAATTGTGAACTCTGGAGGGTCCACAGCATTGATTACCAGATGTTTACACTATTTTCGTACGAGGGACGGCCATTTTGTCCGGCAGTTTTGGCCTTTCTTTTCGCGAAATTCGAACTCAACAAACATTACGATGTAACGGTGATATATTCGAATGTTGTTTTTTTTTAAATTGGATAATAATTGTAACCTCTATAGGGTCCACAAGCTAAAACGTGATTTTTCGTACACTCAGATGTCATAATTCAGGAAGTTATGGTCCGATATGCGCGACACAGGGATATTCCTGCCTAGTGCTTATGATGAACTTATTAAATATACCTAAATTATGTGTTTTCCATCACCCCCACTCATTCTACAGTATAGTGGATAAGAAACCTTTGTGAATTATTTTTCATTTTTCTAATATTATTATCAATTTATCAGTTATATCCACTCTATTTCTTAGAATTATTACACATATGGGTTACTCTAGTCTAATTGTACATTTAATCACACAGACATATAAAGTTAATTACCATTATCTAAACAAACCATGGTATATCATAATTGTATTGTAGGTACTATCCCATTCTGTCGGTAGTATTGTATCTATCATCATAGCTACCTAATTGCTTAACTATACTCAATGGCTACACTTCACACTTAATTAGTTTTTGTAGAATAAACCCCTTTGATCTTGTTGTTGTCCTGTATGGTTTCATGAATTGTTGTTACAGTTTTCTGTATATATTGATCTCATTATTCTTGTATTACTGTATTAGCTTGATAACGTTGAGAGAATACTCTTGGAAACGTCGCCCAAATAAATAAGTAGCTGTTTTTCCATAAGTATGTGTTTTTTGTGTATTGCTCTACCCAGTTACTAAATGCCTCTTAAAGATTATCGAAAGATCTGTGGGTTAAAAACATACATTTCAAATTTAAACCAAATCGGATAAAAATTGTGACCTCTACACTGTTCACAAGCTAAAAACGTTATTTTCGTACAATCAGGGGCCATAATCCATGAAGTTACAGTCCGATACATGCCAATATCGATAGGAACCGAGATCTTAGGGGGATAAACCTATATTTTCAAGTTTCATTGAAATCAGATAAAAATTGTGACCTGTAGAGTGTTCACAAACAATTGTGGACGGACGGACGTCTGGACGGAAGGACAGAGGCGACGACAATATACGTCCACATGAAAATGTGGGCGTATAAAAATTGATTCAAATATTACATAAAGTACCGATAATAATAAGCTTATTTAATGAGATAATATCTACAGCAACTTCTCTAAGCCAGGCTATAAAATATCTTACACTATTTTACTGATATACTTTGACATTGACCAATTTGATGTTATCCAATTTTGGACCTTTTTCCTGGGAAGATTAATATTCATAAGTAAAATAAGCGTTGTTGAGCACATTATCTTTGTATAACTCTAGCCAGTGGCACTTTACATTCACCTATGCATATTTATTTCCATAGAAAAGGGCCTATTGAGCCATCGTACATGTATTATATGTGACTACAGGGTACAATACTATTTACAAACTTATCAATTATTATTAAAGAAAATTTGATCCCAAAATATCTTATGTTCGTGCAAAAATATGAACATTTCCTGATTTTTTAAATACAGGGAAAGGTTACCTCAAAACAATCTATTTGTTTTTTAATATACAGTATGAATATGAAATATATTTGGAAACAGGCATTGCCATGCAAGAGACGCCAACATTTTGCAAGAGATGGACAGAGAACAAGCTTTAAAAACAAGTTTTTCGTACAATCAGGTATCATAATCCAGGCAGACACGGTCCGAAGTATCGACTGGAACCCAGAACTTTGGGATGTAAATGTATAATCGGACAAGATAAAAACGTGATTTATCGTACAATTGGGGGTCATAAGACGGGAAATTAGATCTGATATGCGTGAATATCAAAAGGAACCGAGATATTTGTCGGTAATGAAATATTTAAAATACACCAAAATCTGATTAAAAGTAACAACTCATTATGTAATTATCAGAAAATCATTAGAATTTGTTTGGCCCATGCTAACGTATATACAAAACACTTAATGTCATGTATTTAGCTGTTCAAGTTATCAAAAATCATTGAAAATCAATATACTTGTTCGTCTCAAGACCTTAAACTCTGTATCAATCTAAAGTCAATCGAAACTATTATATATAGGCGTAAACACGGTGTATGAATATACAATCAATCAGTTGATAACTATCTGGCAGTAATTATCAGAAATCGTTGAAAATCAATAGGCTTCTTCGCCGGATGACCTTAAGGCTTAAAGACTGTGTATATATTTAAAGTCAATCGGATATTAACTTTAGCCCCTAGAGCGTCCCACCAGATTTTTCAAAGTGATAAAGGGCCATATATGTAACTCTGGCAGTAATTATCGGAATTTGGTTAAAATCAATAGGATTCTTCGTAAACACGGATATTAATTTAAAGTTACCCGGATTTAAATTTACCTCTAAAGGGACAACAACCTTGTATTACATACTTTTAGGCTATTCTTCAAGTGCCATATTGAGTAATTTGTATATAATAGTGTTAAGTTGTTATCTATCAACCTCATCATCGATAAATATGTTTTATATAAAAAGAGCTTTTTATTTTAGAAATTAAAATGTTGTCATTTGATACCCACGATGGCAGGGTTATAGCTATCAACATGTATCTAACTGAACTATTTATATCGGGGCAATAATGTCACTCAAGTTGGACATGTTGTTTAGATTAGCATTCCAGGCCAAACCCAAACATCCAAAATTTATCTCTTTTTTCTAGATGGTCTTAGGACTGAACAAGCAGCCGCATGTATTTAACCTTTCATTGCGTCTATGGTAGTGTAAGGTTCGAATACACTGAGCTCTATTTCTCTTCGTCTTTTGACCAGTGTCATATATTTAATTACTATATAAAGTTATAAGGTTCTTTATTCCTTGTATTTTAAAGAATTTGTAAATTATGTATTGTAAAGCTTCACCTAGCTATTTTAGATGCGTGGTCATATTGAGTCTAATATTGTCATAATGTTTGCAAGTACCCTTTATTTCGATGGTTTAGTGCCATTGCGTTAGTTTTGATGAATTATAGACTTTCGTAAACATGTCTTTGTGTAGGGGATCACGTGGCTAAGTGGGTAAGACGCTGGCTCGCTAGCCTGGAGGTCGGGTGTTCGATCCCTGCATTGGCCGAGAAAGTTCATCCAGATTTTCCAGCGTGGTTTCCCCTTGTCAGTGATGCAGGACAGAGGCCCTGACAAGGACAGCTGTCTAGTTGTTCGGATGGGGCGAAAAACCGAGGTCCCGTGTACACATTGGCGTGCACGTAAAATATCCCTTGACAATTGGAATTCGATATAAGAGTAGGCCGTAGCGCCGCTGTCCGGGCAAAACTTCCCTCATAGCACACGGTATGGCGTATGCCCGTCTTCATTAGCCCAGTATAGGAGCAGAACAGTAGGACGTTAAACCCCATTTCACATGTCTTTGTGTAGGGGATCACGTGGCTAAGTGGGTAAGACGCTGGCTCGCTAGCCTGGAGGTCGGGTGTTCGATCCCTGCATTGGCCGAGAAAGTTCATCCAGATTTTCCAGCGTGGTTTCCCCTTGTCAGTGATGTAGGACAGAGGCCCTGACAAGGACAGCTGTCTAGTTGTTCGGATGGGGCGAAAAACCGAGGTCCCGTGTACACATTGGCGTGCGCGTAAAATATCCCTTGACAATTGGAATTCGATATAAGAGTAGGCCGTAGCGCCGCTGTCCGGGCAAAACTTCCCTCATAGCACACGGTATGGCGTATGCCCGTCTTCATTAGCCCAGTATAGGAGCAGAACAGTAGGACGTTAAACCCCATTTCATTTCATTTTATTCGGTTCCCTGTAGGTGAGTTGTAGTTTTCGTGTTCACTGGTATAATATATTTACAGAGAAACAGAAGACAGAAAATCAGACATCGAAATTCAAACTCTTTTAAATGAGAGAGAGAGAAATGGGGTTTAACGTCCACTCGACACAAACTAGGTCATTTCGGGACTAACATATGGTTTAATTTTATTTCAATAATTCGCTTGCGCGTAGGGGTCTTTAGCAGTGGGAGGAAACTGGAGGACCGGGAGAAAACCCACGAGGTTGGACAGGCGACCCTACTCCTTGTCACGTACAACCGGGGATTCGAAACCACGCCAGTCGACTCAATGACAGACTTTATGATACAGCGCGCGCACGCTAACCATTCAGCCATCCACCCCCACCCCACTCTTTTAAATAAAAAATATGTCTGATTACATAGTTGTTGTTTTGTCTCTTCGGTGGGTTGTATTCATTTGTTTTTAATTGAAATATAATATGGCTTATTACATAGTTGTGTTAAAGATACATTATGGTAGAGTAGATAACGAGTTGGCAATTCTCTCTATAATAGTTAAAAACTAGATAATGTAAAGGCAATTTGCTGAAAATTTTAGTCAAATTGATCCACTATGAACCGAGAAATGAGCGATCAAAAGTTCCGCATAGCCTCGGTCATCATTACTAAAGTCGGTACGACAAAAATCATAGCCTCGATTATCTATTTAATCGTTAAATCGAGAAGGAAAGTTATGCAGCAAATCGGATCATAATCCAACAAATATCGCAGGCTAGCGTTGACATCGAGAGTCGATTATGGTCTGGATACGTTAATTAATGCCTAATTAATAGTTTATATAACATTTCAGGCCTAAAGAAAGACTTACAATAGGCAGATTTAGCTCTTGCATAATGTATGTTTAATTACCCTGTTAGCCAACAATACAAATAATGTACAGTAAATTTTCTTTTAAATAATGCACGTAAAACGCCTGACTTCTCTTGATTTCAAGGGATGCCATGAATAACGATAATACATTATCACAGTAGTATCGATGATCTTCGGCACTTAACATTAAAATATAGGCTTCAAAATTCGAATCCAATTTTGCCGTAATAAGCTGACCATACTAAATTCTAGGTAGTAGCCCATATATCATATATTTTAATGACTATTTCTTAATATTATAGTAGGTTAATATTATAGTAGGGTGAATTTAGACTCAATAGTAAATGTTTAATACGTCGTGCTAATCCGCACAGTATTACTCAATTCAGTAAACTAAATTTTAATGGATTTTAATCCACCTTAATTACCCCGCCATTTATATCTACTTCATATTGTCTTATATATTTCATTAACCACCTGTCTCCAGTATTCTTTGTTTTAAACTTTAAATTGAGCTTATAAATTATAATTAACGTCTACGGGCTATAGCGTTTTAGTTAACAGGGTATATTGTTTGTATAGAAGATAGATTTATAAGATTAATGCCCTAGGCGATGCATGGGGATATATAGACCCAAATGACAGAATTTGAGGGAAGCCTGCTACACACGTGTCTTCGGAGATCAGCTTGGATCGCATTCCTAAAGACAAACTTATTTACCTGTATTTGTATATTTGGAGACCTAAGTTTATGTCAATTCCCATTATCCACATTGGAGCTTATTTACTATTAAGCATTGAACCAATAATTTGTTATATGAATTGTCTGCTGTTGATTATTGTTTACCAAAGAATATAGTAATATTAACAACCAACAAGATTCTTGTCTTCATTTAATCAACAACGAGAAATCCAGAAATTACACAAGAATTGCACTTTTACAATATACATGCATGTTAATTTATTATAACCATGACTTTAATATTGAAACTATGACCTCAATGCTCCACACCAAATTTTCATACCATATATTGAAAACCCAAGAGAGAGAGAGAGAGAGAGAGAGAGAGAAATGGGGTTTAACGTCCACTCGACACAAACTAGGTCATTTCGGGACTAAAATGGTTCTATTTTGTTTCAATAATTCGCTAGCAGTGGGGGGAAACCGAAGGACCCGGAGAAAACCCACGAGGTTGGAAAGGCGACCTTGCTCCTTGTCACGTACAAACGGGGAATCAAAACCACACCTGTTGACTCAATGACAGACCTTGTTTTACAGCGCGCACTTACTAACCATTCGCACCCCCCTCCCCCCACCATCTGTTCAAAACTGCAGTCAAAGTTTTCGCTGCGGTATTTAAAAGATGGTTTTTTTTTCAAATTTGCTGTGAAGCATTATGATTTTGGGGTGATTACCCATAACGATTTTCAAATTTGCTGTGAAGCATTATGATTTTGGGGTGATTACCCATAACGATTTTCAAATTTGATTTGGGATCAATGATTTAAAACCTTGTAGAATCAGAGCACTGCGGGACTTTTTGTTCCAGAGATATATTATGTATCTGAAAAACCTAACGAACACGATACAGATTAGATTTCTTGACCAATGGATATTTTATATCTGACAAATTTGGTGTTTGGGCGTATTTCCCGGGCAGGCTGAGAAAGTCGAGGAGGAAAGTTGTTGGGGAATTTATGTCGGCTAATAAAGAGCAACAGCCAAGAAAGAAAATGCTCCTCCATAGTCACCACTACTTACCTATTATAAATTACGGTATGCCTAATCAGTGTGGTTCAGTTTTGTTTATATTTGTTTCTTTATTAAAGGTAAAGAACTGGATTGCACAGATATTCACTTGACATTCTAAGGAATTCATCGATTAACTGATTAATTGATAGCACTTTTGTCCCCATTGTTACTGCACAGGTGTTACAAAGTACTCTATAACTTTTATCAAATTAAACGGTCATTTAGGTGCTTAGAACTGTATGGACTTAGCTGGGTTTTGATAATATATGATATTGACTTTTCAACTCTGTATAAACTTCTGTTAAGGCAGGGACTGGCGATGATCTATTTAAATTAATCCCATACAAAGGCGTATGCCCCTCTTCTATTATCCCAGTCGGATCAGAACAGTGGGACGTTAAACCCCATTTAATTTCATTTTATGAATTGTATTCTTTAATAGGCATTCCCCCCCACTCGCAAATGGTTCTCTAAGGAAAGATAAATGTTTTACTAAGATGATTATTTTTATCCACATTATCACATTTCCTACTAATTTGAGCCAGCAAGCACACAAACACGGCATCATCACTGCAAAGCAAACTATTTGTGCAAGGACATTCCATATACTAGTTTAGACATCCGGAGCACTGTAAAACATTTCTGGAGATAACAGTTAAATGGCTGTTAACTTTTACAGAACTGTAAAATTACAGAGAGCCGATTTGATAATCATTTCATGAAAAAACGTGATTAATATACTATTCAAAAAAAGTAGGGGATATTTGATTTTTAAGTGTTATTAAAGTCACCTAATGAAACTGACGAAGAAACAAATGACAAAATGAAATGAAGTTCACATTCATCGATTTATTCCAAATGATCGTTAGACTAAGTAAGGCACAGACTGACCATTATAAGGGTAAAATGATACCCGGGGTCAAACAGCAAAGTTACCACAGCATCACAACCAAGTCAGTAACGGGTAAATCCTCCTCTGTTTGCCAAACAAGCATTGATCCGACGTGGCATACTCCTAATGAGACGTCTAAGGTCATTTTGGTCCAGATTGTCCCATTCCTGTTGCAACGCAGCAGCAAGTTCTTGGACATTGGCAGGACGTTGTTGACGTTGACGTAACCTCTGTCCAAGCATGTCCCAGACATGCTCGATGGGGGAGAGGTCGGGACTCAGTGCTGGCCAAGGTAATGTGGTGATGTTCTGTTGTTGGAGGTAACCTGTAACGATCCTGGCCATGTGACATCTTGCGCTGTCATCCTGGAAGATGAAACGGCGGCCATGACGTCGTGCGAACGGCACAACATGGACTGCCAAGATGTTGTCCCGGTAGTACTGGCCTGTAACACGCCCTGCAACAACATGTAAAGCCGTTCTTCCAGCAACAGTGATGCCTCCCCACACCATAACAGAACCACCCCCAAATCGATCATGTCTGATGACGTTAACGTCTTGGAAGCGCTCGTTTCGACGACGCCACACCCTCCTACGTCTGTCCAAAAAATCAACAGTGAACCTTGACTCATCTGAAAACATCACATTGCTCCAGCGTCGATTATCCCAGTGTTGACGATCCCTACACCAACGACAACTTGCCTGAATGTGATGATCTCTCAAACAAGGGATCACGCGAGGACGTCGGGCGCGAAGGTGACCCCTATGCAGTCGATTCCGAATCGTCTGGCCACTCACTCTCACACCAGTGTCTGTTTGAAGACGAGCGCTGATCTGATTTGCTGTGATGACACGATTTCTCAAGGCCAAGGTACGGATAAATCGATCCTGGGCTTGAGTTGTCGCCCTTGGTCGACCTGAGCGTGGTCTGTCCTGTACAGATTGTGTATCACGGTATCTGGACCATAGCCTGCTTATGACAGACTGAGAAACATTCATCGTCCGCGCCACAACCGCCTGTGTTGTGCCGATCTGTAGCATGCCAAGGGCACGTAACCTTTCATTTTGGGTAAGCCGACGCATATCAAAATTTGTTTTCTGGTCACTAAAACAATTAAACTGATGTTTGCACCCTGGAATTCAATGCCACAATGACTGTAACATTCAAAGTCAGAGTCGTGCAAATCTTGGGTTGGACCCCCATGATGATCCCAAGCATCACCTGCATTCCATGCGGTAGCTATTGGTGCGTCTGTCAATTATATACTGCCAACGATAAGCAGGATTCAAACTAGCCAACTACATGTATAAGAAATTCACTGGACGACCGTAACTGCAATGAAATCACGTGAATGGTATGGTTAATCCGAGCCTTCGACAAATAAGATAAATTGAAAGTTATAGTTTATTTTTAGTAATTAGGTTGTTATTATTATTATTATTATTATTATTACATGTATTTATATAGCGCTTCTTTCATGATAAACATGTTCAGGTGCGCTTTACAATAAAAATAACATAACACAATGGATAAAATCACAATATCAATATACAATATAGATAGGGTTTTAAAAATATGTAGTTAGTGTAAAAATAGAAATATAGAAATCCACATATAAATAAAAACAGTAATATCTAAAGTGTAAAAAGAATTATGTAAAAGCAAGAGTAAATAGGTGGGGTTTGAGTTTCGTTTTAAAAACAGGAAGTGAATTACAACAGCGTATACTGCGTGGGAGTTTATTCCATAATTTTGGTGCACAAATGAAAAAAGCACGATTGCCACAGGCAGCAAGGTTCGAGTTTTGCTCCTTTAAAAGAAACTGATGTTGAGAAGAACGTAAAGTTTGGGATGGTGAATATAAAGTTAAAGATTGGATAAGTAAGATGGAGCAAGACCATTTAGACATTTAAAAGTTAACAATGCAATTTTATAGGTTATTCTAGATTGGACCGGGAGCCATTGTAAATTAAAAAGGATTGGGGTTATATGTTCTCTATAAGAAGCATCAGTAATAAGCCTAGCTACTGAATTTTGTAATTTTTGTAGTTTATCGATATATTTAGCAGGGATACCATACCATATAATAAAGAGTTCATGTCATCAATGCGAGAAGAATACAAGAGTTTTCACACAATCAGCAGACACATTCGGTTTCAGTTCTCCAATATTTCGCAAATTAAAGTATCCTAACGCTAATACTGTTGGACAGCGACCTATTTCTTTCAACAAAACAATGAGCATTTTTCTTTTCTAAAGTACGTAATCATGAATGTGCCAGGAAATAACTGATAGATCCAAAGAGCGATAGAAACACACTTTCCAGTGATGTATGACACTAACTGGAATTTCGTATTAAGATCCGTATTTTAACATTTTAAACACTCTCCTCCGCCCCCGCCCTCTCTTTCTCTCTGTAACTAGAGTTTAGTAGGCCTAGAGGCTAATTAACTTTGATCCATTTTCAAACAAAAGGTATATATGCAGTGTGCGCAACAAATAATGGATATAAATAAAGAGAGGCATGATTATACTTTTCAGTGTAGATATACGGAATTTTGGATTAAGCCCTGTTCCCCCCCCCCCCCCCATTCCACTCATTCCTTCACTTCAAGCTATGAAAATATCAATATGCCAGAAAAATATTTACATATTTGAAAAGAGCAATGAACGAGCTTTTCACTGATATGTAACATCATATCTGGAATTTGGTATTAAGACACGTATTTTTACCTCGAATACCCCCCTCCCCCCCCCCCCCCGCAATCACGGTAATAGAGTTTAGTACCACCCAACTTCGATCGTTCTCTAAGCTAAGTAAATATGAATGTGCCAGAAAAGTATTTACATATTTAAAACGAGCAATGAGTGAGCTTTTCACTGATATATAACATCATATCTGGAATTTGGTATTACTATTAAGACACGTATTTTTACCATCACCACCCCCCCCCCCATCACCACCACCACCTGGTGTGATGGGAGGGGGGGGGAATCGGGACCGAATCCAAAAATCCGTATATTTATACTGAAAAGTATAGTCATGTCACTCTTTAGTTATATCCATTATTTGTTGCGCACAATACATATATACCTTTTGTTTCAAAATGGATCAAAGCCTCTAGGCCTACTAAACTCTAGTTACAGAGGGAGAGAGGGGGTGGGGTGGCGAGTGTTTAAAATGTTTAAATACGCATCTTAATACGAAATTCCAGTTACCATGTCATACATCACTGGAAAGTATGTTTCTATCGCTCTTTGGATCTATCAGTTATTTCCTGACACATTCATGATTACGCACTTTTGAAGAGAAAAATGCTCGTTGTTTTGTCGAAAGAAATAGGTCGCTGTCCAACAGTAACCGTGTTAAAAGCCGTTAATATCCTTCACCTTAGGGCCGAGCAACTAACTATGTTTTCATCTTGAAATGGAAGCCGGTGTCCCAAGCTGTAAGAAACCAGAAAAATCCCTCGATGACCGCAACTGTAGTGAAATCACGTGCGTGGTATGGCTAATTCATAGTTATGTTTCTATATATTATTTGTAAATAGACATATCTATAAATGTGCACAACACCTACAAGTGAAATTCCAAATTTTCCCTTTTTATAAAATGAAAGTCGATGGCATGTAATACTTTTAGTAGAATTTTTGCTCGAGAAATTACATATTCGCATAATATGTGATATGTACGTAAAATACTTAAATCAACTTAGTCTGTAATTGACAGTTGACATATAAAAAAGAGCTCTTTATCGAAAACATATGTCAATTATTTACCACCAGAATTACACGTGAGTGGAATTATTCTAATTGCATCATTTGATTTAAAGTAACCAATCATTTTGTTAATTACACAAGTTCAGGGCCATGATCACGCTTTATTGTGCATGATATTCATTTACCTTTAAAAGAAACAGGGGAACCCTGTAAGTCAGACTTGCATTAGATTCCAGAGATCGAGGGTACATCTGAGTTCCTAGACAGCCGAGAGGCTAGATAGGGTGGAGAAGTGGTTTTAGCTATATAGTATTGTAATTTGTGCTATGCTTGTATACCTGTATTCAGTTATATGCTATAGAAAAAGTAGAAGCGAACTATGCATTATTATTCCTGGTAAGACAAACGTCTTAAGAAACTGGAAGAAGTAAATACACAACGTGAAGCAGAAGTAAAGACAGCTAAAGACAAATTCTAGACGATCACAAGGCTACAGAAATATGTAGTAAGAAAAGATGCATGGGTCGTATGTAGGATGTGGCGACCGGTTTGACAATGTCCGCTCTCCACGTCAGACAGAAAGACCCATGGTGCTACAGACACCACGAAAAGGAAATTAATGGAAAACCATTTTATTAAAAAAATACGTTCCTCGACTTAATAGTCAATAAGTAACAATTGGCCATTAGCTTCATTAATTTTCATAAATCTATCCCATGATGATCTTCCACTCATTGTTCATATATTGAACCCATATACTACAGATTAACACACGTGTGTACATGTTTTCGATTAGTTAACGATATACTATGTAATAATAGACACTGGTAACTATAGCCAATTAAAACCACAGTGTTATATAAGCCTTTTATAAGATAAATTGAATGTAGTCTATATTTATTAATTAGGTCACGTTTTGATAGCGACATATTTCATTGCATCTCTTCTAAATCATGTAATAATTAATGTGCCAGGAAGTAACTTCTCGTATATTCAAAGAACGATAAAAAAAAACTTTCCGGTCATGTATTACACGATAACTAGAATTTCGTATTTTGAATTTTAAATACTTCCCCTCACTAAATAGAGTTCAGGCGATCCAAATTATGTCTGTTTTAACAAGTACGTAAATATGAATATGTCAGAAAATATTTTACAATTTTGAAAAGGTAATAATAATGAACATTATTCGTACACTAAGTACAATAATTATGAAAAATAAAGTTGATTAATTATTTAAATCAAGTTTATATATGCAGATGGTGAACAATATCTTAAATCTATGTATTCTCGTAGAGCATTTCCTATTCTCTTATCACTTTACTTCCGGGAACTTTTATTGTGACAATTTATTTTATTTACAATATTTAATAATGATTGATGTTCTAAATTATATTTTGTTATGTTATAATGATATGATAAGTTTTGTATATGGTGGTTGGGGGATGTATTGTAGAAAACATGCCCGTTATATCCCAGTATTGGACAAAAATATGGAAACTGTTGAGAACTACCGCCTCGAGATAAGAAAATTTGAGAAAAAATTCAAAGTCCACACATTGCCTATTAGCCTTGATTAATGCTTTATTTATTTTTGAAGCGATAAATATAGTTTATTATCAACTATTATCAATTTAATTTACTCACCAACACAAACAGCTTGAGGATAACATGGTGCCCGTTTACAGATAACTTCTTGAAAACGACATCAACGGAAGTGACGTCATCAACGGAAGTGACCTCATCAACGGAAGTGACGTCATCTGAGTTATTCTGCCATTTTCATCACTACCACATCTTACTGTCTATAACAAAAATAACAAAACGTGTAAAATATATTTGAAGCTATTTGGGATCTTTTTATCACTTACGGTCGACCTACGGATCAATCCATTTGATTGTTAATTTATGGTTGACATTCAATGTGTCTGTCTGGTGGCTCTGTGGATTTTGCTTTAATAATGTTCCCAGTTTGTACGCGACAAGGAGTAGCATCGCCAATCCAATCCAGTGGGCTTACTCCGGGTTTTCCGGTTTCATCCCACTGCTAAAATATAAGTAAGATATTTTAAAAATATGAAGTTAGGCAGGTGATCCCACAACTGTCCCAATGACAGAATGCATGATCTTAATTTGCTTTCCCCAAGAAATACAGTTTAATCCTGTAATTATTGGTTGACCTAGATCTATTCAGATAACAATAATATTCTACGACATTATTTGATATACAATATTACTTAAGCATCAGCAAACAGCACACCTACACTCAAAAACTGGAATGGAAATGAAATGGGGTTTAACGTCCAACTGTTCTGCTCCGACTGGACTAATGAAGACGGGCTTACTACATACAGTACCCGATTGGGGAAATTGTGCCCGGTCAGCAGCTTTATGGCCTACTCATATCGAAATCCAACTGCCAAGAGATCTTTTAAGTGTACGCCAATGTGTACACGTGACCTCGTTTTTCCTTCCATCCGAACGACTAGACAGCTGTCCTTGTCAGGCCCTCCGTCCTGAACCACCGGGATCGAACCCGTAAGCACCCACTCACCCTGCTCCCTGTCCGATCGTAAAATTTGGATGTATATCACACAAAACCCGCCATGTCTTTGTGTCCAGCGCTCCTCATTGCAGCTATTATACTGGGTAAGACATCGCGGCCTTTATGGAACAGTATGTCCACAAGATTTATAGCTGCATTTAGATTTCCATCGGCCTTCTGTTTTCTTTCTACTTGATCTTTATAGTCATCGCTAATGATACGAAAAGTAATAAACTGACCCAAAATCTTGGGGAGGTCAGCTTTGAAATCATCCACCAGTTGCATATAATAGTCTGTTCATATTGTGCAATGTGAGGCAATCATTCGACCATACTCTACAGTCGCTGAAAAAAGAAAAGAATTTAAAGCTTAATAATGCATTATGTAAGATTTAGATAAAGAGCTGACAGCCTTTGCTATAAAAGTTAAAACATAGATAAAGAACAGTGAATATATTGAAAATTTCAATCAAATTACCCCAAGTTATGACCGTTTGAAGACTATTTCCAAAGACTCTGAAGTGCTATAAACCAATTAGGGGTACTCTATAAAAGTGACTTTATTATATTACTATTTCCACATCTGGTGAATAACGAACAACTATCTAGATTCGCGAATACCGAACAATGTGGCGCGCTTTTTCTGTTTTGACCACGAAATGGTGTAGCGGTTTGGTAGTATGGGGAATTCTGCTGCAATTGTTGCTCAGACCCACACCCCGGTAATTTCTCTGCCACCAGAGATCTATCGGCCGACCACAAGCCGTTTAAAGTAGAGCCTCTTCAGATGGGAGGGCGGACTAACTAAAAGGTTGTGCTATGTTCAGCTCTCTCTCTTCGAACAAACGAAACACAACTGTATAAAACTATCAAGTTTTATTATTCATTAAAACATATATACAGGTAAGTTTTGATGGACTGGGAAAACTCTTTTACACTATTTATAAAGAGGCGAACTGTCCCAGATCAAGCCGTTCTGTGATCTGTTCTGTTTCTGTGTAATAGCTAAAAGCTATATTGTGTAAAAACTGCAAGCAGTTACAGGTTGTAACTGTTCATTAAACACACACGTTTAAAGTATGTGTCTATTCATTAGATGCAGGCATCTAAAGGCTGAGTGATCAAAGTATTGGTGAACAACTGACCCATGCTTTTAGTGCGGGATAACACGTTCGCCTGGCTGTCTCGACAGGATGAATTGATTCTTAGAATTCATTACCAGCTCATGCTAAATTATAAACTATACGCGACTTAAGTAACCAAAGTATACATTGTCAAGAATATACATGCAACATTATTTAACATATGGACACATTGTGATTTATGATAAAATTGACAAACAAAAGTATATTCTAGTTTCGTTTAATAAGTCATAATTGTAATATAGCGACTCTTGGTCCATATATTTAGATTTCAGTTAATGACCAAGTAACTTTAGACTTGAGTATCTTTAAACCAAACACATGATGTAGGAATCAGGGTCATCAAAGAGATATGGGTAGTCTAGTAATTAAATCATTAACTGAGTTAGATATAGAATCGTTTAACCAGAGTGTCTTATAACCAAGCACATGATGTAGGAATCTGGGTCATCAAAGAGATATGGGTAGTCTAGTAATTAAATCATTAACTGAGTTAGATATAGTATCGTTAAACCTGAGTGTCTTATAACCAAGCACATGATATAGAAATCTTGGTCATCCAAAAGATATGGGTGGTCTAGTAATTAAATCATTAATTAAGTTAGATATAGTATCGTTGAACCTGAGTGTTTTATAACCAAGCACATGATATAGGAATCTTGGTCAACCAAGAGATATGGGTGGTCTAGTAATTAAATCATTAACTAAGTCAGATATGGCCTTATCAACTTAATTAAAGTAATTAAGATTAAGAGAACATTGGTCGTATTGCAATGTCTCTGTTCCCTAGAGCGGAGATTTTGCCATATAATCAGTACCAAGGTATTCACACCCACTGATAACCTACAATCTAGAGGACTAAGACGAACGACCAATTAATTATACAAAGTGAAGCATTATTATTGTAGAAGTTGAAGTGATTGTATTTCTTGTATGCAATAAACATATACTATCTCTAAGTACTAAAAGGAACCTGTTAGTATTCGAGGCTCTGTGTTACATAGTTGCATGCTATATATAATTCAAAGGGGATAATAATACTCAATATAAGACAGTGTATTATGTTACATTTCAACTATAGATTATAAAATAGGGATATAAACTAACTAATAGTACGATAAATAACAAGACATGGGTTTCTTTCAAATTATAAAATTAAACATAATATATGGCAGATAGCAATATTATTATAAAACTTAGAGTATGTCAACATACGATTCATACAGTTATCAAACATCCAGTCCCTCGCAATATATAACTACAGTGACATATATCTAAACATAGCTGTTATTAGTCTCGACTATTTAGGCGTCTACAGACTATAAATAAAACAATACTAACAAAACGAAACTAGCCTTGCCACAACAACAAACTGGCCCGCGAATAACGAACAACAAATGACAAGGGAAATCCTTGGATGAGACTGGCGTATAGGGGCTGAATATATATAGTTCAGTAGATGTTAAAATAACTAAAGACAACAAAAATAAATTCTGATCTTAGTGGATCACCTCAAAACTGCGCTAATGTATTAGTGAGAGAAAGAAAGAGAGAGAGAGAGGGGGGGGGGGGTAGCGTCTACTCGACACAAACTAAGAGTTATTCAGTGACTGACATGGTGCAATTTTATTTTAAAAATTGGCGATGAGAGAGAAAGAAAGAGAAATTAAATGAAAATTGGGTTTAACGTCCTACTGTTCTGCTCCGAACTGGGCTAATGAAGACGGGCATACGCCATACAGTGTGCTATACGGGAAATTTTGTCCGGACAGCGGTACTACGGCCTACTCTTATATCGAATCCCAACTCTCAAGGGATCTTTTACGTGCACGCCAATGTGTACACGGGATCTCGTTTTTTTGGTACCATCCGAACAACTAGACAGTTGTCCTTGTCAAGTCGAAAATAAGAAATTAGGAAAAAACGAGGGGCGCTATTATCGCTGTGTGTTATTTCTTAATTTCCTATTTTCGAGTTGATTTTGGCTTGTATAGCGTGTTGTCGCCTCACATTTTGTCGTTACTTCTACTTTTCGACTTTCGCGTTCTGAAGAGGCGAAAAGTAGAAATTATGAATGGTAGTTATAGGCTTCCATAGAACACTGAAAAATCGATCGGGTTCACTCAGTGACGCTACAATATGGTCACGCGTGGTTGCATCATAATTGAAAGGGATATTCTGATTTCTGGGGAATTATGTAAGATCAGAGTACGTGCCATTGTATAAAATAATTGAAAGGGGTCTTCTAATTTCTAGGGAATTGTGTGTAACGGGAACGGAATGCAGAAATAATTTTTTGAAAATAATTACTAACTATTGTCGTATTGTATATCAAAGTGAAAGCCTATTTGGGAAGAATGCTGTAGATGTTACCACTTGGATATACAGTGTTTCCCCAATATGAAGTAGTAAACATCATATTTATCATATTCAGGTGCACTGGCTGACATTATGAAATGTGGTCTAGGTTGCCTATTATTCGTTATTCCACGTGTTATTATACATTCAAATGTAAAGCTAGCTCAGAAACATCAAACGCCCAACTCTCAATTATAGCGGCATACTTCGTGGAATAAACGAAGGCTTACCCTGGTTGGTAGAATCAAAATCTTGGACGGTACAATCAGCTTTTGCTACGGTTGACTGCTGTGCCATTTCTTTATCACCCTGACAGATGAGAACAGATTTCCAAATTTAGAATTCATTTAGCCTTTGAATTTATAATTTTATATCCAAAATTGATGGATTTTCTCCACATTGACCCAGATTCTTAACAATCTGCTCATCATGTTATCAATTTAGCCCATTGGGTTTTACAATATCGACTACTGGACAGAACAGAGTAAAACACAGATCCTATTGCGTTTTTATGGTTTAAATTTCATATTAAGTGTGCTTGTCTCCACCACAGTAGGACAGTTACTGACATCTTAGACAATAAAATTTGTCAAGATGATACTTGGGAGAGAGAGAGAGAGAGAATTGGGGTTTAACGTCCACTCGACACAAACTAGGTCATTTCGGGACTAACATATGGTTTAATTTATTTCAATAATTCACTTGCGCATAGGGGTCTTTCGCAGTGGGAGGAAACCGGAGGACCCGGGGAAAACCCACGAGGTTGGACAGGCGACCCTACTCCTTGTCACGTACAACCGGGAATTCATGATACTTGGGGGAGGGGGTTGGCGCTGGTCTTTGGTTGGCCTCGTATATGTTTTACAATCAACACCTCGTCTCTGTAGTGGGATATGTATGGTGACTGTTAGCGGCCATTCTACATTCTCGACTTCTCGGGTTGTCAAGGCGACAAGTCGTGGCTCGACAAGTCTAAATAATTGTATTTTGTCGACGTGTCGACTAGTCGGATTGTTAAGGCGATAAATCGACAAGTCGACAAAATCAACGCGACAAAGTCACAAAATAACCCGACAATCGTCGCCTTCATGTTGTCGACTTGTCGCCTTCGACTTATTCACAACCCGACCAGTCGACAAACTACAATTCTATTGTTGCTAAGCGACTGCAACTTAGAGATCATGTGAGATGTCACGCGCCCGCCAACAGCTCATTTTAGCACGCTTGCCTCAGTGGTGTTAACACGCCGCATGTTCAGCTCTAATAATATTCGGCGGTCACTCAAATAAATTTGAGTCCTTCACTGTAAGGACCAAAATTGGTCCATTTTACCGCTTTATATACTATAAAAAGGTTTTATGAAGATAACTCTACCAAACCTTTTAATTTCAATCCTAAATTGGTGTTATTTGACTTTGACTTCTTTGACTACTTTGAGAATATTCTCGGTATGGACTCTCGGCAAATGGCGAAAAAGTCGATGATTGACCCTGCTGTAAAACGAAAACCGAGTTCCTCTCAAGTCCCTAGTACGGGTGGTAAAGGTAAATCCGACAAGATAGAACAAAAATCACCAGACTCCCCTTCTCGCCAGAAAAAGGATGAAGATAACAAAATTGAAAGTAGATAGTTTCGGTGATAGTCTTAAAACCATAAGTAGGAAAAGACGAGCGTCAACTAGCAGTGACAGTGAGTTTAAACCTATTTATTCCGACTATTCGGAAGATACAGATGATCTAGATAAAGCTAATCTCACCCAGAAGCGCTTTAAAATACCAAAACTGGTGAAGACGTCTAAGGAAATAAATGTGGAAGATGACATTAATGATTTGCTAGCTGAAACAGCTGACAGCATAGAAAACAGAAGACACGACACCAGTTATGCCACTGTGACTGATGTTGATTTTGAGAATGCATTAGAACTTCAGTATGTCACATCTGATAAAGTGGACAATGACATAAACAACAAAATAGTTGGCATAGTAAATACACTCTTTAATGATAATATGCCGGATGAACATATAAGTGAGATGCTTCAGAAATATAATAGACCTGCAAATATTGATATCCATTTGGCTAAAGTTAATGCTGAAATCTAGGCAACACTTAAGCCCTCCACAAGGTCAAAGGACATTAAGCTTCAAAAAGTAGGCGATAGAATTGTTAAGGGTTCCTATGCCATATCTAATCTTGCCGACAAATTAAGGCAGTTACAGAAAACATCTACCGATAAAGATCATACTGAGGTTCTAACTGACAATATAAAAAAGTCCTTAGATGTTCTTACCATGCTAGGTGATGCGATGAAAGAGATAACCCAAACTCGTAGAGGTTCTCTAAAATCTGATTTCAATCCGAAAATCAAATCTATCTGTAATTACGGTAATAATTCTAAAGTGGGTGCATCACAACTATTATTTGGAGAAGATATCCACAAGAGGGTGAAAGAATTAAAAGATACTCATTTAGCCTTAGGTTCAGGCCCAGCTTCCACTAGTGGTCATTATACACAATACAGTCAGTATGGTAGAAATGTACACAATGTGGGTAAAACTTTTGGTAGATCTGCTATCAGCACGAATAGTGGTAATCCTTTTTAAGCTATGGCAGGAGGAGGCCCCAAAGAGGGAGACAGAGATACAGCCTACCTCAGAACCAAAAGAAATAAAAATGAAAATGGTGAGTGCCCTGGATAATATTTCCTCATTTGTTCAATGGGAGGAATTTCTCAATATTTTAAACAACTCCCTGCCTATAGTTTCAGTGCAATATAGGGCAGGTAAATTGAAAGAGAATTTAGCTTTTTGGAAAACTATGACTTCAGATATTAATATTCTGGGGAATATATGTGCTAGTAAGATTGAGTTTGACTTTGAGCCTGTACAGTTAGGTACAATATATCCTTACAAGTTTGCAACACAAAAACATAATGCTGTGTGGGCTCAGATTGATGAGATGTTAAGATATCATGGCCCTTATTCACGAAAACCTAAACTAAGATACAATCGAAATTTTAAGAAATACTAAAATTCGATTGGCTGACCAGTAAAATCAATTTGCATATATCCAATTTGCATATTGGTCAGCCAATCGAATTGCAGTATTTCTTAAAATTTCGATTGTATCTTAGTTTAAGTTTTCGTGAATAAGGGCCCATATCATAGAGGACACTGAACACGAAACTGGTCAGTTCATCTCAAATATTTTTACGAGAGATAAGAAAGATGGTAGTCTAAGAGTTATATTGGATTTGAAAAAATTAAATGATGATGTGTCTTATTACCATTTCAAAATGGATACACTGCAACATGCCTTAGATTTGATCAAGCCTAACTGCTACATGGCATCTATTGATTGGAAACAATCTTATTATGCTGTTAATATTAAAAAATCTTACAGGAAATATTTGAAATTTGAATGGAATAATAGTCTCTTTCAATTTACCTGTGTACCGAATGGTCTTGGCTCCGTGCCAAGATGGTTCACTAAATTGACAAAGGTACTGTTTTCTCATCTAAGAGAAATGGGACACTTAAATACATCTTTTATTGACGACTGTTTACTAATATGCGATAATGTTGAGGATTCTATTGCCAGACACTTCAATTGTCACCAGTCCACTATTGTAAGGTTGGTGGAACGTGTTCGAGTTACTGGGTCAACACGTGACCGTCAACGTCCTGGTCCACAACGCGTTACAACCCAGGCTCAAGACCGCTACATCCTGGTCACTCATCTGCGTGACAGATTCCGCCCAGCGACTCGAACAGGTGCAGCAGTCGTCGGAAGACAAGGACCAGTAAGTGCCAACACCGTAAGACGTCATCTAAGAGAAGTAGGACTCCGTGCACGACGACCTTATGTTGGAGCTATCCTCAGTGATCATCGCCGTCAGCGGCGTTTGATATGGGCTCAAGGACACCAGACATGGAGAAGAGTAGACTGGCAAAGTGTACTCTTCAGTGATGAGAGTCGCTTTCATCTTTATCACGCTGATGGCCGTCAACGTGTGTGGAGACGTCTTAGGGAACGTCTTGCAGACTGCTGCGTCTTCGAAACGAATCGATGGGGTGGGGGGAGTGTAATGGTGTGGGGAGGCTCACATTTCATCACCGGACCGCCTTACACATTTGCAGGAGTCGCGTTAATGCTGTAGCCTACTGTGATGGAGTCTTGCAACCAATTGTTATTCCGATGTTTCGAGCGCACCCACCACTTCAGCACTTCCAACAGGATAATGCACGTCCGCATTCCGCCCGTTTTAATATGGACTACCTGGCTGCTAACTGGCCAGCCATGTCTCCAGACATGGCACCGATAGAACATGTCTGGGATGAGATTGGACGCCGTCTGTATCGGAGACAACAGATGCACACCATTGCTGCTTTAGAAGCTGCTCTTGTCCAAGAATGGAACAATTTGCCCCAGGCCTTCTTTCAAACTTTGGTAAATTCCATGCGACGTCGCTGCACAGCGTGCGTAAGAGCCCGTGGAGGACACACGCGCTACTGACATCTGTGTCGTACTTCTGACTTTGTACCGTTGATTACAGATTAAACATCCATAAGTGTACAAATGTGTTGTTATTGATGTGTTCCCATTTGAATATTGTTCACAATAAGAAGCAAAATAAATAAGATAGGTTTACAGAATCATTTTGTTATACGAAAAACTAAGTGATGCGTTTTCCATGGCGCTCAGTATATATATTGTTTAGTTTAGAAGGAATGAAAGGGGGTTTGAGCAAGTCCTTACTGCAATACCGTCTCCTCCGGGGGACAGCGTCTCTTATTTCGAATTCTAACAGCCAAGGGTTCGTTTACGTACACTGCAATATGTATACGGATCCTACCCGAACGAATAGACATTGCAGGGGCATCCATCCCGCACCACTGACAAGGGAAAACGATGCCGGAAAGTCCAAAGGAATCAGAGAATTTCTTGTTGTCGAGCCATTGTCTTGGACACCGAGCGACCGCGGCTCCAGGTTTAGAAGGAACCCATGGTATCTAATTAAAATACAACAACATAAAATTAAATCGAAATTGTCGAAACTAGAATTAAGCTAGAATGTCAAATGTTCTATGAACGTTATCAGGGTAACATGGCCGTCGGTACACGGATTTATTAGAAATTCTAGTATTACGTAAGCTCAATTTAGTGTAATTGAGAGTCTTTATATTACCATACCTTATCACAAGTTTCATGGATAAAACGCCGTGACGTAGTTTTAGTCCTTCTGCTCATATTCCTTTCTATATTTCTATGAACTGGGGGACTAAAATCACGTAATAAATTTATGAAGCTTTTCCGGTAACATTAATGTTGTCGTATAGTCTCTCTTTGTGTCAATAAATGATTACCTGTAGAGTTACTCCCCTTTGTTGCAAACATACGGGGGGTACGGGGGTACTCGATTGAACATTCCGGAATTGAATTCTCTCAATCACAAAATTAGTGACAATCGAGTGAAAATGTGTATTTCGGCTACAACGCATCCATCGACTTCGACTAGATAAGTAAATATCTCAACCAACCATGTAGTCGAAACATATTCGTTGTGTTTAATTACGTCACGATTCTACTCACTCCACCTCCGTGGACTCGATTGCAATTCTGTCAATTCTGACATTTAGTTCAACCAGTGGTCGTGACCAGCCGTACCATGCGATAAAGCACGGTCGGAGTTCAAAGATGGCTGACAAAACTGACACTTGAGAAGATTTTCTGAAAAATATAATAAAATTGCCGATTACCGTTGCGTCTTTACACCTTGGTCGGTATTATAGGGTCCATGTTAACACCTGAAAGTTAGTGAATCATGGGCATGTATATAGTTGTTAAATTTGATTTTTTTCGTCTTTTATAGATGAATTTTACAGATTAGGGTCTTCTTATTCGAATATATAAGCACACGACAAAAAACTGTACGTGTGAAATGATCTTGGTTGGGTGACATAAATCCAATGAAAAATATTCTGATATTGACTAATCCTATTTGTAACCTATTTTAAGCTTGCTTTCACATCGCCGTATGGAAAATTAACCAGTTTTTAAAAATACATGTGTAAATAAAAGAAAATATAGCAGGCGGAACAACTGATATGGTCGCCACCATTTTGAATAGTCAATGGCTCGGGCCATTGCGTTTGGGTGCTGGTTCAGACTGTAGTCGCGACCATAGTCTACATCCGAAGGTCGCCCTAGTGGCAATAAATGGACTCAGACTACCAATTATTTACCCATTGACTTCTATGTTAAATGACCGTAACATCACAGGCTGAACCTTTTTGCTCAACATACCGTTGGTTCCAATCTTTATAGGCACAGTGGGGACCACATTTTGCAATCTCCTCATCATAATTTTGTAGGGAGTTGATCGTTTAGATTTTTATTGCTACGGGGATTTGATGTTGACTGGGGTGAAAATCTCACTTCCGACACAATGATTGCTCTGCAGAAAGACACTTTACTCCGCTGTAAAATCATCTGTATTGCCCAAAGCTGCTATGAAATTGCAAATTTGACCCCTTTCCTCCAATTCTAGACCAAAAAGTCAACCCAAAAATGCAGGAAGTGGGGAGAAAAAAATTAAGGGAAAAATTGTCTATTTAACTCGCACTACTGTATTCGCCATCATGAAATAAGGAGAAATAATTACTAGTCTGAGTCCAAATGATTATCTGTAGAGTTACCCCCCTTTGTTGCAAACAGAAGAAGTAAAATGGTCATTTTGAAATTCTAGCGCCTTATCGTTGTGTATTTGAATGTTGTATATTATTAAAGTTGGTAGATCTAATGTTTATAGTGGTATGTCCCCACATGTATTTATAGTTTTATATTTATAGTATACGCCTATTTGTTGTGATAGATTGCTATTGATAATGGATTGCTATTGGGGGGAAAATCAAATAAAATTTCAATGAATATTTATATAATGTAAACAGAATGACTGATTTAGTCTACCAAACTGTATATTTAGACCACATGATAAACTGTTTAAATTCCAGAAATAGACGAAAATCGTTCTGCCTATAGAAGCATGTGGTCGGCTAATTTGGAGGTAAGAATTATACATTTCATAAATGAGCATAGGCCTAATAATGACAAACTAAAGTTTCTGAGAGTTTTCACAGTATTATAAATAATCTAGATACCATTAAAAAAACCATATATTTTCAAGGTTTCCGTCAATACCTTTGATGATGACTTTGTTGACACTGCTTCCTCTGATGAAGACATTTGCCTTTCCTAATTAAGTTAGGTTTGGGTTGATTGGGTCAATAACATTTCGTTCGTTCGTTTCTGGGGTTTTACGTCCACTTCCACCTAAGGTGATATCGTAGACAAGTCAATAACATGACATAGATCTATGTTTTAAATGACTCTTAAAATGAAGGAAGTGGGCAGTAATTAATGTATCACTGTTACAAGCAGAGATCAAGAGGAAACTTAGCATTGTGGGCATATTGTACTGCTGTTACTGATTTTATAAGGTTATTGGTCACATCTGCTGTTCATAAGTTCATTTACCACCTAAACTTTCATTCTTAACTTAGTGGTTGTAAATAAATCCTATGATCATTCCCTACATTTTACACATTGTTCCAATGTCGCACCTTTCATGTTAATTAAATTTCTAATTACTGTGTGAACCATGGTCAATTATAAACGGATTTCTTCGATTGTGAACAAACTACTGAATAATTGTTATTAAAAACTTGCCTATGTGTTTGAAATCACCTCCGGTTGAATAAAATCCATTGCACAATTAAATATTCAAACCAAAACAAAA
This sequence comes from Patella vulgata, assembly GCF_932274485.2. Lineage (NCBI taxonomy): Eukaryota > Metazoa > Mollusca > Gastropoda > Patellidae > Patella > Patella vulgata. The sequence continues at coordinate 65,877,298 of NC_065885.2, forward strand.
GTTCTCTCTTGAAAAGTCAATGTTTTTGCTTGTATTTTCGACAGTGTCCATCACAACATTACACATGTCATGTCATGAGCTAAACCATCATAATATGTTGAAAGGGGGTAAAGGTTGAGTCACGTGTGTTGTAATCACAACAGCGCACGACCGTTTCGATTTTTTGAGTTTGGGCAACACAATAGCAACTGAGACAAAGCCATTGATTTGGAAACAATTGATTGTAAGTCTACTAAATTTTATTCACAATGAATATATCACCAATTATACGAATACTCGTAAATATAATATTGTTTTTCACCCCTGTATATATACATGTAATTGTATATTGGATACATTGCCTTGTGAATTTCAAAAGAAAGCCGGGAATTTACAAATAATTGTGTTACCGATCACGTACGATTATAAATTTTTCTAAACAGTTTTTTGCACACCGGAAATAATATTCAGAGCGAAATAGAAAGAAACTGAACTATCTGCCGATAATTAAACCGGTGTGCGGTATGATTAATTGTTGGTAATAATTTTTGGTATTTATATAAAAAAAAAATAACGTTATAGGCCTATACCTATTCAATCAATGATTCAATGGCCTCGGGCTGAGGTTAATTGACAGGACTGCTTAAGTTCATCAGGAAATATTAAAAATATTCAAGGGTGAAATTAATTCAAGGTCAGTAAAACAAATATAGTTCAAAAGAAATAATCCCACCAAACTCTCTAACCAAATAATTATAATACAAGAGGGAAACAAAATACCGAAATATGGGCGTATTTATGTTTTTAAACGCCCAAACTCATTACTGGGTTCCGAGAGGAATAGCTTATTCATACACAACCGTTACGACAGACAAGCCATGCTTTGACCCCCCCTATACGAAATGATATATCCCAATAAGTGACGTAATTAGCCTTCATTTTGGTTATTTCTCGGTGTCAAAGTTTGTGATGAGTTCAATTTTACAAGAGAGAACTTTTTTATTCGCTAGGACATATAGTTGTACAATGGATTTTATATAACCGGAAGTAATTTCAAACACACAGGTAAGTTTATAATAACCAAAGTATAGTAGTTTGTTCATAATCGAAGAAATCCGTTTATTATTTACCACGGTTCACACAGTAGGGGTCATTCGGTGCAAACCAGCGTTTTTCTCTTCTTTAATACACTGACCACTAGAAATTTCATTCTTAAGTTGATGATAATGATTTCTGATATCATTCCATACAATTTAGGCCTGGTTTCTCACTCGCACCTTTCATGTTGATTAAAATTTTGATTATCGATTGGGGTCCAGTGATATTTTCGTTATTTTTGAGATTATGTCATCCTTTTAGCTAAAACTTCATTAATTTTATGTCTCATATTTTTGCTCCTAGCAGTATAAAAAAATGTCCATGTAGTTTTGTGTAATATACCTAGCTGGAGTAGATCACGAGACAATGGAAAAATAGTTTTGAGTAAAATTGAAAATTTTTGACCTTTGACCTCTTCTTAAGTGGCCTTTCCACCAAAAATCCCATTTTTAAGTTAAATTTCTTAATTCAAGGCACATTCCTCTATCAAATGCCATTGAAGTGGAACTTGCACCTTCCATGTTGAATAAACCAATTTTAGGGGGTATAGATGGTTCCTCCTACCACACCCACCACTGGCGCAACTTAAGAATTGGGTTTCTGGGGTCTCCTAACCTCGCCATACCCCACTAGCATCCCAAACCTTCCGCACCTTCCATGTTGAACAAAACCCACCTAGCTCCCGGACTATTGGTTTGAATGACAGATACGATGTACGGCTTTTTTAACTTCCGGTTTCACGGATGATCGCCCCGAACTGGTAGATCAAGGGTCACACAGGCATCTGAGACAGTACGTCAGACAGTGGGAACACACGGAAGACTCATCAGTACCGATACAGTGCGCCGACATCCATTGCCGTAGACCTTATTGTGGACCGATCCTCATCCCCTTGCCATCGATGTGAACGTCTACAGTTTGCCCAGCAACAGCAGAACTGGCGACACAGGCAATGGAGAACTGTTCTGTTCACAGATGAGAGTCGGTATTGCTTATCAACTGCCGATGGCAGGACCAGAATATGGCGTCAACGTGGTCAGCGTTATTCTGACCAATGTGCCATGGAACGAGACTCATGGGGAGGTCCAAGCTTAATGGTTTGGGGTGGAATTGGCCTGAACCAGAGAGTGGATCCCGTGGTGTTCCAAAATCTTGGTCCAGGGAGAGGAGGCGGCATCACAGCAGTGCGCTACATCGATCAAGCTCTCAGACCCCACGTCATACCACATTTCGTACGTCATCGAAACAACGTTTTCCAGCATGACAACGCCCGTGCCCACATCGCCAGAGTTACTCAGGACTTTCTAAAGCAGAACGGTGTCAAGGTTATTTGCTGGCCAGCACTTAGTCGGGACTTAAACTCGATTGAACATCTTTGGGATGAAATTCAGAGGAGACTTAATAACGTCGTACCGAGACCAAACACAGCCGATGGATTGCCCCAGGCTTTTCTGAGAGTATGGTTTCAGGTGCCAATGGCGTTCATCAATCGTCAGTTCCACTCCATGTACAGACGCTTCACTGCTGTTATTGACACTCGCTTTGGACACACCTTCTCATAATTATGTCTTGGAATTGTGATGAATTAATCACAAATGTTTCAACATACTGTTCACAAAAAATTACTTTGATCCATTTAGTAAGTCGTTTTCTAGAATGATTTGATTAAAGTGCCTCTCTGATTTTGAAATCATACTGACTTTTTTTTTTGCTGTTTAGTATATTTTTGAACAGTTATAGCAGCTCTTTATCTGAGTCTTACATGTACATAATGTATCTTTAATTAAATGTTAAAAAAATCAATCTGAGTACAGTCATATTAGTGTGGATTAAGTCGTGAGAAATTTGATATTTTACTGACAAATGCAAATGGCGCATCAGGCCTTAAATTTCTAATTACTCTTTTATTCCAGAGATGTAGACAGAAAAGGAGTGATAAAGGTAAGTAGATTCCATGTAAAAAAATATTACTTTGTAAGCTTACTATTTCTTCAACTCACTTTGTTTTGGCATTGACGATTTAAGAATAATAATGTAAATTTTAGGACTGTTACTAACAAAGTATATTGTTTATGTTCAGGATTAATACACATAACAGCGTCCCCGTTTAATGTGGGCGTATAATAATTATGTTGTTTTTATCGGAAGTCAAGAAACTTATGACAAAATGCGGAGTCGGTGTTACGTTAGCATGTTTTTCTATATTATGTCTCCAAAACACATTTGATTAAAAAAGTTGCCTATAACTAGGCCTGCAGTCAAAATTTCTAGCGTGAAGTTCCGCTACAACGTCCTCCCTAATAAACAAACTATACATTTTTTGAAAACGAATAACACCAGGAACACAAATCAAGAGAGTTCAAGCAAAAAAGTTTGCACTACATGTAACTCGATTTAGGGCCAGATGAAAATTGTGATAATTGTCAAGTAAATGCTATATTTATACTAATAATTGTGAAGTTGACATAAAATTAAATATTGGCGAAAACACCCGATGCCTTCATCCTATGCAAAGAATATGCTATTGGTTAAATTTTTATTTAAAGCAAAATGCTGAACACATAATGGACAGGGGAACATACAGAATTTCGGAAATCCATTTATGGTAAAAGGAGTTATCTCCCTTTATAGAAAATATCAATAATTATTGATAACAGTATTTTGTTTAAGAAATTATTCGATAAACTCAATAGGATTTAACTACAGACAAGGGCCTATATAAGTTCAACTTTGTTCAGATAGGATTTGAGGCTAAAGGTCTAACAAATATTTAACCTGAAACATAGCATCTGCAGATATTTAGTTTTCTCACTAAAATAGATAAGACCAAAACTAAATAATACTGTAATTAATGGGAGTGACAATATTGTAATGAAGAGAAATTAAATCAAATGGAGTTTAATGTCTTACTGTTCTGCACCAACCCGTATAATGAAGATGAGCATATGTCATACATTATAGGGGTGGGGGTTGGATGGCCGAATGGTTAGCGTGCGCGCGCTGTATCATAAAGTCTGTCATTGAGTCAACTGGTGTGGTTTCGATTCCCCGGTTCTACGTGACAAGGAGTAGGGTCGCCTGTCCAACCTCGTGGGTTTTCTCCGGGTACTCCGGTTTCCTCCCACTGCTAAAGACCCTTACGCGCAAGCGAATTATTGAAATAAAATTAAAACCATATGTTAGTCCCGAAATGACCTAGTTTGTGTCGAGTGGATGTTAAACCCCTTTTCTCTCTCTCTGTCATACATTATAGTTCGGTGGGGAATTGTACATGTACAGCTAGTATGTAAGTGTCATCATCAGTGTGCAAGGGAGCCGCGGTGACTCAGTAAAGGGCTGGCTAACGTACCGGGCGGCCCAGGGTTTGATCCAAACCCGGCATGGTTCCCCCTTGTCCGTGATTCACTAAACAGGAGATCCATGTGTTGACCTAGACAATTCTCCAAAATTTCCAGCATTGTTTCCCATTTTCAGTGCTGCAGGAAATGGGGGGGGGGGTGGGCGGCTGTGATTGGCAGCGTCTAGTTATTAGGATGGAATATAAAACTGAGGTCCCATGCACATGTTGACATGCACGTAAAAAAACTTTGAATTCGAAATAAAGAGTAGACTGTAACGTTGCTGTTTGGTCCAAATTCCCCCTACAGCATTATGTACGACGAGCGTATGTACATCTTCATTATCCGGGTTGTTTTTTTCTCTCTTCATTACAATTGCCACTCCCTTACAGTATTATTTAGGTTTTGCCATATATCTATTTTAGTGAGAAAATTACATAAAGATGCATTGTTTCAATTCAAATATTGAGCCCCAAATCTAACCTGAACTATTAAAAGTTTACAGATATATTAGTATTAGTAGAAATACTGGTTTGGGAGAACTTATATGCCCCCCCCCCCCCCGACCCCCACACCTCCCAGATTCGTTGAACCGTACATTTTTTCAGGCAATGTGTTTCAGTTTTCGAGCACAAGCATAAGAGAAATGAAATGGGGTTTAACGTCCTACTGTTCGGTTCCTATACTGGGCTAATGAAGACAGGTAAACGTCATACGGTGTGCTATGAGGGAAATTTTTGCCCGGGCAGCGGCACTATCGCCTACTCTTATATCGAATTCCAACTGCCAAGGGATCTTTTACGTGCATTCCAATGTATACACGGGACCTCGGTTTTTCGTCTCATCCAAAGGACTAGACAGCTGTCCTTGTCAGGCCCTCCGTTCTGCATCACTGACAATGGGGAACCAGCATAAGAGAATAGAGAATGCGACCATATCTCATAGAAATATAATTGTGTAATTAATAAAATTAAACAACCATATTACAGATTTGTGGAAAATTCGTTTTAGTTAATGATTGATTCATTCAGAAAATTTGGGTGACACATTTGTCGGGCAAATAGGCCCAGCCCCCCACCCCCAAGGCCCCATCCTCCTACTCCCAACTCCCAACAGAGATTGGCCCCCTACACCCATGTAGCTCCTTACCTGTTCTTCAATCCGATTCAGTTTGTTGAATCGAATATTGTTTAAAACTATTGTTTTCCCTCCCATCTGAACGACTGGGCATTATCCTTCCAGCCCACTCCCATCCCGTACCACTGACAGGGTGAAACCACACCGGGGTTGCCTTATACATGTACATATCTAATCTGTGTAAGTGTAATAAATGTGAAAATGAAACAAAAAGACGGTTTAAGAAACCGAACTTGATGTTTATACATGTAGTGACAGTGATGATGATAACGACTAACTTTGATGACATTTAAAGTGCAGAGTAACTGCGTAATTTTGATTTTCAATAATTGTTTTACTTCAATAAATAATTAGTTTTTGTCGACCCAATTTTAGATATGGTTTCAGTTTAAATGTTTGTAATTCGGCCTCAAATATCTTAACTAGAGGTTTACAGCTACCTGTAGTAACAATAACGTAGGGTCTAATTGAAAGGGTGGGGGTTTATGTTTTAGTGGAAAAAATCAAGTGGTTTCAAACTACGGACATTACTTATAGACATATTGCTCAACCAATGTCAAACATATCTCCTTGCTCATCAGACTGGGTGCTCCGCCAATAATTTCTGGGTAAACACCCGCTCACCCACCCGTTAACCGTTAATGGATTTCCAAAATTCTGTATGTTCCCTTGTCCATTATGTTATCTTAATTTTGGTTTAAATCAAAGTTTAACCAATAGCATATTCTTTGCCGAGGATGAAAGAATTGTGTGTTTTCGCCAATATTTAATTTTATGTCAACTTTACAATTGTTAGTATAAACATAGCATTTACTTGACAATTATCACAATTTTCATCTGGTCCTAAATCGAGTTAGTGCAAACTTTTTTGCTTGGAACTCTCTGGAATTGTGTTCTTGGTGTTATGAGTTTTCCAAAAATGTACAGTTTGTTTATTAGGGAGGACCTTGTAGCGGAATTGTGTTTCTAATAAAGCTAGAAATTTTGGCTGCATTTATATCTTAAGTTCGTGTTAGACAATTTATTTGATCAAATGTGTTTTGGAGACATGTTGTAGCTTTACACCCATCAAATCTGCTTTTTTGAGATGTTTGCATTAAAATTTCATTATCTGTATTTCACAATTAGACCTCGACAACCCACTACAGGAAACAGCTGCCAGGTTACTAGTATGTGGGATGTCAATTAGACATATTGTATGACAATTGGGCCACCATCCCTCGACAATTCGTCAATTATTGTTCAAACATCAACATACTAAAGACAGATAGAACCACCAACATTCTGGTGGGCATTGCACCTCACACAATCGTAAATTGCTCAGATCAACTGGATATGACGCTAGGAGACTATCAATTATCCTCTCTTATCACATGACCATAGGGCGTGTGGTCGATCGCTTTATCATTGGAACATGTCATCATAGCGATAAATACACTGCTCAGATGTGAGCCGATTTCGGACATTCTTAGGTGTAAAATTACTAAAATCCGTCAGTGCAGAATCTCGACAATTTGGATCATAAATGGAACATGGGTTCAGATTCATTGTCCCTGTCAGACAATGAATATGAGAGGTGATGCGGGTGAGGGTAGGCTATATTGCATGATAACATGTCCCTATATTTGAAACAGGAAGTGTTTATTCCCTAACCATTTATAATGCACTATTTACAAAGTGTGTGATATGTTTGTGGATGTTATTATTAGACAGTATGTACTATGTATTATAATGTAGACATACCATAGTATGTACTATGTGGACATGATAGTATGTACTATGTAATATACCATAGTATTATAATGTAGACATATCATAGTATGTACTATGTATTATAATGTGGACATGATAGTATGTACTATGTATTATACCATAGTATTATAATGTAGACATATCATAGTATGTACTATGTATTATAATGTGGACATGATAGTATGTACTATGTATTATACCATAGTATTATAATGTAGACATATCATAGTATGTACTATGTATTATAATGTAGACATATAATAGTATGTACTATGTATTATAATCCACCATCTATATGATTTGTTTGATTTGGTTTAGATGCTGATGAAAAGTTTGCTAGATGTCACACATGTGGGCGTGACTTCACGTGTCCCTGCACATCTCCACCTCCAGACGAATTATCTACAAATCAACTTGATGTAAGTATATAGGTCGGTTGTATCAGATTTGGTCATTTGGACCTAGATTTGAAACAACAATTATCATTTTGACATGAATTTATGGTATAGTCAAATGTATACATATGTGGATATCTGAATCGTTAAAATATAGTCTGGCAGCAGGTCGTCAAACCTGGAAATATAGTCCACCTAATGTCTGTTGATGGGTTATATGTCTTCAGTATGTGTAGATTTCAGAATCCGGATGATGCCACCATGGCACGCTTGGTGAAATTGAAATATTCAAGATGGGCGCCATGAGGCATTTTCTGGTTTTTAAGTGGGGTAAAATATGTGACAGATTATCTCGGACTTTCAAGGTGGTTTCTATAAGAATTTGACCCACTAAATCCAATAGACTTGGTATTCCTCCTTAAAGTGACGGCTAATTCCGCTAAGGGGTCAAATTCAAAATGGTGGCTTAATTTGGCAGGAAACTTATAAAGTTCCCTAAAAATGTGTGTAATATTTTAAAATATAGGTTTTCGATGTATTATATATCTAAAACTACACATATTGAAGATATATAATACACCAAAAACCTATATTTCAATATATTGCTAGTTTCCAGCCAAAATAAGTCACCATTTTAAATTTGGTCCCCTAGCGGAATTGGCCATCACATTTGGGAGAAATGGCCAAGCTCATTGAATTCAGCGGATCGCATTCTTGTAAAACCCATCTTCAAACCAAGATCTGAGAGAATCTGTCACATATTTTACACCACTAAACCAGAAAATGTCTCATGGTGGCCATCTTGAATTGTTTAATTTCACCAAGGGTGTCAGGGTGGCATCATCCAGATTCTGAATACACATATTGAAGATATATAATCCACCTACAAACATTAGGTGGACTATATTCCCACGTCAAGGCTTTAAATGGGGTTTGGCAACTGGACTAAATACGCACACCTAATTATAATGCATAATGATTTAATCCAATAGGGACGTGGTGTGATATAGAGTATGGTGTGATATAGAGTATGGTGTGTGATATAGAGTATGCTGTGATATAGAGTATGCTGTGATATAGAGTATGGTGCGATATAGAGTATGGTGCGATATAGAGTATGATGCGATATAGAGTATGATGCGAGTATGATGTGATATAGAATATGGTGTGATATAGAGTATGATGTGATATACAATGTAGTATCATGTGATATAGAATATGGTGTGATATAGAAATGAAATGAAATGAAATGGGGTTTAACGTCCTGCTGTTCTGCTCCTATACTGGGCTAATGAAGACGGGCATGCGCCATACTGTGTGCTATGAGGGAAATTTTGCCCGGGCAGCGGCACTATCGCCTACTCTTATATCGAATTCCAACTGCCAAGGGATCTTTTACGTGCATTCCGATGTATACACTGGACCTCAGTTTTTCTTATCATCCGAAGGACTAGACAGCTGTCCTTGTCAGGCCCTCCGTTCTGCACCACTGACAAGGGGAAACCACGTCGAAAAATCGGTCATTGCAGGGATCGAACACCCGACCTCCAGGCTAGCGAGCCAGCGTCTTAACCACCCAGCCACCGTGGCTCCCTGGTGTGATATAGAGCATGATGTGATATAGTATCATGTGATGTAGAATATGATCTGTTATAGATATAGAATATGCTGTGGTGGCAACTTATTCTTAATTAATGATTTGATTAAATTACCTTGTATTCTGTATTACAGAATCCATACACAGACCATTCTACAACAGGTAAATATCAAGTATATATTTTAACATAAGACTTGTGTTGTTATTAAAACATTTGAATATTTAATCCATGTGTAAAGAATACTGAATATTAATCTAAATAGAAATGACGGGTATCAATATGTAGAACAATTGTCGTCTTTCACTCGATAACGTTGTTTTATTTATGTCCGTTTCTTAACACTTGGAAGTCTTTCCTACTGAAATATTTTGTTGATGAGATGTGAAACCCGCATTCCGTTCCTTTATTTAGAAGTTGATACTCACCAAGCAAGAGTTGTTCATCAGGATGATAAAACCACCACTAATGACATTAAAAAGAGATTTATTGGTTGTATTGAGCCACTGCCTTTAATGATTTTACTGTATTCAAAGGAAATCATCACAGAAACAGAAATGGTAAGTTGTAGTTTTAATGGTTTAAAATCATTTATATCGAATACTTGATAGTTTAGTCTTTTTACTAATTCGAGTCTGTGATACCGTTTAGAAGATGGGTGACTATATTCTGTACCAGTATGTAGGTTATTAAATCTGTTGACGCACGTGCTTTAAATAAAGAGCAGTGTTCGTATCCAAGGTGATCAGGCAAACAAAAACCCATATTTTGGAAAAAACGCCCCAGCGTCTGTTCTGATTGAAATGTTATTATATGAAGCCACAAGATGAATATTAAGTAGTCGTTTTAAATAAATTTCGTATCTACAGGAGATAGTTCGAACAAGGATGAATCTTAGGGGTAGAACGGCTGCAGCAGGTCATCTATGGGACATATTGTCCCAGAAAGGAGGAGAAGATACAGGCTTGAAATGGGTTTCACCTTTAATTGAATGTTTACACCATAACAATATAAAATTAGGTAAACTGGCTGAATATATCCAGTCAAAATACAAAGGTAAGTGTTTGTATACTATTGCATACCCCCCCCTCTCTCTCTCTCTCTCTCTCTCTCTCTCTCTCATTGTTAACCGGCATTCGTTTCATCTTTTCATCGTTTATTGTGAAACAAAGTTGTGACTTTATTTTTTAGAATCAGCGCCAATAGAGGAAATAATATATCACCACAGAAGGGTAATCCCAGAAGTGGAAAGTAGACAGGATTATCTACAAGGTTAGTTTATTAAGAGCGTGTCCGCAAGAACACCATGCAGAAGGTGCCAAGGCTCCAATCACAGATTATGACCAAATTTGGTTTTGGGATAGTCCCAAAACACATTAATGTGCAATATGAGATAAATCTTTCAATTTCTGACTGAGAAAATTAAAAAAACATTTTTCATATGGTGAAATTGCCAAAATCCGTCTTTTCCCAAATACCAACTTTGACAAGTCCCCACACCTTTACTGTACGTAGCAGCAAGACCAAACTCACACAGATTGTAGATGACCTAGTGCTGTAATCACAAAATTAATTTCAGACAATTCTGGCAAACAAGATCTGTACGCATAGTAGATAAAAAACCCTAACAATTTGTTTTTTCTTTTCATTCAAATGGTGTTTACTACGAGCCCTAAAATACATTAGTATCTGTTTAATAAAAATGTCTTGAAAAAATACTTTAAAAGGCATGTAATCCTTCAGGGTTCATCTGGTGCCGACGGGAATTGGTTTCCGCAGTTGTCCACGAGCTTCCATTATGGAGTATAGACGTGCTCAATGAAATGATCTTAACAAAACATATCCATCACTCTCAAATAGACATTACTTTAAATAAAATAATCCAAACAAAAATGAAAAATTCACCTAAAAGTGAGATTCGAACCACCAACTGCATGATTGCCCCCAACCCACCCCCTCACTGAGTTGCTTGTCCCAGGGCCCCAAGGTCCATGTCGTGGCCCTGTTCAGGTGGATTGCCTAGGGCCTCTCTTATTCTAAATCCAGCCCTGAAGGTGTAGCTGATGGCGTCTAGATAACTTCCACTGTTTCACCAATGTAACTCTTTTCAAGTAGTAGCACTACTAATGATACTGAAACTTCCCTTGATAATCCTGTTAGTACTGATATAAGTCTGATTTTTGAAGATCATACAATTAATGATCCAACAATGCATAAGGGCGACCTCAGCAGCCAGTTTATTGACTCTGATATAGCCCTCGATTCATTACAATCCATCGATGATCCCTCTTGTTTCCACATTATTTTCAACCAAATGTAAATGTTTTAAAATAGGTCATTTAAATATGAATAGACTTTTTGGTAAAATTGATGAAGTAAGGGATTTAATTTTGCAAGATAATGAAAATTTTAATGCCATGGGCTTCTCTGAAACATTTTTTATACGCCCATATTGAAATGTGGTCGTATATTGTCGTCGCTCCATCCGTCCGTCCGTCCCTCCAGCGTCCAGAATTGCTCTATTATTTGGGGGAATGCTACCAAAAGTAGATTAGACATTCTTTTAAAATTACAAAAGAGGTCAATTTTGAACCAAGTGGTTTCTGTCCCCCAAAATAAATTACCCTCCCCCATACAATGGTAATTGTATACACATATTTAGAGATGTGCAGTGGAATTAAAAAGTAATGTTTTTACTAAGCTCTAAGAAAATCATCAACGTGAACTTACTTCCCGCCAATTGTACCCCCCCCCCCTTCCATACACGCACACCTGCTACCCCCATCCCACCTCCCCACAAATGAAAACAGCTGTCCGGGGGCATCATAAACACTTATTTAAAGTCCTAGAAATTTATGTTTTATTAATATACTATGTCAACATAATGACACCCCCCCCCCCCCACACACACACACCTGCTATCCCCACCCCACCTCCACACAAATCAAAACAGTTGTCCAGGGGCATCATAAACACTTATTTATAGATGGGCAGTCTTAGAAATTTATGTTTTATTAATATATTATATTATGTCAACATAATGACATCCCCCCCCCCCCCCATTGTAGTCTTTTGACCCCCTATATCTCAAAAACGCTCACTCAAACGCCAGATTTGGAATCTACGCAAAAAACTGGTCTAGAAAAACTTGGTCTCATAAATTCACAGCTCGGGTGGCGATCCCCCCCCCTTCAGCCACCGGACTATTAAAACTATCCTGACAATAATCTCCATACCGGAAATATTCAAAAAATTAAGAAAAAGGTTTAAAAAAATGGCGCTCTTGCGAAAAACTTGATATCCCTGTCAGATATTAGCGGACCAAAAGAACTAAAATGTCTTGGTATAGCCCCATTAATGGACTATCATAGTATTTCCGTTTTGGAGCCTTTTGAGAAGCCCTTTTCTCGAAAACGACACCTACGATTTTTCTTAAACTTTTTTTACTCCGAGCCCTATCGGTGGTCTATTGCGTGAATCCAAAATGCATTGAAATAATATAAATGATTCACAAAAAGAGCCTCAATTTTTGAAAAAAGTAGAAAAGTCCTTAAATGACTGAAAATGCTCTTCTATTTTTCTTTGTTTTGAAAACAGCTCAATGGATGTTGGTACAGAAAGTCAGGTATCCAAAGAACTCGTTAAAACTATCGCGACAATGATAAAAAAAAAACGGATGTAGTCGAAAAAATATGCGATATTTTAAAAAAAAAAAAACTTAAAAAGTAAAAAAAAAATGGTGATCTTGGAAAAAAGTGATTACCACGCCAGATTTCACCGAATAATGGACGTTCTTATGACATCCAAATGATACAAATTCGATGCTTAAGGCAATAGATTATGGGATGCTGAAAATCTAGTATTTTCCTTTTTAGAGCCTATTCAGATGCTTTTATCTCGAAAACTACCATAATTTTTTTTTCTTAAACTTCTGTTACTTAGGTTCCTAACGGTGGTTTAGGGTGTGAATGTAAATCTAAAAGGCTCAATATAGTATAAATGGTCCAAAAAGGGCCCCAATCTTTGAAAAAAGTCGAAAAATCGCTATGTGATTGAAAACGCTTGTAATGATATAAGGGAGATAACTATTCCTAACAAGATGGGCTCAGACTAGCAATTATTTGCTAAATATTGTTAAATATCTGATTTTTTGAGAAGAAAAAAAATTTCTCCGTCGGGTGTCATTGAATCAAAACAACTAAATTATCGTTTGGTAGCTGATGTGGCTAGATGGATGCAGAACACTATTAATTTTGCATATCTCGGTAGTGCCGGTTATTTTTAGATATATTTTTATCCCGCCTTTTATAGCATATTGTTTGCCTATCTGTATTGACATTTTGGTGTAGAATTGATGAAGAGGTATTGAATATCTATTTTCTGCCTGATTTGGTGTCCGTCTCGTTTCTGTTTTGCCATTTTGATTGCCTATCTGTATTGACATTTGGGTGTTGAATTGATGAAGAGGTATTGAATTTCTACTTTTTGCCTGGTTTTAGACTTTTATGGCGTAAGAATACAACAAGTCAAGAAGCGTTGTTTTGTTTTTGCACTAACACGGTCATGATATTCTGTCCCCAGTCTGCTATGAATATCAGTGAATTGAAATTTTGGTGGTCAACCCTTATACAAGTTCAGTACTCTGATGATCCCATAATGTCATACTAGCTGTGCTGTAAAGGGAAGTTCTCGACCAAATTTAATGAATGGGCTACTGCATGTAGAACACCAGTGATTCAACATTGGAGAAATTAATAGTGGTCTGCCTCCAAATATATTGGATAATCAACCATCTAAAAAAAATAAACAACTCCCGGTTAGGCATGGGCAAGGGAACTTTTCGTGAATTATTGACAACAGTCTAAAACCCCTCCTGCACATTGAAGATTAGGGGGTTGTGGGTGTTGGAGACTACGCGACTTGATGTAATAACAGACCCTTGTTATTTCATGTGTGTAATAGCTAATCGTGAAAATCTATTTGTTATACCGACTTGGCTGATGAAGAAATGTGGTTTAACATCCATCGACACAAAATACGTCATTTTGGGCATAACTTACTTTTAAACTTCATTTCAATAATATGCTTGTGCATTTGGGGTCTTTAGCAGTGGGAGGAAACCAGATGACCCTATGCCCTGGTCACGTACAGCAGGGGTCTGGAATCCACAGCACTTTGACTTTGTGACAGATACTTTCGCCGTGGGAGGAAACCCAGGAGATTGGACAGGCTCTAGTCCTTGTCAATGTCATGTATAATCTATGACCTCATGATGGAATGTGGACGCATTAACCATTTGGTCACCCCCCCCCCACCTCACCTTTCCTTAAAATATGTGACTGGCACTCCCACAGCTGCTTAGGTAGAAATTGGCATCAAAGTGGTTCAAATTACCAGAAATAGATAATCAATTTAGAAAATTGTGAAACTCTATTTTTTTAACAAGTGGGGTATGAAGGATTTTTGCTCGGACAGCAGCGCTATAGGGAACTTATTTAGTATTTCAATTGTTTTGGGTTGTGTTACGCGCAAGCAAATGCGTACATAGGACCTAGGTTTCTCATCCCCTCTGACTATATGTTGTCCTTTGTCAGGTCATCCATCATCCTTACACTTTTCAAAAGGGAAGAACCAAGCTGGAAAATTTGATAATTTCTCAACTAATATGGGGATTGACTATTGGACCTAGAGGTTAGCGAGTTGTTGTCTAGGGTGTGCATTCAAATGTAAAAGACTTGAAATAATATAAATGGTCCAAAAAGAGCATCAAACTTTGAAAAAAATTGAAAAATCATTAAATTACTGAAAATGCTCTTCTATTTTTCTTTTTATTCAAAATTGCGCAATAGATGTTTCTGAATCTTAACGCCACGTTTTAAAACTATCCCGAAATTGATACATAAACTGGAAGTAGTCGATAAGATTTCCGATATTTTGAAAAAAATGCAAAAAAATGAAGATTTATGCCAAAAACACGATTTCTTCGTTGGATATTACCAGATCAAAAGTGCTAAAGTATCGTTCGATAGCCCAGTGAATAGACTTTTGTATGCCTTCTTCGGGTCTGTTGTCTGAAAGCCGATTCAGCACTGCCATGCAGGTCTAGTTATTATTATTATCATAATACTGTTCAACGTCGCCCACTTCGACACAAGGCTGCGTTGCCGTTAAAATTTAGAAATCCACATTTGTGTATTGTAGAAATTAGTGGATGTGTCCCAAAATGAATAGTGGAAACATGCTCTGAAGTCTGAAATTGAACATTCTGTAGCCATTTTCTGTGACCTGTTGGAAAATGGCACCTTAAAGAGACAATACAACAAATATGTTACAGGGACAATATGACAACACCAAATATACAATAAATACAAATATACACTTATATTATATACAGTACCACATGGTACAAATGAATCAAAATGATGGCTATGGCTATGATGAAAATGTATAAAAGTCAAAAAATTTATTTCTCTAATTAAATTTGCAAAAAAATGTATCACGAAAGCTTATTTTCAGCACTTTTCAATAAGCTGTATATTTTAATTATGTTGCATTCCGGTCATTCTTTTTACACCTATTGATACTATGTGCTTAGCACTTCAAAACCATCCGAAGAAATTCTACTTGCGACCATCAAAGAAAAAGTTAGTGTATCTTTTTCTGTACTATAGGGACAGTGTGAATATGGTAACCTAAAACAAGTCCAGGACCTTTTGCGATTTTTACCTGGGGCCTATTTCACAAATTTTAACTAAGATAAAATCCAAATTTTAGTAATTTGATTGGATAATATTAGATTGATTTTAGTGCTTTAGTTAAGATTTCGAGAAACAGGGCCCTGTTCTTATCGAGGATATACTCTTAACCGATACATTTATTCATAGATACATTATAAGGAAATATTAATCAGTATTCAGATATTAATATGTGATAGACATAGTTCAAATAAGTTATAAGTAGTGTAATATGTTATGTATGAGGCAGTGTATGTAAACTCTTTATAGAACACTTGATATCACGTTTTATTTTGCTAATAATTGGCTTACCGAAAGTACTTAGTAGGCACTGCATTTATGTCATATTATATTTAATAATTAGCTGGTACATTTCAATATTATATTAAATTTTTTTAAATTTTAGCCGAAGCGGAAACCTATCTTCATGTGACAGCTTCAGAAAACTTTGTTAAAACACGTGCTTGCCAAGAAGGGGAGCGGATATTCAGTACACATTTTGTTCTGGGTATTATTGGAGCTGTCGGCGACGGCAAGACGATAATGTCACGGATGGTAGCCAACAACTTCTGGCAAGAAAACAAAGACTTTATTCCTCTCGTAATTAAATCACCTAATGATATGTACTCCTTTTCATGTTCAGAGAACAACAAATACTTATTGATAGCGGATGATTTGTTTGGTATCTGGACACGAACAATGAAACAACAAATACAAGAGTGACAACAAAACACATACTTATGGAAAACAGCTACTAGTGTATTTAAGGCGACGTTTCGTAGAGTATTCTCTCAACGTTATCAAGCTAATACAGTAAAACAGGTATGAGGCAAATATATATAGACAAAATACAACAACATAACCGAAACCATACATAGCAACAACATGATCAAAGGCCTACATCAACACTTATTGGGGGCTTGAGACGCAGACCTTTGGGGATGATGTTGCTGTCTCTGCATCGCATCAGAAAAGTAAGATTGCACTTGGACTTAACATATTTACCTCCTAATCTATTAACTGTATTGTCTATATATATTTGCCTCATACCTGTTTTACTGTATTAGCTTGATAACGTTGAGAGAATACTCTACGAAACGTCACCTTAAATACACTAGTAGCTGTTTTCCATAAGTATGTGTTTTGTTGTCACTCTATCCAGTTACTAAATGCCATTTAAAGAACACAACAAATACAAGATTGACCAAAACATTTCGAATTTGTTTACCTGAAATGGCCATTTCAGACATAGTCTACATCCGAAGGTCGCCCAGGCAAAATTGTCCTTGTAGCACACTGTATGATGTATTCTCGTCTTCATTAGTTTGTACTGTAGCACACTGTATTACTGTATTACATCATCAGCTATTATTGTCATATTGTCAGTGTAGGCTATGTATTGTAGTACACTGTATGACATCATCAGCTATTATTGTCATATTGTCAGTGTAGGCTATGTATTGTAGTACACTGTATGACATCATCAGCTATTATTGTCATATTGTCAGTGTAGGCTATGTATTGTAGTACACTGTATGACATCATCAGCTATTATTGTCATATTGTCAGTGTAGGCTATGTATTGTAGTACACTGTATTACATCATCAGCTATTATTGTCATATTGTCAGTGTTTGTATTGTACTACTTTTTGTAGCACACTGTATTACTGTATTACATCATCAGCTATTATTGTTATATTGTCAGTGTTTGTATTGTGATCGTATCATGTATATTTCACCTGTTTTACTCATCTACTCAATGAACACCAGTGATCAATTAACATTTCTGACTTCAGAACCATTTTGTGCTAAATTAATTATCTCCCTTGGATTGTGTATCAGGTGGCTTATAAAAGAAACGATAATATATTTGTACATTGAGTGTTTTAAAGATAAAATTAACACTATTTGCGTGGTGGACCTGAAATTAAGAGTGAAGTTGTCAAATATCCATATTGTACTACATGTAAAATATTAATAAAATAGGTAAAATACTTTGTAGATTATTCCACTTTAAATAGTGTACAGTTTTTTTTTCTGGGTCACCCGATATATATATTTTTATATTGACTGTTTTAAGATAAAATTAATATTTCTTTCATATTTTTATAGCTTAGAGGTGATAGGAACGCTGTGTTATATATTTTTATATCGAGTTTTTAAAGAATTAAATAATATATGTTATGGTAATCGTTATATTATGTGTATTTTTATAGCGAATGTCTCGATTCAAGTATTAAGTGGATTGGGCGTGACAGACCAATGGTGACCTTAATGACCTACTCAGAAGTGGGTTAATTCCCCAAATATTGTCACCAGGGGGTCCCAGGGTACAGTTTAATACTCATTTTGTGCCTTTACTGAAGTTATGTACTGAGCTATACATATAAGGGAGCCAAGCCTTTAATTCAATATCATCCACAGTCTTCAACATTGCAAACACGACTTATTGGTCAATTTAAATCAACATTGATGTTGTTATCTTACCGTGAAAAGTAAGGCTTCTGATATCCAACATTTAAAACAAAATTAAAATTTTAAAATGCTTTCGATTGCAAGTTGTATGGAGCGACTTGATGAACGAGGCTAAACATATGTCATGTAGGAGAATACTATCGGTGTAGACTAGAATAACAAGACACCAAAAACTGCCATTCAATTCGAACTCTTCGCGTATTTCGCCGAACATAACTGATTAGAAATTACAGTAAAAAGAGAAACGATTGAATGTAAATCAATTTTTATACATTCATATAACATTATCATATGCATTACGACCTATTTGTATCTATTTCTAGGTGCCAAAGAATAGCGATTTTTTTTAGCTCCTTTAAGGTGGATGGGCGTGGCCGATCATTGGTGACCTGGGATTAGTCTCCCAAACTGAATAATAATGATGTTGCCAAGGGGGGGGGGGGGGTGTACCAAGATATTGCTGTATACCCATTTTGAACTGAGTTGTGCTGAGCGTGAAGGAACAGTTTAATACCCCTGTTGTGCATGTACTGCACTAAGGTAGATTGCGCGTGGCCGAGGAATGTGACCTTTGACCTACTCAGAAGTAGGTTAATTTCCCAAATTGACTACCCAGAAGAATTTATATTGTCATTGGGCATCCTAAGTAACAACATTTTGAAACATTTTTCATTGCATGATGTAGGCCTACTTGTGATGTGTTATAAAATTCATTTAGGCGGTAACGTGAACAGCGCCCCCTGGTGGTGTCCCCTAAAGTATAACTTTAGAGTTGCTTTTTGGGGTGTCCCGATCACACATCTACTAATTCCAACCCGGAAACATTTTTTACTCGAGATGCTAATTAAAACGGTGGTGTTGAGTGGTCAAATGGTTAACGCATTGGACCAGGTCTGTCCTTAAGTCAAGGGAGAGAGAGAGAGATAAATGGGGTTTAACGTCCACTCGACACAAACTAGGTCATTTCGGGACTAACATATGGTTCAATTTTATATCAATAATACACTTGCTTGTAGGGGTCTTAAGTAGTGGGAGTAAACAGGAGGACCCTGAGAAAACCCATGAGGTTGGACAGGCGATCATGAAACTATTCAATTGTTTTCGGACTAGTTTCATTATGAATAACAGGGAGATTTCGATTTGACAGTTTTTACGTATTTTAGAAACAGGTTTCGAAGTGTTTTGGTTCTGTTATATATGCAAGATCTTTTCCGATGTTTCAAAGTAAATGTGCGGTGCTAAGATGGACCCCCCCCCCCCCCCACACACACACACACACACACACACTGAGGCTCCGGTTTATAATGTGTTTTCTTTCTAAATATAAAACCTTTGCTACGAGGCGAATATACCCCCACCCCCACATTAAACCACTTAGGCCTAATCAAAGTAACAGAGCAACCAGTACCACCTTCACGGAAACGGAATTCCATTTATCCGAACAGAATGTCAAAATACTGTGTAGGACCTGTATTTTATAAATTGTATACTTCATTTAATAGTTTTTATTTAAGAGGACATGTGTGATAACACCAGATGTTGTAATAAAACCATCCTCACTTCTAATCCAGATGCATCTGAAAAACAAATGAAATGAACTGTTTCAATGGCATTTAGTAATTGAACTAGAGTATACAGGTCACAATTCTATGGAATACAGTTATTGCTTTTTACTGAGCGACGTTTCGACTAGGCTTCTCTAGTCATTATCAAGCTATGACTAGAGAAGCCTAGTCGAAACGTCGCTCAGTAAAAAGCAGTAATTGTATTCCATAGAATTGTGACCTGTATAAATGAAATGAAATGAAATGAGGTTTAACGTCCTACTGTTCTGCTCCTAAACTGGGCTAATGAAGACGGGCATACACCATACAGTGTGCTATGAGGGAAATTTTGCCCGGGCAGCGGCACTACGGCCTACTCTTATATCGAATCCCAACTGCTAGGAGTGTAAAATGTATTAATTTCATATTTAAACATGCATTATGCAAGAGCTAAATCTGATTATTGCAAGTCTTAATTTAGGCTTCAGATTTTATAGAAATTATAAATTAGATCTTTATTTAAACAGCAAGACCAAAATCAACTCTGTAGACCCACGGATGGCTCGGCTACAGCTCGGATTTAAATAGGATTTCACTAATTGATTAAATCAGATATGGGGTAACCTGATGAAAATACGCCAGTTAGATCGAGGCTAAATGATAGAGTGTACTTAGCGAGGCGGCTGTAAAGCGTTTCCGTATGCCATTGAAAACTTTACTTGATAATCGAGATATGTAGGTGGAGTTAACGCCTGTCAATCAAACGTTCGGCAACGGTGAAGACACATTTCGCTACCATTTCTAGGCAAATATTACAACGATGATAACTATGTTCAGAATAAAGTAATTTGACTGAATTTTTCAATATATTCTTCTTTCATCATCTACTTTTGAACTGTTATAGCAAGAATGACCAACTCTCTATAAATATCTCCCATAATGTATCTTTAACGTAAATTTTAATTTAAAGTCATATCTCATTATAGTAGATGCATGCCGAAATAGATATAAATATATGTTTGATTGTTCCGTTTTTACATGTGAACGTAAAATACTACTTAACGACAGTTACGATTAAAACTAATAATGTTTGTTCTCTTAAACGGAACAATCCACATTCTTTATATGACCTTACAACCTATCTTTTGTTATGGTGGAAATATGCATCTACTGCTTGTAATTAAAACATTGCTAATTATCGGTTGCATAGAACAAAACCCTGGTCCGTTTAATACATTAAGTACAGGTAATATTTCCATTGTCCACAATAATGTGTGCAGTTTATTGCCAAATTTAGATATAATTGAAGCTGAATTCTCCAACTACGATATAGTATCATTATTATTATCATTGTTCGATTTATATAGCGCTTCATTACACGTGAAGTGTTTCTAAGCGCATATCACAAACATATACTTCAAACACACAGAAACAATCAAAATCAGGAGAACATAATTAAACACAGCTGCCTGTTAGGCGCTATTATTCAAAGGTTTATATCAAACAAATCAACCGGCTAATCTCAATATTGAACTCAGTCGAGGTATTACCTGATGAACACCTACACCAAGTAGAGTTCAAAAATAAAAACGAAGTTTAAAAGAATCAACTTCATTAACCAAAATTAAACAATCAAAAACTAAACAGATAAATCAAATTCAAACGAAACAAATAAAACAAAGAAAATGAAAAGAGCAGTTCGTTACCATTCTACATTAACAAAATAAAGGAAATCAACTTGTGAAAATTTTTTCAAAAAATAAGAGCAAAGTAACACTAATGTTAATAATTATCAAAAGGAACCAAGATCTTAATGATAAAAACATATATTTAAAGTTTCATCCAAATTGGATAAAAACTGTGGTCTCTAGAGGGTCCACAACCTTGATATACCATATCTATCTATGTATTACTGAATCCCATCTAGACAATTCTATTAAAGATTCGGCGATTTTATTGCCTGGTTATAGAAGTCCTATTTTGCCTCGATTTCAAAATTAAATGGTGTACCTGACCTCCCAAATTTTGCTTCTCGTAGTAACAACGAATTACATCAATTTATTGTAAGTGAACAAGAAGTAAGAGACCAGCTACTAATTCTTAACTGTTCAAAGCCTTCTGGTCCCGATAACATCAGCCCAGCTGTGCTAAAAAAGATAACTCTGTCAATCACAAAACCTCTCACTAAATTTTTTAATCTTTCATTAGAACGCCAATTATTACCTGATATTTGGAAGACTTCTCATATCATTGCAGCGTATAAAGGAAAGGGTGATCCGCATTTCCCTGACAACTAGAGACCAATTAACATGCTCATTATGTAAAATACTAGAGAAAATCTTATTCAAAAATCTTTATAATTTTATAAAAGAAAATAAACTGCTGTATAAGTATCAGTCTGGCTTTCAACCAAACGATTCCACAATAAATCAACTTTTAGAAATTTATGATGTTATAATAAGTAATCTTGATATAGGAAAGCAAATTCGATTTATATTTTGTGATGTATCAAAAGCGTTTGATAAAGTTTGGCATATGGGTTTATTGTCTAAATTAAAACAATATGGAATTAATCAAATACTATGTAAATGGATTGAACACTATTTAAGTAATAGACAACAATGTGTAGTTTTAATTTATTTAAATGATATCTCTGATAATATAACTAACAACATAAGGCTATTCGCCGATGATACTTCACTTTTTACCATTATTCATAATGATCCTCTAAGTAGAACACTATAAATAAAGATCTTGATATTATCTCATCGTGGGCTAAACAGTGGTGTGTAACTTTTAACCCAAATAAAACCAAAAATATTATTTTTACTAGAAAAAATACAATTCATCCAGACGTTACCTTCGAAAATACAAAAGTTGAAAATGTAAATACTCATTGTCATTTATGGGATTAACATTTCAGTCTAATGCATTATGGTCAAATCATATTTCAAATATATACCAGAAAGCTTGCGGTCGTCTAAATATTTTGCGTATACTGAATTATAAAATTAATAGAATTTCACTTAATAAAATATATCTTGATTTTATTCGCCCTATTTTAGAATATGCTGATATTGTATGGGATAACTGCTCAATGAAAGATTCTGACCTACTAGAAAGTGTCCAAACTGAAGCGGGTAGAATAATAACTGGCCTTAGAAGAAATTCATCTAAAAAACAATTTATACAATGAACTGGGATGGGAATCACTATCCAATCGCAGAACAAAACACAAATTAATATATCTATATAAAATAAAAAATAATCTATACCCCAGCTATCTGTCTGAAGTCTTTAACAAATTTAAACCATTAGTTTCCAATTATAACCTTCGTAATGAAAATCAGGACCTCAATCGACCATTTTGTAAAACCAATTCGTATTTTAATAGCTTCTTTCCCTGTACAATTAAACTTTAGAACAATCTACCAGAACTTATTAAAAACTCACAAACGTTAAGTACATTTAAATCAGGTCTTTCACGTGTATATCCTTTAATTGGACTCACTGTAAAAAATATCCATTTTTTTGGGGCCGAATTCCGTAATTAAACACCTTTTTTCTGTTAATCGATGGATTTTTTGGAGAAATTGTGTTAATAGTGTGAATTATTTCTTCAAATTACGTGTTTTATGTATTTCTGTGGAATATTCAGTATTAAACAGGAATTTTCCGTAAAATTTAGGGATAAAATGTTTTATTCCCTGCTATAATGGACTTAATTCTGTTATTTTACGGAATAAACGGTGGAATGACAAGGAAGTTCCTTGAAATTTAGGGATAAAATGTTTTATTCCGTTCTGTAATGGACTTAAGTCTGTTATTGTACGGGATAAACGGTGCAACGATAAATAATCGTATACATATATAATCATTCCTAATAATCATCATGTTATAGTATTCATTTCAATTTATTAACCATAATATGAAGAATCATATTTTGTAAAGTTTGGTATATTAATTTGTCATGTATATCTAATTTCCATTATTTATAAGATCTATAAAATGTATTGTGATTCATCATACGGAAATCAGATTGTAAGTATTTTCATAAATATATAAAAATATGTTTTAATGCTGCGTGTGTTAAGGTTGTAATATCTGGTAATCAAGCACGCTTAAATCTGGATAGTACAACCGGTTGGCCAGTGTAAGTCGGTTTGTCTCTAGCAGAGTCAACATACCTGCGAATTGATAATACCGCAAACTTACATCTGAAAGCCTCCAACCACTGACGAGTAGCGGTTTGAGATACCTTGCTCTCGATTCTTATATTAGCGAAAAGAGGTTACGTTTAAATCTGCGGTATCACTTCGGTGGAAGCGGACGTTAAATAAAGCTATTTCACGCGCGCATATAAAGTCAATGGTTAATTCAATGAAATTTTTATCACCTTCATCATCGTCAGGAAACAATTTACCAGGATTTTTTTTTTCTGTATTTGAAAATGGAATTTCTGTTAATCGAGGGAATTTCTGTAAATTACAGGAAAAACAAATACGGATAAAATTTTCATGGTAATTTTTGTTTCCGGAATTTTTTACGTTTTTTCACGGAAATTTTTGTTACAGTGTACCCTCATATTATAATACTGGAAATAGAAAAGAGAATTTTATTCATTGCCAAATAAGAAATAAAGCAAGTAACTTAAATAATCACTTATTCCACCATTTTCTGAGTGAAACAAAAGCGTGCCCAAACTGTAATTCCACAGACGAAGATAATTATCATTATTTTTTTATATGTCCAGCTTACTCTGCCACAAGAACATTTCTCCGAAATAATATACACCAGCTTAAACTAAATGTTACAATGGATCTAATTTTATATGGCAACATCGATCTTCCAGATGATACCAATTATAACATATTTGTAATAGTGCAAAAATTTATAAAAGATAGCAAGCGGTTTTGAAGCTTTAATTATTGAATCTATGTCTACATTATGTAATATTTTTTATATTTTTTTATAACCTTAAATGTAATTATAATATACATGTATATCTAAACATTACACTCCATGAAATGTATATATGTTTGTAACTCACTACCTATATATATGTCCACATAAGATTGAACTATTTTATATGTTTGGAGAGAACTTATATAGGCCTTTGCCTGTTGTTCAATCCATTTCAGTTTATTGAATAAAATATTGTTTAAACTAATCCCAACTGCCAAGGAATCATTTACGTGCACGCCAATGTGTACACGGGACCTCGGTTTTTCGTCCCATCCGAACGACTAGACAGTTGTCCTTGTCAGGTCCTCCGTCCTGCATCACTGACAAGGGGAAACCATGCTGGAAAATCAACGAAAGAAAAAAACATAAAAGAAACAAATACAAAACAAATCCCTATAAGGCGTCCTGTCTTACTGGAAACACATCTGAAAAAGAAAACGGAGGTAAACTATTGGAGATACCAGTGCAAAACGAATCCTTATTAGACACATAGAAAAAAAAAAATATTAACATAAAATACTCATAATTTAATTTATGTTGGATTAGGTGTGAAGGGTGGTTTACGTCCCCCCCCCCCTCCCCACGTAATTTAATTGTCTAGTTTCTGTATTCTAATTGTTTAGTTTCCCAGAGCACTCAAGGTCTGATCCCAAATAATCGCGTCATGGTGTCTGGGAATCGCATCGCAACTGCCCTGGTCGTTTATTTGTCGGGAGAGGCCAGTCACAAACGGGGCACGCTTTTAAAAAATTCCGCCTGCGATTCCCTGTCGTTATAATCGAAAAGCAACTCTTCGCCTGGCGGAATCTCGCGGGTGCTTGTAAATAATAAATGAGGACGTCCGTCGTTAAGCAAATCTACGATGATTGATGAGTCGCCCGAAACTGTCGTCATCTTGTGTTGCGTCGCGCCAGTGTTTGGTGCTGTTATGATGGAACTGGAACATGTAACCCATTTCTGTGGTTCCAGACTTGTAGACGCGCTTGCCATCGGAACCGGTCCGATAAATACCCCTGTAATCGATCACTACCTGGCCTTTGTCAATGGCTTTCATGGCGAAAAGCTCCCTGTCGCGCCCAGGTAGGCGTCGCTTCATGATGACATGATCCCACGACTGTTTGGCATGAATCTCCCTCAATTGTTCGATATCCGTCAATTGCAAGGGCGGTTTGTCTTGTCCCCGTTTAGATTTGGATTGGGTGTTCACGTATTGTGACGCGTAATACGCAATCCTCGGATTCTGACCCCAGTCAGGGAACTTCCCCTGAATTAACGCAACGGCGCGCTTCGCATCTGGTAATTTAATTCGGGGATAAGTGCCCACAAAAAGTCTACCGCGGACTTTGTGCTGCGCCTCGCGCCATTTGGATGTTAAATTTTTAACCGTCGTTTTCTTTTGCTCCTCATCAACTTTGCTGAAACAGTCCGTACCCTTGAAAAGTGTATCTGCCATTACCTTGGTGGGTACGGACTCGTCGGGACCAACGGGATGTAGGTATATTGTTCTGACACTGGGGAACTAGTTGCGCCCGAGACGCCAACACCAGATGTACTAGCTCCCGAGTTCACTACGCGGGGATCGCCGCCAGCCATGATATGATAAAATCGAAACAATATTTACACAATTATCTACAAGAACTTATTTTTATATAATAATAATAATAATAAATTATTTTATTATATTAAAGTGTCACAAATCAGTTGAATATTTACAAATATTATACAACATATACAAATGATTCCTGGCCAACAAAGGCCTATGAGAAACTACAGATAAAACATTAATATAATATAAGGTAAAAAATACAGGTAAAACAATTAATTACGTAATCACATGTATCTAAAATGTATCATTCTATATCCCACTATGAGGCAATAAATAGAGATAAAACGAAGTTATAATGCTATTCTTACGGGTTGGTTTACTTTCCGATTCTTGTTTGTCTACACATATTGTTTACTCGCCGTTTCTTGATCAACTATGCTTATCAATATTATTATCTAAATTGATCATACTAAACGTGTACTGGTGGGTTTTACTTAACGTGTTTTGATTGACATAACTTGCCATTGATGTATAGATATTTAACTTGTCTTAATACTAATTGTGTGATGATTAGTGTCTCTTGGTAGGTGGTAATACTGGTCCTGATTCATATCGTGTACTTACTAGGAAATGATTAATATATGTAACACCACCTTTCTCCTCCTACCACCACAACCAGAGTTTCGCACACCACTCTCCGTACTATGAATATCAGATAATCACTTCGTTAATCCCACTACGTTTCTACTACATTCCGTACTTTCTACTACATTTATTCTATGTTGATTAATTAAATGAGAGAACACCTTTACCTTGTAATTTTATACCAGTTTGTTATTTATGATTACAATCTTATACAATGTACATGTGCATTATATTCCTGGGGAGGTGAGAGAGAAATGGGGTTTAACGTCCACTCGATACAAACTAGATCATTTCGGGACTAACTTATGGTTCAATTTTATTTCCATAAATCGCTTGCGCGTAGGGATCTTCTTCGGTCATCATGGCTATTTTATTTTGTGTGCAGATCACGCTAATTAATCTGTTACAAAGATGTTGTCATTTGACCCACTTTAGTTGGAACTAGATCACCATCTTTGATTTCTAGCGATCTCTGATTGATTTGATCGTTTTACACAATAGAGTTTAAATTAAAGATTTTTACTGTGCGACCAATTTGCAAATGAGACTTTCCGAAGAGATCACTTTAATGAACCGTAGATATGTATACAAAATAAGTACATATTTCTTCTCATAGTCTATGTGCGATACATTATATTTAATAATCTTCGATTAGTTCAGCTATCAATAAATGCACACTATGTTTGACGCTAAAGTGCAATTTTCCTTTTATTTGAATTATTAAACATTGTTTCCCAGGTTTTAGATCTATGGGCACGTTCCTTGTAATATTTTTATAATAAAGTGTCATTAGAACTAAAGGGAGATAACTCTATTGAAGTGATGGAACCAGACCTCTGCCGCTTGCCTTTTCACTGTTTTGGCGATACGTGTATGTCTCGGGTCTATATTTCTATTGCATATAATGTAACGCAAGTAGACTGCAATGAAATTACGGTCTATAAGATGAAATTACAGCAATTACCGTAAGCTGTTAATGGGAGACAACTGCATATAAGGGTGATCAGATGTGGTTTCAAACGGCCGCAGCTGATCTTTTCCCTGTTTTGGGACTAAACTTAGAATATTTGAATATTGTCACATTTCTTCGTATATTTTGGCATGGCCGCAGGCGTATCTTTTAAAACTTATTTATATATTTATATTAAATAAAAATGTCTGAAAAATGTAGACTACAAGGCTACATGACCACGATTACTGAATTATGCCAGCCCGGCCTAGGAAAAATAAAATTTTGCGTGGACCAATGACCGACCCGGACACTGACCCCACCCCAACACAGGGCATCCCCCCCCCCCCCAAGGCCCACCACAACCTCACACACGCAAAATTTTAGGACCTTTGCTACAATTTTGTTTCGTACGACATGTCCAGAAGTAGGCGTGGCAAATTCAAATTTTTTTTTTTTTAGTTTTCATGCGCGACCTGCGGAATAGATACCGGAACACC
The DNA here is from genome assembly GCF_932274485.2 of Patella vulgata. Lineage (NCBI taxonomy): Eukaryota > Metazoa > Mollusca > Gastropoda > Patellidae > Patella > Patella vulgata. The sequence continues at coordinate 65,905,951 of NC_065885.2, forward strand.
CGTATAGATCGCCCTTGGACGCTCAACACGACCCGTTACACACGGACACGACAAACTGAGAATTATTGACTTTGGTCCAAAACTGTTAATCACATTCTCGATCCGACACGTTTTTACGGCCACTAAAATGTCCGGGAGTCCAGGTTTAGGGGGTCCTCACAAACATGCGTCACCCCTGGTGAAGTGGGAAGCGGCGATCACAGATTCGTGAAAGGTTTAAAGGGCTAGCCCCTCACCGAAGACCCGGGGGGGGGGGGGGTCAAAACATGTTTTTTCGAGGTGTACGGTAGGGGAATGCCTCAGGAGACGCAGATTTGGAGAGAGGGGGGCCCGGGGTATCCCATGGGGGAGGGCCGGGGTCGATCACAAAATTGCGACATCAAGGTCAATTCTGTGATAGACTGAATGACACTGTTGAGTTTGGCTCACTATTGGTTTTGTCGGGCGAGAGCGCAGGTGTAGCCTAGGTGGGACTGCTCTGTGGCGCAGGTGAAAGACCACGACTGTGTTCCTCGTTCGACTCAGGAAGGAGTCGCCGTACTCGTCGCGGCGTCGGCGAGCTCAAGGGGCTAAGCGAGGAATTCCTTTATCTCGCGAGGGTGTTCGAGGACAGATTCAGTTTTGAGTTTAACTGGGGCGCTGTGCCCGCGAAACAGGGACAGAAACCTTTGGTCGAGCGAAAGGGCAAATGCTGGCTTGAGGATGCCTTTTAGTAGAAGGTATCCATTTAAAGCACGGGCGACGATGGGAGAGCCCAATATTACTGCTTCCCACAAGAGGTGTCAGGAAAATTACCACAGGGATAACTGGCTTGTGGCAGCCAAGCGTTCTTAGCGACGTTGCTTTTTGATCCTTCGATGTCGGCTCTTCCTATCATTGCGAAGCAGAATTCGCCAAGCGTTGGATTGTTCACCCACCAACAGGGAACGTGAGCTGGGTTTAGACCGTCGTGAGACAGGTTAGTTTTACCCTACTGGTAGGGAACTCTTTACGAATGAGCGGTTACGAGCGGGTAGGAATGACTAGTACGAGGGGAACGTTGATCCGGGATTGAAAGCGTTGGTGCTTGTTTGTTGCCATTGGGGCTTTGCCTTTGTCCTGGGGCTTACGGCTGAACGCCGCTAAGCCAGAATCCCATCCCACGACGTCCGCATCTGCCTCTCGTTGACCGGCAACGGAACAATTAGGCGCCGCTTCGACCTCCCGGGGCGAACGGGGTGGTGTGTGTCCGACCTGTGTGTTTCGGCGGGTGTCTTTCGAAGGCAGGTAAATCTGCAGACGACTTAGGTTTGTGCGAGTCAGGGTGTCGTACTCGGTCGAGCGGCCTGTCATGGCTGCGAGGCGTTGAGACTTGTCCCTCGACTAGGAGATTTGTCCGCGCTAGACGGACTGAGCTCTCGGTTTCGCCCGCCCCTTGCAACGCCGGAAGAGATTTACTCGCAAAAGACGGGTAGAGCTCTGCGTGGCGAACGGGACGGGAGAAGTTGAGAGGGAAGAGGGAGAGCCCGCAGACAAAATACGTCTGGGGTCGCGATCCCCGCTGCGGGGGAGAGCATACAGTGCCGTCAACGGGTATCGGTTCTGGGATTGCGCTTTCGTCGCATGGACGAGAGAGGCTGCAGTGTATGCGTCAACAGACATCGGGCATCGCCCGGTGCCAAAGTAAGGCCAGGAGAATCTGTCGTCGGCGGCCGACCCCGCGAATCTGCCATCCCCCGTCGTCAACTGACAAGAGAAATCTGCCGTCGGCCAAAGACAGGCTGGGGAAAGTGCCGGTGGCCGACCCGCGGTCGAGAGATGGCCTGTGACACAAGCGGCATCTGCCGTCGGCCAGTGACGGGCACGACAGATTGTTGATGGTCGACCCGCGAGTCGGCCAGTGACCCGGGGGAATATCTTAATGAACGTTCAATCCCGTATAAACCATGTAGGAACCCTGCTCTGCTGACAAAAACTTACTTCATGTTCCTGCAGTAAAGACTAAAACTGGTGAACGGACTTTTGTTTACGCCTCTGTTATCGTGTGGAATGAATTTCCTAGTCATGCAAACAACTCTACTAGGATGCTGTTTTTTAAACAAAATCTGAAAACTGAACTTTTTAAACTTGCTTTTAAACTGTGGACATGTTGACAATTTAATGTTTTTAGAACTAGTGTTTTAAATAGTACGTACCGTTATTTTGATTGTGAAGAGTGTCGTGGATCGGCTTGTTAGCTGGAGCACTCTGCGCTACACAAATTGATTATTATTATTATTATTTACAACCGTATAAATATTATGACATAATGCCGACTATGTCAAAGAGTCATTATGTATTATACTATTATGCGATAAAATAGATTATATCTTTATTGTTATATTATGTACAGTTAAAGTCGACCTACAACCAACCAGGACTAGTTAAATAAACAGATATTTGTATAAAATAATAATGCATTTCTTTCAGACATTCGACTAGTATTACTAGGAAAGAAAGGTGTAGGCAAAAGTTCCCTGGGAAACAGTTTGCTTGGGAGAAAAGAGTTTAAATCCATCCAGCTGCAGGGCACTAATACATTGAAACCTGTATGTCGTCATGGATCGACCACAATTACAGATGGAACCAACCTAGTTGTTGTTGACACACCAGGCATTGCGGACACTACAACTTCGACCACGGAGACATTTGAAGAACTTACACGATGTATAGAGCTTTCATACCCAGGCCCCCACGTGTTCGTGCTTGTCCTGAAGATTGATAGATTTACACAGGAAGCGATGGACACAATCACACATCTAAAATATTGGTTCAGGCAGGATTTCATGAAGTACGCAGTATTTATTTTCACCGGTAAAAATTCACTGGATTTTGATGGTTTAACGATTGATCAGCATCTTGGGAACAGTCCGTCTGAAATGAAAGAACTTATCGGGGAAGCAGGCGGACGGATTGCAGCAATTAACAACCGGGGTCGTGGTCCTGAACTTGAAGTCGATGTTAAGGCCATAATGAATCTAGTAAAACAAACCATACGGGTTAACAATGGTCAATATTACACCCAACAAATGTACCCACAGGCTGTAAAGGCCCGTGACAAGCAACCAGGTTTGGTAGAAGATGAGCAGTTTAATGACGTAAAAGATTTGCGAATACGTGAAACATTGAAGAGATACAGACAACACGAAGGGGAACAGAGAACCAGAAGAAGCAAAGGTCTGTATAAAATTGAGATTTGCTGTAATATCTTGAATTCAAACAATAATAAAACAAATATTTGATTTGGGACAGTTTTGCATGCTCAGTATATTTCAACCTTGTACACCGTGAAGTTATATCAGAAATATTAATCTCATATACATCCTTACGATCCTTTATCTTCATAACAATCATTGGTCTATATTGTGCATGGTGATTCATTCACCCTTATCCTTTAGTTTTAATTATATATGGTGGAGATCACGAAACAAAACCGGGAAAGTATAAAAATTGTCACAGTAAAGAGAGTATCCTAATCATTCATCAGATCCATAACAAGACCATAAATTTCCCCATTAAGTGCTGGAGCCACACCTGTATCACCTTTATAAATTCTATATTTTACTCAGTAACCATTAGATGAATTGCAAAGTTTTGATACCATACTTATCAGGTTTATTCCGATTATATGTTTTAAATCCTAACTTGCCGCGCCATGGAATTACACCTTCGTTAGGTTCTCAGGTGGGATGGGGTATATTTGAATCGTAAAGTTCCTCATGCGGACGGGGGGAGGGGGGTATATTTCCGAAAAAGAAGAGGGGATCGTGCCCATCATCACCACATGGAAACAAATTGGCATTGTCATTCAGATGAAAAATTGATAAAATATTACGAAATCTGTCACATGGCATAACCGAACCCAAAAAGGGACACTTGCGACTGAATCAGAAGTACCCTGAAGCTTTATCTATAGTAGACAAATTACTAAACAAATAAATACTCTCATTTCTTCATCAGACAAATTCTCCATTTACGAAATCTTGATGAAGATGGCAAATTCGTATTTTTATCACGGTAATCTTTAGTATAGCAGTTTAGTATTTCACTGTCAATACATGAAACATATTAGCCCTAATATAATATCAACCGGATGTTAAATGTTAAATTTTAATTCAGACTTTTGGTGAAATTTTCCAACCTTTATCGGCAACACATTTCGATCTCCAAGTGACCAGGAATGTCCATCCAAATTTAATTCATTATTACCAGTATTCAACACATCAACCCTCCCAATAGAATATGTTATTGTCAAGGTGTCTCTGTATTTTCATCACTGTCACTAAAATCCGAGTCAAAAGTTATCATCCCTGTCTTGATCGTTGAATAATGTGTCCAACACTTCCTGGGCAGTAAGACGTTTACGACGAGTGGACGTTAAATCCAACTTCTCTCTATCTCTCTACGTTGACAGGGTGGTTCACATACATAAATTGTATAAGCATGGTTTTACAGATTTTTCAAGTTTCTGTTTTCGTGGGGGTGTGGCTCTAACCTTGCTAGTATATATCCATAGGCATGTATTATATTTTAAGTTTTTTTATCGTTTATTAAGTCAATATTTTGAAACACCCAACACATCTACAAGACCAGCAGTTTCTTTCTCCTGATGAGGACAGATGGTAATAATTCGGTTTAAATACTCCAGAAACTGCTTTATTATAGGTTGGTGCGTGTATTGGAAATTTTGAATAATTATACATTTTGTTTTTTCTATCTTCAGAAATTAGGATCGTCATTTTTGGTAAAACAGGAGTGGGTAAGAGCTCCCTGGGGAATAAACTGATACAGAACAGCTACTTCCAATCAAGTTCTACAGGAACATCAGTCACGTCCATCTGTCAATTCGCCCAGGGTAAGCGTAATGACAGCAGTACACTATGTGTGGTGGACACCCCCGGCGTTTTCGACACAAGAAAATCCAATCAGGAAACAATGACGGAAATAGTTCGATGTATTGGATTGTCGTCTCCTGGCCCTCACATTTTTTTATTTGTTCTCCGAATCGGTCGATTTACAAAGGAAGATTTGGACACAGTAGATCATCTTTGGGGAAACGGTTGTCCGTCATGTTGTTGTCATCTTCACAGGAAAAGATTTGCTGGAACATGAGGGGAAAACATTATCTGATTATCTCAATGACATGGCAATCCCACGCGAGCTCAACCTATTATTACAGCGCTGCCATTCACGTTGCGCTGCTATAAGTAACCGTGCTAATAAAGCTGATGCTCAAGTGGATATTGATGGGATAATTAACTGTGTTCATAAAACCATAAAAGAAAAAGGTGGAAATTTTTACACCGGCGAAATATATTTAGCCGCTGAAGGGGCACTGCGAGAGAAAATGACGATCATGGAAGAAGGGCGTAAAAGAGAAAGTGCAATATGCTGAACGTGAACAAAACGAAATGGCAAAGACAAGGCTACAGGAGAAAGAGAAGCTAAAGGCTGGGTTGGGTGAACATACGAATTCCGATTCCCGTAGTATAATTCGGGAGTTGTTAACAGCTTCTGATGAGATCGTTACGGGTCTTTTTAACGCAGTTCGTCCATTTCTTGCTAATGCTCTAGCCCGAATAGGAGGAAAACGCTGTACTATTAGTTAGATCAACAGTAGAAATACCGTCAGATCGTCGTAGAATATATTGTTGATGTCATTCGACGGGCATCTTCTTTTAATTAATTATAGTACTTCATAAATTTGATAATACATGTTCTTGTGGTTGTATTACGGGATATCAACATAACCACTGTGACGTTACCTATAGTATAATCGATACCTAACCTAATATTGAAAAAGTGATAAACAGAGAATCTCCCACGAGTCTTTTTTGATATCAAAACATATCAGCAGGAGTCGATAAAGAAAAAAAAGAGTGTTGATATTTTTATTATACCAAAAGACGAGTAGGAGATTTTATTTTTCACCCAACCCTTACTTACGCGCACAAATAAGTACATGTAGATATAATTCTTTGGTATAGATTTAATTTTACTGAACCTAATTACATTACGGCGTAGTGATACATCATTTTGTGACAGCAAGTCACCCTTTTCCTTGATTGAATAAACACAGTAATCAGTCTCACTGTCTATAATTTTGAACGTTTAGGGGGAGTATTGTAATTGTTTATGATTGAGAACATTTCTCCAACAATATTACGTAGTTTTTATTTTAATAAAACAAAAAGTAATATTATTAAAGGTACAATAACACTCTTGCTGGCTTGACAGCTCCAGAAAATAAATAATAGCCTTATTCTAAGTATTAGATGTTTAAGTGTCCTAATTGTTGTGTAAATTATCCATTACATCCTATTTTACTTGTCCAGAGGGTTTGAAAATATTTTTAAATCCAAGTCACATTTAAAAAGGTTTACGTTAGGTTTTTCAAATTATTTAGTTGAATTTTTCCAATTTTTTAAATTAGGTGTGTTAAGATGAAATTTATATCATCAATTAATTGGAATATTGTAAAATAGTACAATTTGTTGACCAGAATAAAGATTGGGACATATTATTCAGTTACAACAAGTAGAGGTATAATATTCATAATAACACAACTTTATGGATTTACTACTTCTTGATTTATTACATACAACGTTCCTTTTTAATTGACCAATCCAATTCATGTAAAGTTACTAACAGGATACCCGGCTTCGCTCGGGGGTCATAACTCCGAAACCGGAAGTGGTAGACTAACGCCACCTGGCCTATGTTACTCCCCGGTCCGAGCTACCCCTACACCCCAAATTTCAGACTCGGGGCAGACCTAGTGTAGCCGCCAACCCCGAACAGACCGGCTTCGCTCGGGGGTCATAACTCCGAAACCGGAAGTGGTAGACTAACGCCACCTGGCCTATGTTACTCCCCGGTCCGAGCTACCCCTTTACCCCAAATTTCAGACCCGGGGCAGACCTAGTGTAGCCGCCAACCCCGAACAGACAGACAGATACCCGGCTTCGCTCGGGGGTCATAACTCCGAAACCGGAAGTGGTAGACTAACGCCATCTGGCCTATGTTACTCCCCGGTCCGAGCTACCTCTATACCCCAAATTTCAGACTCGGGGCAGACCTAGTGTAGCCGCCAACCCCGAACAGACGGGCTTCGCTCGGGGGTCATAACTCCGAAACCGGAAGTGGTAGACTAACGCCACCTGGCCTATGTTACTCCCCGGGCCGAGCTACCCCTTTACCCCAAATTTCAGACTAGGGACAGACCTAGTGTAGCCGCCAACCCCGAACAGACAGACAGACACACCGACAGACAGACAGACAAACGACAGTCACAAATATATATAAGATCACAAAAGCTATATCTACTGTATAATGTATTATTGGGTGATAATATTACATAGCTTCATTGTAGCCAGAACAAGATTTGGTTGGAGTAGGGGAGCACTTGTTGTTTCAAATCCTGGGGTACAACGAAGCGTAGGCTTGGAGTTGATAGGTAGTTTGGTTTGTTACACCTTATGTGAATAACTAGCTCCGACCCCTTCGTCCCGTGAATAACCTGCTTCGGACCCATTCATACCGTGAATAACCTGTCTCCGACCGATTCGTCCCGTGAATAACCCGCATCCGACCGATTCGTCCCGTGAATAACCTGAATCCGACCGATTCGTCCCGTGAATAACCTGCATCCGGCCAATTCGTCCCGTGAATAACCTGCATCCGACCCATTCGTCCCGTGAATAACCTGTCTCCGACCCATTCGTCCAGTGAAAAGAAGTTTCTAAACACACCTGAAACAGATTGTTATTTAAATTGTATATCGACCTAAACTATATATGAAGGTTATCACCAAGTATCAGTGCAAGTTATTCGATATCAATAGCTGACCTTGTGCAAGTGAAACTAGGGGATTTTCACTCGGTTTTTAGGGGGTTGTGGTAAGCGGAGGAGAATATTACCTCACTGTCAACCCCTGATTCCTCTGCAGAAGGTTGATACAGAGGAATCGTTGCTGTGAGAGACGTACCCTGTAGGGGTGGTCCACTTATAAACCTGGAATGGAGTACCATGTGAAATATAGTATTATTCCTATGTTGTTTTTTTTTAAATACTCAAAAATAAAACTGAGAAACATACCCATTGTATGGGAAAGCAGTCAATCCACAAATCCGCCATACCTTATACAACGACTTTTATAATGTCATCTTCAGTTTAATAAAGACAAATACCGAATCACCATTTCAGACTGTCCTTGGTTAGTCCCGAGTGGCGTTAATTGTTAAACCTCCTCCCCTATTAGTTTTCTGTTGTAGAAAAGTGGCGCGGTTCCATCTGGCATTTTGAACGTGGAAGAAATTGTGAAAATATAAAAATATATTTATCTAGAACGCACTTAAACATGCATTATGCAAGAGCTAAATCTTCCTATTGCAGGTCCTTCTTTAGGCCTGAAATGTTAGCTAAATTATTTATTAGACATTAATTAACTTATTCAGACCATAATCAACTCTTGATGCAATCTCTAGCCCTGTGATATTCATTGGATTAGGGTCCGATTTGCTGCTCAACTTTCATTCATGATTTAATCATGAAATGGATAATCGAGACTATGTATTGTATCGTTCCGACATTAGTAATGAAATTCGAGGCTAGGCCTAAAATTCAATGGCTAAATTATCGGTTCAGAGTTGATCACTTTGACTGAAATCTTCAGCAAATACCCTTTACATTATCTAGATTTTATCTATTATAGTGAGAACTGTCAGCTCTTTATCTAATCTCCCATAATGTATCTTTAAGTTAGTATTATTTTCTTATTATATTATGCTGTTGGTTTTTTTTATTTTAGTAATAAAAATATCATTACTTAATTTTATTTTGATTTGTATAACCCTAAGCGCCTCATAATTTGTTAGCTGTATTTATTATAATGTTGTCATTATAGGTTTACAATTAAAAGAGCAATATCGCTAATTCTTGACCCCTTGATATGGACACAAATGGGTCGCAATGCATATAATGATATAATATGAATGTATATAAACTGATTTACATTCAAACGTTTCTGTTTTACTGGCATTTCTAATCAGTTATGGTCGGCGAAATACGCGAAGAATCTAAATTAAATGCCAATCTTTTACAACTGGTTATTCCAATCTACACCGGTAGTATTCTCAAATGACGTTATTGGTATTCTCCTGTGGGATATGTTTAGCCTCGTTTATCGAATCGCTTCATTACAAATGGCGCTCGAAAGCATTCCGGCACGAAATATTGGATATGAAAAGCCCAACGTTTTACGGTAAGATAACAACGTCAGTGTTGATTTAATTTGACCAATATTGAGTTAAGGAATTGACTCCGTTAATGTGTATGCTAGTTTAGGACAGTTTATTGCGCGATGCAGGTTTAACGTCCACTCGACACAAATTAGACCATTTCAGCACTAACATATGGTTCAGCTTTTTTTAATTCAGTTTTTCACTTGCGCGGAGAGGGAGGAAACAGGTGCACCCGGATGAAACCCACTCGACAGGCGACCCTTTTCGTTGATTCAATGACAGACCTTATGATTTCACGCGCACGCTTTTCCAGCAAAGAGAGAGAGTCAATTCGGGACTAAAATATGGTTTAGTTTTATTTCAATAATTCGCTTGCGCGTAGGGGTCTTTAGCAGTGGGAGGAAACCCGGAGAAAACCCACGAGATTGGACAGGCGAACCTACTCCTTGTCACGTACAACCGAGGATTCGAAACCACGCCAGTTGACTTAATGACAGGCCTTATGATACAGCTCGCATGTGCTAACCATTCGGCCATCCAATTCCCCGCTTTTTCAGCAGCTATTACACATGGTTATAATGAAAGGTAGACAAAGACTCGGTAATCACCAGCCAAACATAATAATAGTTCTTAAACTAACTTTACAAAAATATTCCTCAACACAGATAAAGTCAGGATGCTTGGTTAAATTGCCACGGTGTTCTCAATGGAAAATCACTGATATAATATCACGCCATAATCCAATCTTTATACTTTCGATGGCCTACACTACATGAAGATCTGGCCAGTTGTAGTGGGAGGCCGCGTCGAGGGTTATACGAGCGGCTTTTGACAATCAACGTTACCCCCCTCCCCTCTCTCTCTCTCCCCCCCTCTCTCTCTCGCCTTTGTAATATCTTTATCTTTAAATCATTATGGCATTTTAATAGTTTTTTTGTGTTGTTACAAAATGTCGCACTACCGTGCACTAAATATTACGTCTAATCGTTCCAGTGAATTCTAAATTCCCAGAGAAATCCACCTTCTCCGCATTATCAATACTCTTCATATGTTGTTAGATAGCGTATGACCTCGATCAAGTCCCTCCAGTGAATGTTGAAATCCCTGAGAATCAGTACTCTTCATATGTTGTTAGATATCGTATGACCTCAAGTCGTCCCAGTGAACGTTGAATTCCCAGAGAAATTCAACTTCTTGGCGTGATCTATACTACCACGATTTTCGTCTTCAGTTAATACGTATGTAGGTTAGACTGCAGCCAATAAAAGTAACATCCATGTAAATAACAAAATTACTCAAGAGGAAATATGTTTTATAGATATCTGAATTAAAATAAAACAAAAACAGCTTTAGCCTATGACGTCATTCTTCACAATTGATTTGTTGTATGTCAATAATATGGAAGCGTATATTAATTAGATAATATGTCAACATCTTGTGATCTTTGAGATGATTTTAACCTTACAAAGACCATTTGCTGAGTTAATTGAATCAACACCCCATGTTGTGTGTCGTCATTTTATTTTAAATTCGTATGTTTGAGGTAACATTTTACTATTTTGCAGCATTGTCAGGATAGGTAGCCATAGCGCATGTCGATAAGTGGCAATTGCTGACATACAACATCATGTGTTAGTTTGTGTCGAGTGGACGTTACCCCCACCCCTCTCTCTCTCTCTCTCTCTCTCTATCTTATTGATAGTATATGCTATTGTCTCTACAAACTTGATAAATCCCACATGTATCGATAATGTAGATATGACGTGTCAGCGATATTAATAGATAATATGTAAACTCCAAATATAATGATGATCTGTGTGTAGACCCCGTTGCTGAAGAAATGAAATAAAGTCAGGTTAACGTCCTAGTGTTCTGCTCCTAAACTGGGCTAATGAAGACGGGCAGACGCTGTAGGTTTTGTAGGAAAAGAGACTTGGTTAGAAAGATATTTAATTAGGGAGACGAGCGAAGAGGACAGATTTACGGCGAATAGCAATATCTTAACGCAAATGTTTGCATTTCAAACGAGCAGATCGAAAAAAAACATGGTGCAGTATGTAGCTATCATGTATGCGAACAATTGCAAAGATTATTTTTCATCAGATAACAGGGTCGTAACTAGCTCAGAGCAACGAGGGGGTGGGAAGTGTCCTCGGGCGTGCTTTAATATTGACGGACAATGTATATCTATTTTTTTATGGTTGAAAATTTTTTCACAGGGGGGGGGGGGGGGGCAAACTTGTTGCCCCCCCCCCCCCCCCCCCTAGTTACGGGCCTGTCAGATAACTTTACTGATCATCAGCCAATTTGCAGATGACATGGTTTTATTTTCCTACACTGCTCCAATATATACAAATATAATGCGACTCACGTGGAATGTAACTGTGAACACAGATCATTTTATAAATATGAATCCCAGAAAAACTAGAATATTGTTCAAGATGAATCTCTAATAAGAATATCTATCTTAAAATAATTCATTTCTATTCAGTATTAGCAAAGTTACATGCATTTTGAATTGAAACGTATCGATCGATGCTGCTCGCCATGTAATAACAAGTCGCTATTTTGTTTTGGGGGGAACAGAAATAACAGACCCTTTTCAATTCTGATTGAATGCGATTGTCTAGCCGTGATATTTTGATTTTCTTAATCAAATGTTACATCATCAATCTATGTACACATTCTTTTGAATTAAGTCTTGGAAAATTTTCGATTTATAATAATACTGTGTAGGATATTGTTATTTGATTTAAACTACCGCGGTGTCTTATTAGAGAGGGAGAGAAATGGGGTTTAACGTCCACTCGACACAAACTCGGGACTAACATATGGTTTGTCACGTACAACCGGGGATTCGCAACAACGCCAGTTGACTCAGTGACAGGCCTTAATATACAGCACGCACGTGCTAACCTTTCGCCCATTAACCCCCCCCCCCATCCTCCCCTCCCGTCTTATTAAAGTATAATGTTTAATTTAATATTTCATAGAAACACATTGCAGATTTAGGATTAAAAACAAGTTTTTTACTACAGATCATTTCAGAGGTTGAAACGGTTTTAAATTAGGGTTCGGAGATTATGGTACCTGCATATTACATTTTAACTAAATTATCGATTTGACATTAATTAACTTATCCACACCATTATCAGCTCTCGATGACAGCGCTAGCCTGCGATATTTACTGGATTAGAATCATATCTGCTGCTTAACGTCCATTAATAATTAAATTTTAAAAAATGGATAATCGAGACTATGTTTTTTATCGTACCGACTTTATTAATGATGATCGAGGCTAGGCTCAAAATTCAATAGTAAAATCTCGGTTCAAAGTGGATCAATTTGGCTGAAATTTTCGTGATATAGTTTTTAACTATAATAGCGAGAACTGCCAGCTCTTTATCTAATCTCCCATAATGATCTTTTACATTTAATTATTTTTTGTCCTTCAGATATACGGCTAGTTTTACTTGACAAGCGAATTATTGAAATAAAATTGAACCGTATGTTAGTTCCGAAATGACCATTTATCGTCATTTCTCCTGTCATTTTCACATATTCAGATCGTGCTAAGAGTCTTGTAGTTTTATTTCTATCTTTCAGATATAAGACTGGTGCTACTTGGAAAAACAGGCGCAGGCAAAAGTTCGCTGGGAAACAATTTGCTTGGGAGAAGAGAGTTTAAATCCACCTCGCTACAGAGCACTAATACATTGATACCTGAATGTCGTCGTGGGTCGACCCAACTTGGAGATGGACTCAACCTAGTCGTTGTTGATACACCAGGAATTGCGGTCACTACAGCTTCGATCACGGAGACATTTGAAGAACTTGCACGATGTATAGAGCTTTCATACCCAGGCCCCCACTTGTTCCTGCTTGTCCTGAAGATTGATAGATTTACACAGGAAGAGATGGACATAATCAAACATCTCAAATATTGGTTTGGCCAGGATTTCATGAAGTACGCAGTATTTATTTTCACCGGTAAAGATTCACTGGATTATGATGGTACAACGATTGACCAGCATCTTGAGGGCAGTCCATCTGAAATGAAAGCACTTATCGGGGAAGCAGGCGGGCGGGTTGCAGCAATTAACAACCGGGGTCGTGGTCCTGAACTTAAAGCTATAATGAGGTTGGTCAAACAAACCGTACAGATCAACAATGGTGAATATTACACCCAACACATGTACAGTCAGGCGGTAATGGCGCGTAAAGGACAGACAACTCTGGTCGAAAATGATGCGTTCAAGGATGTAAAAGATCTCCGAATACGGGAAATGTTGCGGGGGCAAACAAGACGAGATGATACAAGGGATCCATCATTTATTTTCACATTAGCGACAGGTGCTTTGTATTATTTGACCTGGCCAATAACATGTGTTTATAGATATCTAATTATATTAGTACGTGAATTATTACGTTGATCATCAATTATATTACCGTTAATTATTTTTCTTTGGGGGGGGGGGGGGCAAAGGAGTGTGCATTGTAAACAGAAACAAATAGTTATTGTAATCAACGTTATTCATGGTTTAATCAACATTTACTCACCAAATAATACCAATCAAGTAATAACGTCTTAATAGCACAGAATTATAAAGTTTTAATTATAAATCGAATACAGAACAGATAACTATAACACCATACTCTCGTCCAAGCCTCTTTTCTCCTCCCCGCTTCTCTCTGTCTAACTGTCAGCCAACGCCTGGTTATATAGCCCCGATTGCACTGCGTATTTCCTTTGAAATCATTATCAGTTCATGGTATGATTACTGACCAGTGCATATTCCTTTGAATTAATGCAGGGCGTGTGTACAGATCATTTATAGTTTGTAAATGACATATGGGATTAATTACATGTTTAATTAGAACGTGACTGAACAGAAGTATATAGAGTTGAAAAGTCGACATCATCTATTATCAAAACTAGCTTAGGTCAATAAGTTCACAGAATCTAAATAATAGTTCGTATTTTATAAAACAGAAAATTAAGCACTTTGTCACATACAGACTGATTGTCAAATCATACCGTTTTAATAGCAATATGAAATAAAATATGAATACGGACTGATTATACTGATTTACAAAAACATATTGTTATTGAATAAATACAAATAAAAAATTCATCGCTGTTCTCTAGGTGCTGTTTTGACGTATGATAAATTACAAATGTTAATTAACTATAACATGTCTAAAGTGGAATAGAATTTAAATTGTATATTTTGAAGTAAATGTAAATAAATTTGGAGTTGTTGATTGTGATGGAGTTAAAGATCCGGCACGGAGTTTACAAAGCATTCTCAGACTTAAATTAAGAATTTACTCAAAATTGTTCGCTTTATTTTAACTAAAATATAGCCCTTTATAAAACTTTTGTTGTTTTAATATATCAAATACACCAATGAGAAACTATGTGTAAAGTTTTTGTATTTCTGAGTCATAGATATTTCTCATAAACTGTGATTGAAAGTTGAGTAAATTCTTAACTTAAGTTTGAGAATGCTTTGTGAACTCGGGGCCCGAGCTTGCAAGCGAAATATAGGAAATAAAATGGAGCCATATGTTAGTTCCAAAATGACCCAATATGTGTCGAGAGAAACGGGGTTTAGCCTCTAACTCGACAAAGACCAGGACTAACATGGTTCAATTTTATTTCATTCATTCGCTTGTGCATTGGGGTCTTGAGTAGTGGGAGCACCCGACGAAAATCCACCCGTTTGGACAAACAACCCTACCCCTTGTCACGTACAACCGGAAATTGACACCACGCCAGTTGACTCAATGACAACCTTATGATAAAACATGCACGCGCTAACCATTCAGCCATCCACCTTGGAGAAACGGGATCAAATTTTCAATTTCATAGCAGTTTGGTTTTGGGTAATACTGATGATATTGCAGCCGAGGGATAAGGGGTGTAAAATGTCTTTCTGCAGAGCAATCATTGTGTCGGAAGTGAGATTTTCACCCCAGTCGGCAACAAATCCCCGTAGCAAAAAATCTAAACGGTCAATCCCTACCAATTTATGATAAGGATATTGTCAAATGTGGTTCCCATTGTGCCTTTAAAGATTGGAACCAACGGAATGTTGAGCAAAGAGCTACAGCCTGTGATGTTACAGCCATTTAACATTGAAGTCAATTGGCAAATAATTACTAGTCTGAATCCTCATGAGAATTGGGGTCAAAACTGTGGTTATCTCCCTTTCAACAAGTAGCCGATTTGAAGCGATAAATAGAAATGAAATGAAATGAAATATTTAAATGGGGTTTAACATGGAATCCAGAGGCGTGTTATTCCTCGCTAATAACCCAAATTTTCGCCAGCAAAAATTCGTCGGGCAACCACACACACAAGAGACTCTCCTCACCCCCACCACTTTCCTAGTTACTCATCAAATGTAGTGGAACTGTGTGTTTATGACTGAAGGTCGGGTATTCGATCCCTGCATTGGCCGAGAAAGTTCATTCAGATTTTCCAGCGTGGTTTCCCCTTGTCAGTGATGCAGGATGGAGGGCCTGACAAGGACAGCTGTCTAGTCGTTCGGATGAAACGAAAAACCAAGGTCCCGTGTACACATTGGCGTGCACGTAAAAGATCCCTTGGCAGTTGGAATTCGATATAAGAGTAGGCCACAGCGCCGCTGCCCGGGCAAAATCTCCCTCATAGCGCACTGTATGGCGTATGCCCGTCTTCATTAGCCCAGGTTAGGAGCAGAAGAGTAGGGCGTTAAACCCCATTTCATTTCATTTCACCTACTGTCTGGGATATCCGCTGCTTGGGATACTTACTGCCTAGCGCGCTGTATCATAAAGTCTGTCATTGAGTCAACTGGCGTGGTTTCGAATCCCCGGTTGTACGTGACAAGGAGTAGGGTCGCCTGTCCAACCTCGTGGGTTTTCTCCGGGTCCTCCGGTTTCCTCCCACTGCTAAAGACCCCTACGCGCAAGCGAATTATTGAAATAAAATTAAACCATATGTTAGTCCCGAAATGACCTAGTTTGTGTCGAGTGGACGTTAAACCCCATTTCTCTCTCTCTCTCTTACTGCCTAGGATGAGAGGGGTCCGCGTGATGTCGTTGTGTCGCCATTGATAAGGCGATATCACGACATTTTAACAGGACAATAAGACAATTTAAAAATGTCGTAATGTCGCGTAAAAAATGTCGTATTGTCCTGTTAAAATGTCGTGATGTCGGATTATCGGTCATCTTCTTCTCAATATACAGTTTGATTATGTACACTGATCCTGGTGTTGGTCACGAAAGCCCCCCCAGACTTTTTTAGCGGGGTTTCTCCCTTTTGAACATAGGCTTACGCTATGCAAAGTGCCATGACGGAAATTTTCTATGGACAATGACATTTCTTTATCAAATTCCAGATGTGAAGGGTTCGTGTACACAGAGGCTTGCTTTTAATTTTTTTAATTTTAAATATATTTTATTGTTCAATAAACAACTGGATAAGACACAAGTTTTACAACTTATAAAAGTCTTCTCCAAGAGGCTTGTGTTTTTGTCCCATCTACACAACTAGACACTATCTTTTGCCAGAACGTTCGTTCTACGCTATCGACGGACTAGACAGCTGTCCTTGTTGTCCTGCACCACTGACAAGGGGAAACCAAGTCGGAAAATCTGGATGAACTTTCTCGGTCAATGCAGGGATCGAACACGCGACCTCCAGACTAGCGAGCCGGCGTCTTACCTACCTAGCCACCGTCGCTCCCATATGTACAATAGGATTACACCAGGTATAATTGAACAATCATAAGACAAACCGGCGGACAACACACACAAATTCTAAACATCAAACGTATATGTGGAATCAAATGAATGCATCCGGGGGCCAGTCGTATTTAGCGCCCACTCCGCGTGGCAATCCTGAAAAAACAAACTCAGAACAAGGGAGATAATCCACGATAAACTGGAATCTTTTCTTTTGACCAGGTGATCTGTAATGGATAAAGCTGGAGTCTGGGGTTGTGCGAATGTTATCATCTAAGTAATATCTATTAGTCTCCAACGCAACAAAAACGCCCTGAACTTGTACATGAAAAGCATTAGGCTCTTTGGTAAGTTAGATATATTAATTCGCTACCTTAACAAACCCAGATTAACAGTTATAAAGGCCTTGAGTTGAGTAATTTTAAAATAGGACCTGTACATAATTCACAAATTTCAAAAGTGGCAATATTAATTTTGTAAACCCATCGTGTCCATGACGCTGTAATGTGCGGCTACTTTTTAAAATTCAAACATTCAATGGCCCACGCCAGGGATTGAAACCAAAGCCGCACGCGACACTCTAGACCACTAGAATCTGTTGAGAATAATAGATCGTGCTATTGACCTGTAACTGTGTATGACGTCATCGCAGCCATCTTGGAATTGTCGAGATACACACAAGTCATGTTGTTGATTGTTTATTACCCTGTTATAATTTATAATATAATGTATAATATAATGTTGATTTAATTAGGTTATAATTTATAATATGATATACAGACATATTGATTTAATTAGGTTATTTACATATGAAAGAGTAGTCAAAACAAAATGGCTAAAAAACATAAAAATATTCTTGTATATAAAAAATATCACTTGTTAAAGATGTTAAAATTCGCTGGTCAACTTCTCATATCGTCAAACTAAAATCAAGTTAAAACAGGAGTTCTGGCTGATTGATCTATTGTATCATCAATGTTGATAGAAAAAAAAAATCCACGTTTGCTTTATGTATGCCAATAATCCTTTAGTGGCATTTAGCGATTATTTTGTTAGTTTAGTTATGTACGCCAAGTTTCACGTGGATCGTGGCGCAGCCTTCAGCCTGTTTCTATTCCCGCGCTTTCGCGGCCTTTCCGCGCGCGTTTTCGCCGGCAAAAAAGTCGATCTAATGCAAATGTGTAACCGATGAAAACGCGTAGATGAAAAACGGACTCGAGGCTTAATTTGTACGTTGTAAATGTGTTGTAGTGAAACCATTTTAGAGAAAATATTGACATTGGGAATTGACGGGATGGAAATTAGGTGAAGGGTGGAGGGGGCAGTCATATTGTTGATCGATATTACGTGATTTAACTGTACTGTCTCATTTAGGATGTCTGCACAATCTGAGATTAATATGCTGCACCAACACTGATATATATAGTAGTACCGATCTACTGGTCACGGGATCTGTACTCCAGGAATAGGAGCGGTCCACCAGCCACACACATGGCGCATCCAACAGCAGCTAAATATAGAGACCAACCGAGAGTAAATCCTAGGTTGCTGATCTTGACCGCCATTATTATACACCCAATTATACCCATAACACCTGAAAAACACAAACACCAGATAAATACACTCTCAAGGTTAGAAATAAATGATATGGCCAGCTCAATTCAATACTAGACAATTACTAGTCTCGGTCACCCAAAACCTCCAAGTCTCTAACGTATGGAGGGTCCAGGACCGTTGTCAAAATTTGACGAAAAGTCCATTGCCCATGCGTAACCAGGAGTTTAGTTTTCAATGTGGTTGATTATCCAGTATCTTTGGCCAAGTCAAATAAGAGTTGCGCCCCTTTCCGCAATAAATCCCATAATTCTTGCATTAATGTAAATAAACGCGAATCGTGATGACGAATTAGGATTAATTTACAAAACATAGATATGGCACATGAAGAGAGAAATTTAACAATAAAAAAAATTACAAGTCTTGAATATTGAAATGGCAATGCAATCAAATCGATTTTTTGAAATGGCATTTTTAAATTAATTCCATGGACGTCAATATCTTGTTTTAGGCCTGTCAGAAATTAAAATGTCAAATGTCGGTCAATCAGCTTCGTGGTTGTGGACAGACGACGTAGTTTCGTAGGCCAACACTGGAATCGAATCCAGTACCTCGTCTCCACTTTAAGCGACATCGCATTTCCATTGTGTCTCAGCACAGTTCGTGGCGTGGGGAGAGAGAAATGGGGTTTAGCGTCCACTTGGAACAAACCAGGTCATTTCGGGACTAACATATGATTCAATTTTATTTCAATAATTCACTTGCGCGTATGGGTCTTTAGCAGTGTGAGGAAACCAGAGAACCCGGAGCAAACCCACGAGGTTGGACACGCGATCCTACTTCTTGTCACGTACAACCGGGGAATCGAAACCCCGCCTGTTGACCCAATGACAGGCCTTATGATACAACGCGCACGCGCTAACCATTCGGCCACCCACCCCCCACCCCCACCCACCACCCGTGGCGTGAAAGAGTAGAAACAGTTGACAAATTGAACCTACCTCCAAACACAGTGGCTACAGCCCCAATGATCAGCCTGGTTTTAATTCGTCTAGCCAGATAAAATAGACTCTGAAAACTTGCCACGGAGATACCAATCAGAGCTATACATTCCAGTGCTCTTACTCCGATATACCATCCTGATACAAACAGAGAGAGAAATTGTCCACGTGACTTAAACGGGGACAAAATGTTTGAGAGAGAAATGGGGTTTAACGTCCATTCGACACAAACTATCTCATTTCGGGACTAACATATGGTTTAATTTTATTTCAATAATTCGCTTGTTCGTAGGGGTCTTTAGTAGTGAGGTGAAACCGGAGGACCCGGAGAAAACCCACGAGGTTGGACAGGCGACCCTACTCCTTGTGACATACAACCGGGGAATCGAAACCAGGTTGGACAGACGATTGTCACTATTTTGTGCATTCAAAAAATTCAGTTCCAGGACGCTCAATCGACTAACCCAATATGAAATGAATTTTTTTTATGTTGTTTAACGTCCTACTCTACTGCTCCGATTGGCCTAATGAAGATGGGCATACACCATACAGTGTGCTTTGAGGGAAATTTTGCCAAGACAGCGGCGCTAGGATCTACTCTTATATCGAATTCCAACTGTCAGGAGTTCTTTTACGTCAATATACGGGACCTCGGTTTTCGTCCCATCGAATTCCAACTGCCAAGGGTTCATTTACGTCAATGTGTTCACAGAATCTCGGTTTTTCGTCCTATCAGAACAACTATACGTTGTCTTAATTGCACCACTGACAAACTATGATCAGTATTGTTATTATTATTATTATTATTACAGCATATTTATAGTGCGTCCTTTCATATAACATGGGGATCACGGTGGCTTAGTGGGTAAGGCGCTGGCTCGCTAGCCTGGAGGTCGGGTGTTCGATCCCTGCATTGGCCGAGAAAGTTCATCCGTATTTTCCGGCGTGGTTCCCCCTTGTCAGGGATGCAGGACGGAGGGCCTGACAAGGACAGCTGTCTAGTCATTCGGATGAGACGAAAAACCGAGGTCCCGTGTACACATTGGCGTGCACGTAAAAGATCCCGTGACAGTTGGAATTCGATATAAGAGTAGGCCGTAGTGCCGCTGTCCGGGCAAAATTTCCCTCATAGCACACTGTATGGCGTATGCCCTTCTTCATTAGCCCAGTTCGGAGCAAAACAGTAGGACGTTAAACCCCATTTCATTTCATTTCATTTCATATAACATGTTCAGGGGCACTTTACAAAGTGACAACAAGATTATGGACATGTTAACGGTTGTGTACAGAGTCAGTTAAAAGCCTGATTAAATACATGTGTTTTAAGTTGTTTTTTAAAAGAATATAGAGATGTACATCTTAACCTAAATGGTAGATTATTCCATAAAACAGGTGTATGATAACTAAAAGAGCGCTGACCATAAGAGACTAGTTGAACAGTTTTGGGCTTTAAAAGTAGTTTATCTGATGTACCTAATGTTCGGCCAGGTGTATAAAGTTCTAAAAGATCTGAGAGGTAAACAGGAGCTAAATTATTTAAACATTTAAAAGTAAGTAATAAAATCTTAAAATCAATTCGATATTTAACAGGTAACCAGTGTAAATTATATAAAACAGGAGTTATGTGGTCACATTTCTTAATATGTGAGATAGAGAGAGAGAAATGGGGTTTAACGTCCACTCGACACAAACTAGGTCATTTTGGGACTAACATATGGTTCAATTTTATTTCCATAATTCGCTTGCGCGTAGGGGTCTTTAGCAGTGGGAGGAAACCGGATGACCCGGAGAAAACCCACTAGGTTGGACAGGCGACCCTACTCCTTGTCACGTACAACCGGGGAATCGAAACCACGCCAGTTGACTCAATGACAGACTTTATGATACAGCGCGCACATGCTAACCATTCAGCCATCCAACCCCCGTTAGTATGTGAGAAACAATAGTAAAGTTACCTTCTAAAGGAGTAAAAGCTAAACAGTTTGTGGTGTAATCGATGTCACTGCATATCTTCCATAGACCACGATGAGACGGATAACTGTATACACCAATACTCATATATTTATACCAGTAATTAGTAACAAATCCAACTAGAAATAGTATCTTTCCTATCCATATCAATGGTGCTACTATCAAAGCTCTTGGTCCAAGTGGCGGTCGACTGTATAATCCACCTTGTACGATCATGATTTCTATGACATAAATCAACCAATAAAACTGTATTCACACATGATATTATGGAAAACATGTTTGGTTTGTTTGGTTGGGTTAACTACACACTGATCAGCAGTGAATTTCGCTAGGCCGCGACAATCACTGATAAGGATGACATCGATGCGACTTAATGAGCCACAAATATTAACTTTTTTCCTCCGGCAAATTAAATTCTAATTGTAGGTAAAAATGATTTCCTATTTAGTGTAAATGGGTATTAAAATGAGTAAAAGGCTCCATTCGGCCCGACCCAGTAATAGACCGGAGGTTCAGCGCGGGGGAGGGGGGGGGGTTCCATCAAATGGGCACAAAACCAGACCCACTTTTTTAGAGTAAACTTTTGCGTAGAATACGATGCCGAGTGGTAATCAGTCCGCCGTTGGGGAGTTTTCGAGATATTCGGGGTCAAAGGTCAAATGGGTTCATTTGCACTGAAAGTGAATGCGCAGTCATTCTTGTGTCATGAAAATAAGCTGAAAATAATCGAAACTAATCACACTTTCGATAAAAATGTAAACTTGCTAAATTCACCTTTAGTCTTAGTGACCCTGGAGATCAAAAGGTGGAATTTACCGTTGTTGCATTAGGAAGATTTAAAGCAATAAATGTCAACGTAAAATATAAAAACTAAAACGAAACCTGTTCTAATTAATAATAGGAACATTTCAAATTTATCTTTAGGTGGTCTTAGCTCCGAACTTTTACTTTGTAATGTCGAAAAAGATCTTGCATAACAGAACCGACACACTTTGAAACCTGTTTCAAAAATACGTAAAAACTGTCAAATCGAAATCTCTCCGATTTATTTTTCCAACGATTGTTATACATAATGATACTAGTTATCTGAAAAACAATTGAATAGTTTCAGTGTTGGACCCCAGCCTGCAGAAAAGGCAGAAAAGTTGGGTCTGGTTTTGTGCCCATTTGATGGACCCCCCCCCCCCCCCCCCCACGCGCTGAGCCTCCAGACTATAAGGTCTTATGTAAACAATGCACGCACCATTGAGCCAATGTGGAAGGTAGTCATCTTTTACAGAGATATTAGAAGACTTTCTAATCCTCTGTGAAACAGATTGGGTTCACTACAGGAAAGCTAAATGGTTGAACTTATCAATATGAAAAATAACCAGTTTTTACACAAAATGGTATTGGTACTATTTGTTTACCATGGTTATTATAACATTTCAGGCCTACAGAAAGACCTGCAATAGGCAGATTTAGCTCTTGTTTAATGTATGTTTAATTGATAATTAGTGAACCCACTTAAACATACATTATACAAGATCTAAATCTGCCTATTGCAGGTCTTTCTTTGGGCCTGAAATGTTACCTAAATTATTAATTAGATATTAATTAACTTATACAGACCATAATCAACGCTCGATGTCATCGCTAGCCTGTGATATTTACTGGATTAGGATCCCATTTGCTGCTCGACTTCCATTCATAATTTAATCATGAAATGGATGATCAAGACTATGTTTTTTTTATCGTACAGACTTTAGTAAAAATTTCAATCGCTTAATTCTCGGTTCACAGGGGATCAATCTCACTGAAATTGTCAACACATCCTATTTACATTATCTAGTTTTTAACTATTATAGTGAGAACTGCCAATCTTTATCTAATCTCTCATAATGTATCTTTAACTCATAAGAACAGTAAACCTTAGAATCAGGCCCGTAATTAGGGGGGGGGGGGGGCGTGAAAAGGTTAATACCGCAGAGAAAAGGTTTATACGCGGAGAAAAGGTTTACACCGCGATGAAAGGATTTTTCATGGTTTTTTTTTTGATTTAGCATAGTTTTCACTGCCATTTCTCATTTAACGTATGCCACTAAAAGGCGATCGTACTTTACAAAAAATATAGGCCTAAACATAACAGGAAAGGGAGACATATATAAAATAAAGCTGGCTAATTTAGGGAACTGTGTTCCATATAGAAAATGTTCTTTTACCCAAAACCTTTGATGGAACCATGATTCGTTTATGATTTACTGATCTAAAACAGCGAGTGGGTTTATATAACATGTAACAATTTAAACAGATATGGCCAGAACTTGAGCTTACATGGTGCCCCTGACTGACAATTTCATTGAGGCTCTTGCATCAACACTGAAAGGCGGGAGGGGGGGGGAGAGAGAAATGGGGTTTAACGTCCACTCGACACAAACTAGGTCATTTCGGGACTAACATACGGTTTAATTTTATTTCAATAATTCGCTTGCGCGTAGGGGTCTTTAGCAGTGGGAGGAAACCGGAGGACCCGGAGAAAACCCACGAGGTTGGACAAGCGACCCTACTCCTTGTTGTTACGTACGACCGAGGGGGGGGGGGTATTCCGGCACATGTTCCCTAGTTGCGGTACCGTTGCTGCGAATGGTTTATGCTCCCACACACCCCTTGAAAAAACCAACCTTAACATATAACATATTCATTTATGGTATAAATGTTTTTAGAACTAATTTGGGGACTTCTTTAATATTGGGTCCCCTGGCAGTTCAACCTAAAAAAAATCAACTAGGAGCAAGTGTAAAAAGTATAGGAGTAATTTCTCAGACAAACGGCGGAATGAATTTTGTAATTTTTGAATACGTTTAATAGAACTTAGACAAAATTCTAAATATGGGCTGACCGATAAAAAACCCCGCACGTGAAGCTGAGGGTGTATAAACCTTTAAACATTGAAACAAGAAAACAAATGGAATCAATAACAACGAGAAAAATCAAAGAACGTTACGAATACCTGAAGTTGTTCTCTGTTTGGCTGCGTTATGTGGGTGGATTCAGTACCCTTAGATATTTTATCTAAGTTTATACCTACCTTTATCTTATCACGTGATTGTTCTCTTTATTCCACAACTTTCGCAACCCGACCCCATCCTATTAGTAATAATAGTAAAACTTTTCAAGATTATGTATATATACATATAGGCTACCACACTGATCAGCAATGAATATTCGCTAGGCCGCTACAATCACTGATAAGGATGACATCGATGCGACTTAATGAGTCAGAAATATTAACTTTTGTCCTGCGACAAATTAAATTCTAAAACATTTTTGTGTGTATTAAAAAATAAATAAAGGCGTTTGAAGTATTTGTAGGTAAAAATTATTTCCTATTCCGTGCAAATGAATATTAAAATGAGTAAAAGGCTCCATTCTGTAAGAACTAAAACGTCTTATGTAAACAATGCACGCGCCATTGAGCCAATGATTGACGCCGCGTGATGAGATGTCACGTGTTTAAGGTAGTCATCTTTTACAAAGATATTAGAAGACTTTCGTAATCCTCTATGAAACAGATTGATAGTCTACATCACATGCAGAGGGGGTGGGTGGGATGTTCTCCAGTCTCCCACCACGGCTAAAGACCAGTACGCAAACGCGAATTATTGAAATAACCTTGTACCATATGTTAGTCTCAAAATGATCTAGTTTGTATGTATGTATGTCTCTCCCAAGTGTGGGACAGTCGCGATAACTCCTCAAAAAGAACAAATATTTCAAGATATTATAGGTAACCGAAGTCTAAAACATACGCATCATACCAAAAAGATACGCATCTTACAGAAAGTAGGCTTTTATGTCCATATGATGGAGGTAATAAATCTACCGAACGGTATAATAGTGGCCCTTGGATACAAAAGACCAAAAAAAACTATATTACTCACAATAAACTATTTCACTGTCAATAACCCTTTAAATAATACACCCTCGTGTTATCACGTGAACGAAAATTTAATTTCATCATTTTCTTGCACAATCATGGTTAAAGGCTCAATACCACTCTTGTTGTAACTGAATAATATGTCCCAATCTTTATTCTGGTCAACAAATTGTACTATTTTACAATATTCCAATTAATTGATGATACAAATTTCATCTAAACACACCTAATTTAAAAAATTGGAAAAATTCAACTAAATGATTTGAAAAGCCTGACGTAAAGCTTTTCAAATGTGACTTGGATTTAAAATTATTTTTGAACCCTCCGGACAAGTAAAATAGGATTTAATGGATAATTTACACAACAGGTAGGACACTAACACATCTAGTACTTGGAATAAGGCTATTTTTTATTTTCTGGGGCTGTCAAGCCAGCAAGAGTGTTATTGTCCCTTTAAACCTACAGATAAAACGATAAAACTTGGGAACAGCTATTATCTCTCTATTGATACCATCCCAAACTTAGGCTGCCTATCTACAGCTAGCTCCGGCTGACATTCTGGGAAGTATGACGTAGATGGGTCGTGCAGTATGTATTGATACTAGTCAAGTCTTAGATTTTCGAGTTGATTTCTTGTTGCCATGAAATGTAAGATTTCCTACTTGCTACCAGCTTCAATCTTTCAAAGTATGGAAGACCAAACAGCTCATTATTCAGTGTTTTTAATTCTTTGGGTTTAATCTTAGTCCTTATTTCTTCATTTGATGATTTATTATCGTATTTCGACATTTGTGAACTAAAATTAACATTGGTGTCTTAAAATCAATATTTGTTTTACACATCAGATAGTTGCCATATGAGATTTGTAACATGTATTTTTGTTCAATTTTAATATAAAGATAAGACTTGTAACATGTATTTTTGTTTAATTTTAATATAAAGATAAAATTTATTTTAGTAAATAAAAAAAAATAATATACATTTACATTTTATCGTAGACATACAACGAAAAACCAAATCTCGAACAACAAATCTCCAATGGAAAATCCTGCAAAACATTTCGCGAAATTCATCGAACCGGAACATTATGAGGACATGAGTCTAAATCGGGGATCACGTGGCTAAGTGGGTAAGACGCTGGCTCGCCAGTCTGGCGGTCGGGTGTTTTTATCCCTGCATTGGCCGATATTACTAAAGTGGGTACGATAAAAACATAGGCTCGGTTATCCATTTTTGGATTAAATCATCAATGAGCGTTGAGTAGCAATTCGGATTCAAATCCAGTGAAAATCCAACACATAAGATCGCATCGAGAGTTGATTAAGGTCTTTTCATGTTAATGAATGTCTAATTAATAGTTTATATAACATTTCAGGCCTAAAGAAAGACCAGCAATAGGCAGATTTAGTTCTTGCATAATGTATGTTCAATAGTTTATATACCATTTAAGGCCTAAAGAAAACCTGAAATAGGCAGATTTAGCTCTTGCTTAATGTATGTTTAATAGTTTATATACCATTTAAGGCCTAAAGGAAACCTGCAATAGGCAGATTTAGTTCTTGCATAATGTATGTTCAATAGTTTATATACCATTTAAGGCCTAAAGGAAACCTGCAATAGGCAGATTTAGTTCTTGCATAATGTATGTTCAATAGTTTATATAACATTTAAGGCCTAAAGGAAACCTGCAATAGGCAGATTTAGATCTTGCATAATGTATGTTTAAGAAGTCATAAATCATAGAGGAGGAGTAGGCCCCTATCCCCAGCAACAAACTTCACAACACTGTATTGGTTAATAACAGTTATATTCCAGTACTTTTATTAATAAAGATACATTATGCAAGATTTAGACAAAAACTAGCCATTCTTGCTCTAATAGTTCGAAAGTAGATGATGTAAAATGAATAATTTGAAAATTTCATTCAAATTACTCTATTGCAAGCGAAGATATTAGCCTTTGAAGGTTTGACAGACGTGTGCAATAATTTCAACCACCGTACTGGTTGATCGAAGCTAAGTCTCGGTCCTCCATATTTGATTAAATCAAAGTATCGCTGAACCATTCTAATCTATTTAATATCGGAGAAATCTGATGCCATCGAGAGTTGATTAAGGCCTGGATCAGTTAATTAATGTCTAATTAATACTTTAGAAAACATTTCAGGCCTAAAGACAGACCTGCAATAGGCAGATTTAGCTCTTGCATAATGCATGTTTAATATGATTAATACAATGACATCATTATTAATGTGACGTCATAATGCATGTTTAATATTAACCAATACAGTGTTGTGAAGTTTGTTGCCGGATACTCCTTTATGATTTATCTACAAGGATTGGTTCCTATCTTTCCCCAGATACATCATTGAGATCTGAACTTGCCTGCACTGTTATAGGGAATCTTCCACCTTCCTGTTCTTATCAAGTGTGGGGGTTTTAACGTCTGTTCCTTGGAATTAATTATAGAAATAGCTGAAAACAAAAGGAGTTTCAAGGACATTTTGATGCAGTATTTACTATTTTCCATATATACCCGAAATATTTCATCCAGTTGATGTTTATGATGGTACTCCATGCAAAAAGTCTGAAACTAGTCCCTTGAAAAAAATGGAGGATATTTGAAAAAAGTCCTCGCCATCGAAAGCACAAATTATTTGTCAATTTACATCAACATTGATGTAACCGGGAAAAGATGGGCTCCAGATTTTCAATATTTAAGACACAATAAACATTTTACCATTCGTGTACCATAATGCGTTTCAGCGTCATTTGTAACAAGGGACTTGAAAAACAAGGCTAGACCACAGGCACTTGAAGGGATTAAAATAAAACTTCTTACTACTGCTTGACTATATATTATAGTATATAAGAAGGTATTTCAGCCGCCATCTTTGTTTTCACGTCTTCAAGGCATTACGTCTGCTAACATCTCACAATACTCACTAGTTCTAACACTACCCGTCGTTTTTATTGCCAACGAGACCTTATTTGACCATTATTCAGCTTCCGATGTAATTAAATTGGCCATTTAACAGCGTTATTAATTACAAATCAAACGTGAAGCGCTGTCACTTGCCGAAATTCGTCTTCATCAGCCCGTAAATAAGTTTTGTTAATTTGTAGCAGCCTGTATCACCCAGTCCCTCATAAACCTATCCGTTACTCGAAATTTTCCTAGGAACTGGGTGATCCAGACTGCACCTGCGGCCTCGCTTCGTAGGCTCGATCATTTACCGACCAAATTTCGAGTAACGGATAGGTTTATAAGGGACTGGGTGATACAGACTGCTACAAACAAAACTTATTTCCGGGCTGATGAAGACGAATATCGGCAAGTGACAGCGCTTCACGTTTGATTTGTAATTAATTACGCTGTTAAATAGCCAATTTAATTACATCGGAAGCTGAATAATGATCAAATAAGGCCTCGTTGGCAATAAAAACGACGGGTAGTGTTAGAACTAGTGAGTATTGTGAGATGTTAGCAGACGAAATGCCTTGAAGACGTGAAAACAAAGATGGCGGCTGAAATACCTTCTTATATACTATAATATACTCAGCCAAATTAAAAACTTGACACTGATGAATTTCAACAAATTTTTTTTTCTGGTAAGTCAAATAAATTTTAAAGTGTTTCTAACGATAGTAAGTAGTAAGAAGCCTTTAATTTCATAAAATTGTAAAGTCACGTGGATCACGTGACTTTTGAGCATATAAAGATGAAAAACCTGAAAAACACGTGCAAACACAAACTCGTGAGGTCAATCGATGCAAGTTTGCTTAAACTGAACACGTACACGTAACTTGAAACTGGAAAAACAAATTAAAATTGTTATTTTCATCTTTGTTAGAAAATGCCGCGCCTTTCAAATGTAGAACGTCTACGTGCTATAGGTAGGCTCTATACTGGTCAGTCTGTGGTCACTCTTGCAAGAGCCTTTAGTTGTTCACGCCAGACAATAATTAATCTTAGAATGAGAGTGCTTCAAACTGGAACTATTGCCGACCGCCCAAGGGTGGGAGCGCCACGTGTGACGTCACTCCAGGAAGATCAAGCAATACGATTACGTCATCTTAGAAACAGATTTGTCACTGCAACCTCCACAAGTAGAGAGATGTTTGGTGGAAGGGTAACTGCACAAACTGCTCGAAATCGCTTGCAGGCTGCTTGTCTTCGAGCTCGGAGGCCCTATAATGGACCAATATTGACACCTCTTCATCGCCGTAACCGACTTGTGTGGGCATAAGATTTACTCAAAGACAGTGGAATTCGGTTGTCTTTAGTGACGAATCTCGATTCACTTTGAGATTTGCCGATGGCAGGGTCCGGGTGTACCGCAGACGAGGTGAACGTTACGCTCAAGTATGCGTCAAAAAAGTTGACCGATTTGGTGGAGGCAGCGTCATGGTTTGGGGTTCTTTTTGTGCACATGGGCGTTCTACTCTTGTTGTTGTCCAAGGGAACTTAAAGGCTGTCCAGTACAGGGATCAGATTTTGCAACCTGTTCTTCTTCCGTTTATGCAGAGACATGGGCCTGGACTAACGTTTCAACAAGACAATGCTCGACTCCATACAGCAATTGCTACCCAGAATTTTTTAAGAAATGCCGGTGTCCAAGTCCTGGATTGTCCGTCGCTTAGTCCCAACCTTAATCCTATTGAACACATCTGGGACGAACTGGGTCGACGTGTTCGTCAGCAAGTGAATCCACCACTGAAGTTGCAGGACATTCAACATGCTCTTGCTGAGCAGTGGCGACGTCTTCCTCGGGTAGTGTTTACTAATGTTCTGAGATCCATGAGAAGACGTTGTGTGGCAGTACGCGACGCTAGAGGAGACCACAACCGTTACTAAACACTTTATTCCGATTGTTCTCTAAGTCTGTGAATTTCATTTTGGGGGGTACTGTGACATCACGAACGTTATCAATGTCAAGGACTTTCGGCGAGACGTATTCTTGCTTTCTGTTGATGTCAAGGTCGTCTGTGCACAACATAACACTAAAATAGTTGCCTTAAACCAAATATTAAAAATCTAGTCCCAAAAATCCTGAGTGTCAAGTTTTTAATTTGGCTGAGTATATATAGCCAAGCAGTAGTAAGAAGTTTTATTTTAATCCCTTCAAGTGCCTGTGGGCTAGACATATTCCACAAATTATGTCGAACAGTGACGTCATATGCTTATCTGGAGAGCATGCGCAATAAATACTATCGTTGTAGACCAGAATAACCAGACGCTAGAGATTGCCATTTGATTGAGACTTGTGGCGTATTTCGCCAAACATAACTGATTAGAAATTACAGTAATGTTATATAGTGATAAGTCTAGTTACATAAGTAGTTAATTGTGGTCTGAATCTTAGTTAAGCTTGAAAGAGTTACCTCCCTTTAACTGTCTTTGCCTTTGATTTATAAAAAGAATTATTGATGTTTCTACTTTGTATGAGTGATCTGCCCTTGGGAGAAGAGAATAAACATGTGGATCATTGAATGGTGTTTTCTTTATTGAGAGTTAAAGATTGAGAAATAGTGACACCCCCAGTGGGATTAAACCCACATAACATGGTGGAGACGCCAGATCTTTCCCTGAAGTAACTTTATAGTCATTGAATTTGAGTGGATGCCATGACATTTCTTCGATTGAATTTGATTTGATTTTTATTTTGTGCCAGCCAAACTCGCCTGGTTTGAGTCAAGCCCAGCTTTAACTTTTCAGGCTGCTTACAGGCCTATCACTGTGAATATTTGCATTGTCATTGTGTGAAAAGACAATTATTGTGCCTATTTGTGGTTGCAGTTTGACTTTGTTCAAGAACATTTTTATCATTTTCATTGTGAAATTTTGGTGAGGTATCCTAGTTCGTTTGTAGTATTCCACTTCATTGAATTATTAGCCTAGATCTAGACATGAACACTGCCAAGAATCAGTTACACCTAATTTAGCCTGTCATGCCTTTTATAAACATTAAAGCAAAGAGGCAGTAATATGAATGATGACGAATGAAAATGATTACAAACTTTTATGTAGATGAGCTCAGATCAGATCTTATTTACAAGCTGAACAATTTCAACTTCCAGTTTTTAAAATCATTGAATGTGTGCTGTGTCCAGTGACATTTGATTCATTTTCAACTCCCTAGCGATTCCTGTTACATGTGCTGTTTCGAAAGGAGTGCAGTGACATTTTCATCCATTTTAGCTTTTATAACAACATTAATTTGATATTCTGTGTTTTATAAAACTATTAATTTAATTTACAGAACTGTTTAGTAATATTTAGTCAATTTGTCCAAAACTATATTGTCAACTCCTTGATATGTAATATTTGTTTTCTTGTAGGAATCAATTGCATGTTACTAATCAAAATTTCTTTTCAGGTTTAAGTTTTATGATTTAAGTGTAGGCCTATTCTTTTATTACCAGAAATTGATCAGTGTCAGTGTGTGTAAGGTCCTAGGTACCGTAACTTTAAATGTTATTTTTTGGCCTAATATTTCTCTTCTTATTATCTGCAATGGAGAAAATGATTGATCGGTTCGATGGGTCTGTTATTGATAGGGATACTGCAAGAGCCCACATTCTTAGCTTTGAGGATTACCTCAACCATCAAGATATTGCTATTGACGATGAAGAATTTGAGCACATATCACAACTGTTTAAGCAATCGCTCAAGGGCAAGGCTCGTCTTTGGATAGAGGACATTGAATTTGATTCTTACGCTAGTTTGAAAGACCAGTTCATTGACAAGTATTCCTCAACTGAAACTAAACTTGGATTGTATAGCCAATATTTCAATATTCAATATGATTGTTCATTGTCACCTAGTGACAATTTAGATAAAATCAAGAAATTAGCCAATCAGTTAGGTTATAATTTGTCACAAGTTAGGGATAAATTTATATCTATTTTACCAACCAACTGTAAACAGGCTGTTATTATGGCAAGTTCAGATGACACAACTGCACA
Source organism: Patella vulgata (assembly GCF_932274485.2). NCBI lineage: Eukaryota > Metazoa > Mollusca > Gastropoda > Patellidae > Patella > Patella vulgata. The sequence continues at coordinate 65,938,358 of NC_065885.2, forward strand.
AGCACTTGCGTTTCAAGCTCAACGCTATTTTGATGTGGGTAGTAATTCATCACCAACTACAGCTGTTAAAGAGGTTTCCTTTAATTTGTCTGAGAATTTGTCCAGTTTACGATTGCAATCCCAGAATTCCCATAGTCCCCAAAGGAGAACTCCAGCACATTCTGATTCCAGCAGAGACACATCTCATTCACCTTTCCGGGTTCAACGACCTAAAAGTCCCTCAAATTCTAGGCTGCGCAATTCACAGTCACCCTTTAGAGATAACAGTCCAATACGTCAGTCGAGGCGTGTTATATTTTGCGATTATTGCCTCAATCCGGGTCACACATGGAGATCCTGTTTTGCTCGGCAAGATGATCTTATGGTAAGGTCCTACAGGACGTCTATTCGATTAATCGGTTAAAACCATGTTTTGTTAGGTCTCCTAATTTTGAGACAAAAATTACCCACATTGATCAACTTCAGAAAGAGTTAGGTAATATTCCTAACAATGACAATCTTAATGTTTTAACTGAAACTAATCAATGTTTCATTACGGATGAATGTGATGTTATCTTACCTATATTTGATGAGAGTGATATTGTTTCTAATAGGTCTACAAATCCTATTAATATTTGTCATTATCTCCCAAATAGTACAAATAATCATAATATTGCTTATGTAGATAAGTTATCACACTATCAGTTATCAGAACAATGTAAGATGTTACAGGAAATGTCTAATGTGTCTTCTATGGAACTGCATAAAGCTAGGTTCAAATGTTTTTCATTGCAAGTTTTGATAACTACCTCTAATGTCAAGAAAGGTCAAACTTCTTCCTGGATACCAGTTAACTCATCTCCTGTTTTGTTTAATGTAGCCAATGGACTTATCAATGATAATAAACTACAAGTAACTGGTAGCCTAAGGAAATATCAAACCTTGTTATAATAATTATTGTTTTACATTCATTTGGGGATTATAACATAAGTGTTATTCTAACATCTCTGAATCTTGTTTATTCATAGACCCACCTGTATAGCATATTTTAAAGCAATCTATTCTTGGTAATATATACTACATGCTTTTGGGGGTTTTGGAGCATTTTAATAAACCTATTCTGATTTGTTTACTCATTTTTTAAGATGTCTTTGATTTGTTCAAAGTTTCATGCTTTGTAATATATGTTACACATTAGTATTTTTACAAACATAGATGATATGTATTGTCAAACTAGTTTTTCCAAAAACTGTGTTTTTGACTTAGGAGGGAGGGATGTTATATAGTGATAAGTCTAGTTACATAAGTAGTTAATTGTGGTCTGAATCTTAGTTAAGCTTGAAAGAGTTACCTCCCTTTAACTGTCTTTGCCTTTGATTTATAAAAAGAATTATTGATGTTTCTACTTTGTATGAGTGATCTGCCCTTGGGAGAAGAGAATAAACATGTGGATCATTGAATGGTGTTTTCTTTATTGAGAGTTAAAAGATTGAGAAATAGTGACACCCCCAGTGGGATTAAACCCACATAACAGTAAAACAGAAACGATTGAATGTAAATCAGTTTATATACATTCATATTACATTATTATATGCGTTGCAATCCATTTGTGTCAATTTCTAGGTCCCAAATATTAGTAATTTAACTCCTTTAAGTTTCAAGTTTCTAACTCAATTCGAATCCGAGTTATTGTTTCAAGTTTCTAACTCAATTCAAATCCGAGTTATTGATCCCACAAACAAAAAGACAAATTTTAATAAACAGAAAGACCAATTTTAATAGCCGTGGCACAGAGTAAGAAAGAAAAAAAACGAAACAAAAAATTGTTAAAATCATATAACATTTACTTTTTTAAACATTTAGATGTAATAAAAGTCTTCATTTTAACATTAAGATGTAATAAAATTCTTCAATTTTGCATTTAGATGTAACAAAAGCCTTCATTTTTACATTTAGATGTAACATAGTCTTCATTTTTACATTTACATGTTGATGTAACATTAGTCTCATTTTAACATTTAGATGTAACATAAGTCTTCATTTTTACGTTTAGATGTATCATGAGTCTTCATTTTTACATTTTACATTTAGATGTAATAAAAGTCTTCATTTTAACATTCAGATGTAACATTAGTCTTCATTTTACATTTAAATATAACACAAGTCTTCATTTTTACATTTAGATGTAATAAAAGTCTTCATTTTTACATTTAAATGTAATAAAAGTCTTCATTTTTACATTTAGATGTAATAAAAGTCTTCATTTTAACATTCAGATGTAACATTAGTATTCATTTTACATTTAGATATAACATAAGTCTTCATTTTTACATTTAGATGTAATAAAAGTCTTTATTTTTACATTTAGATATACATCTTCATTTTAATGTATCATAAGTCTTCATTTTAAATTTTTGAGACGAGTAAAATAAACTGTCCTTTTAACATTTTAATTTGTAAACAGTAGGATTTCGGAGACTCTATATAAATGTTCAATTCATTATTACACTGTATAGATGTACATGTATAGATATATATATGAATTAGACAGAATATTAAAAATGGCTGTCACTGGATAAAAACAGCTTGTCCTTTGATCACCCTCAAACAATAAATAGTAGCACTGGTTGCCAGAAAATCTGAAAAAATACACAAGAGTATCATTTGATTATGTGAGGCGCAGCCGCTTTACGGAATATCATATCATTCACAACACAAACTTTCCTGGTGTTGGCCGAGAGAGTTCCTTAGGAATTCCCAGTGCAGTTTCCCCCTTCTCAGTAGTCTCTATCATCCAGAAAAATACTAGGTCATTGGCTAGATTATCCAGTCTTTACATTATCATAACCAAAGTCCAAGGAGGGTAACTAATCCTAAAACAACATTGAAAACACGATTTATTTGTCAAATTAAATCAACATTCATGTTGTGATCTTACCGGAAAAAGATGGGCTTTTGATATCCAATATTTAAGACAAAAAAAACATTTTACCATTGGTACACGAATCGTGTACCATAATGCGCTTCAGTCCCAGTTCTATCAAGAGACTCGAGGGACGAGGCTAGACACATTGCACCAAATCAAACGGCGTATGTAGACTGGAATAACCAGACGCTAGAAATTTGCACTGGCTCGAGACTGCTGGCTTATTTCGCCGAGCATAACTGATTTGAAATTGGAGTAAAAACGGAAACCACTGAATGTAAATCAGTTTATATACATTCATAGTACAGTATTATATGCGTTGCGACCCACTTTTGTCAATTTCTAGGTCCCAAATGTTAGCGATTTAGCTCCTTTAAGCATGCCATTTGAGAAAATACATTTGATTGCATTGCTGGTTCAATATCCAACACTCTTAATTTTTATTATTGTAAATTTCTCTTCATGGGCAATATCTATGTTTTCTTAATTAATCCTAATTCATCGTCACGATTAATGTTTGTTTATAATAATGCAAGAATTATGGGATTCATTACGGGAAGGGGAGCAACTCTTACTGAACTTGGCCAAATATACTGGATAATCAACCACATAATAAACCAAACTCTCGGTTATGCATGGGCAATGGAACTTTTCGTCAAATATTGACAAGTTCTCAGACATTTAGTGGTTGTATGCCCGAATGGCATGTTTCGATTCGCCGGTTGTACATGACAAGGAGTAGGGTCGCCTGTCCAACCTCGTGGATTTTTTCTAGGTCCTCCGGTTTCCTCCCACTGCTAAAGACCCCTATGTGCAAGCGAATTATTGAAATAAAACTGAACCATGTGTTAGTTCCGAAATGACCTAGTCTGTGTCAAGTGGACATCCCTATTTAATGTCTATCTGTTGTAACCAACGTACTTACATGTACTTTTACTTTCTGCAGCAGTATCGAGATTGACAGTCGACGTTTAGACAACCGCTGGCCGTCTGTGGGAATGGATCTTCCGACAAGTTATCGCAGTAGTAGAGTTGTGAGTGATCTAACACAGCACAGATATTGACCAGTTGACGGATGACGGAACCAGTCATATTGAAACATCCTGATAAATCCAGATATCGTAAACACGGCAATCTTTCCATCTTCATTAAATATCTGTAACAAATGTAGTTACGTTAAAACCAGAAATATTATCGCAATATACATAGGCGTAGGAGCTCAAAGTAATTCAGGGGGGCATAAGAAAAAATTGCCCGAAATCAATACGGTTTTTCGGGCATACATATCATAAAGAGAGCTTCGGGCATATTTTCGGGCATGCAGTGGACAAGATAAAGACGAGAAAATACTTTTCGGGCAGTGTGGATCTCATAGAAATAAGTTAGTTATATTTTTTCTCTAAACGTTAATAGAAAAAAAAGGTCGTCGAATTTTTCATTGCCCGAAAATAAATCTTTGGGGGGGCAAATGCCCCCCCTGCCCCTACGCCTATGGCAATATATAAATAAAAAAATAAAAGTATATAAAACTTGTGTGAAGTGTTCAATGTTTGCAAATGAGATAAAATCAAATCGGGTTTAACGTCCTACTGTTCTGTTCCGAATGGTCTAATGAACACAGGCATACCTCATACAGTGTGCTATGAGGGAAATTTTGCCCAGATGGCAAAACTATGGCCTACTCTTATATCGAATTCCAACTGCCAAGGGATCTTTTACGTACATGCCAACCTTAATCCTATTGAACACATCTGGGACGAACTGGGTCGACGTGTTCGTCAGCAAGTGAATCCACCACTGAAGTTGCAGGACATTCAACATGCTCTTGCTGAGCAGTGGCGACGTCTTCCTCGGGTAGTGTTTACTAATGTTCTGAGATCCATGAGAAGACGTTGTGTGGCAGTACGCGACGCTAGAGGAGACCACAACCGTTACTAAACACTTTATTCCGATTGTTCTCTAAGTCTGTGAATTTCATTTTGGGGGGTACTGTGACATCACGAACGTTATCAATGTCAAGGACTTTCGGCGAGACGTATTCTTGCTTTCTGTTGATGTCAAGGTCGTCTGTGCACAACATAACACTAAAATAGTTGCCTTAAACCAAATATTAAAAATCTAGTCCCAAAAATCCTGAGTGTCAAGTTTTTAATTTGGCTGAGTATATATAGCCAAGCAGTAGTAAGAAGTTTTATTTTAATCCCTTCAAGTGCCTGTGGGCTAGACATATTCCACAAATTATGTCGAACAGTGACGTCATATGCTTATCTGGAGAGCATGCGCAATAAATACTATCGTTGTAGACCAGAATAACCAGACGCTAGAGATTGCCATTTGATTGAGACTTGTGGCGTATTTCGCCAAACATAACTGATTAGAAATTACAGTAAAACAGAAACGATTGAATGTAAATCAGTTTATATACATTCATATTACATTATTATATGCGTTGCAATCCATTTGTGTCAATTTCTAGGTCCCAAATATTAGTAATTTAACTCCTTTAAGTTTCAAGTTTCTAACTCAATTCAAATCCGAGTTATTGTTTCAAGTTTCTAACTCAATTCAAATCCGAGTTATTGATCCCACAAACAAAAAGACAAATTTTAATAAACAGAAAGACCAATTTTAATAGCCGTGGCACAGAGTAAGAAAGAAAAAAAACGAAACAAAAAATTGTTAAAATCATATAACATTTACTTTTTTAAACATTTAGATGTAATAAAAGTCTTCATTTTAACATTAAGATGTAATAAAATTCTTCATTTTTGCATTTAGATGTAATAAAAGCCTTCATTTTTACATTTAGATGTAACATAGTCTTCATTTTTACATTTACATGTTGATGTAACATTAGTCTCATTTTAACATTTAGATGTAACATAAGTCTTCATTTTTACGTTTAGATGTATCATGAGTCTTCATTTTTACATTTAGATGTAATAAAAGTCTTCATTTTTATAATTTAGATGTAATAAAAGTCTTCATTTTTACATTTAGATGTAATAAAAGTCTTCATTTTAACATTCAGATGTAACATTAGTCTTCATTTTACATTTAGATATAACATAAGTCTTCATTTTTACATTTAGATGTAATAAAAGTCTTCATTTTTACATTTAGATGTAATAAAAGTCTTCATTTTTACATTTTGATGTAATAAAAGTCTTCATTTTTACATTTAGATGTAATAAAAGTCTTCATTTTAACATTCAGATGTAACATTAGTCTTCATTTTACATTTAGATATAACATAAGTCTTCATTTTTACATTTAGATGTAATAAAAGTCTTTATTTTTACATTTAGATATACATCTTCATTTTAATGTATCATAAGTCTTCATTTTCAATTTTTGAGACCTGTAAAATAAACTGTCCTTTTAACATTTTAATTTGTAAACAGTAGGATTTCGGAGACTCTATATAAATGTTCAATTCATTATTACACTGTATAGATGTACATGTATAGATATATATATGAATTAGACAGAATATTAAAAATGGCTGTCACTGGATAAAAACAGCTTGTCCTTTGATCACCCTCAAACAATAAATAGTAGCACTGGTTGCCAGAAAATCTGAAAAAATACACAAAAGTATCATTTGATTATGTGAGGCGCAGCCGCTTTACGGAATATCATATCATTCACAACACAAACTTTCCTGGTGTTGGCCGAGAGAGTTCCTTAGGAATTCCCAGTGCAGTTTCCCCCTTCTCAGTAGTCTCTATCATCCAGAAAAATACTAGGTCATTGGCTAGATTATCCAGTCTTTACATTATCATAAACAAAGTCCAAGGAGGGTAACTAGTCCTAAAACAAGATGTTGACCGATGCCCATGAAATTAACTTAAAGTAGCTAAGTCTCTAACTCAATATCATCCAAAATCTTCAACATTGAAAACACGATTTATTTGTCAAATTAAATCAACATTCATGTTGTGATCTTACCGGAAAAAGATGGGCTTTTGATATCCAATATTTAAGACAAAAAAAACATTTTACCATTGGTACACGAATCGTGTACCATAATGCGCTTCAGTCCCAGTTCTATCAAGAGACTCGAGGGACGAGGCTAGACACATTGCACCAAATCAAACGGCGTATGTAGACTGGAATAACCAGACGCTAGAAATTTGCACTGGCTCGAGACTGCTGGCTTATTTCGCCGAGCATAACTGATTTGAAATTGGAGTAAAAACGGAAACCACTGAATGTAAATCAGTTTATATACATTCATAGTACAGTATTATATGCGTTGCGACCCACTTTTGTCAATTTCTAGGTCCCAAATGTTAGCGATTTAGCTCCTTTAAGCATGCCATTTGAGAAAATACATTTGATTGCATTGCTGGTTCAATATCCAACACTCTTAATTTTTATTATTGTAAATTTCTCTTCATGGGCAATATCTATGTTTTCTTAATTAATCCTAATTCATCGTCACGATTAATGTTTGTTTATAATAATGCAAGAATTATGGGATTCATTACGGGAAGGGGAGCAACTCTTACTGAACTTGGCCAAATATACTGGATAATCAACCACATAATAAACCAAACTCTCGGTTATGCATGGGCAATGGAACTTTTCGTCAAATATTGACAAGTTCTCAGACATTTAGTGGTTGTATGCCCGAATGGCATGTTTCGATTCGCCGGTTGTACATGACAAGGAGTAGGGTCGCCTGACCAACCTCGTGGGTTTTTTCTAGGTCCTCCGGTTTCCTCCCACTGCTAAAGACCCCTATGTGCAAGCGAATTATTGAAATAAAACTGAACCATGTATTAGTTCCGAAATGACCTAGTCTGTGTCAAGTGGACATCCCTATTTAATGTCTATCTGTTGTAACCAACGTACTTACATGTACTTTTACTTTCTGCAGCAGTATCGAGATTGACAGTCGACGTTTAGACAACCGCTGGCCGTCTGTGGGAATGGATCTTCCGACAAGTTATCGCAGTAGTAGAGTTGTGAGTGATCTAACACAGCACAGATATTGACCAGTTGACGGATGACGGAACCAGTCATATTGAAACATCCTGATAAATCCAGATATCGTAAACACGGCAATCTTTCCATCTTCATTAAATATCTGTAACAAATGTAGTTACGTTAAAACCAGAAATATTATCGCAATATACATAGGCGTAGGAGCTCAAAGTAATTCAGGGGGGCATAAGAAAAAATTGCCCGAAATCAATACGGTTTTTCGGGCATACATATCATAAAGAGAGCTTCGGGCATATTTTTGGGCATGCAGTGGACAAGAAAAAGACGAGAAAATACTTTTCGGGCAGTGTGGATCTCATAGAAATAAGTTAGTTATATTTTTTCTCTAAACGTTAATAGAAAAAAAAGGTCGTCGAATTTTTCATTGCCCGAAAATAAATCTTTGCCCTTATGGCAATATATAAATAAAAAAATAAAAGTATATAAAACTTGTGTGAAGTGTTCAATGTTTGCAAATGAGATAAAATCAAATCGGGTTTAACGCCCTACTGTTCTGTTCCGAATGGTCTAATGAACACAGGCATACCTCATACAGTGTGCTATGAGGGAAATTTTGCCCAGATGGCAAAACTATGGCCTACTCTTATATCGAATTCCAACTGCCAAGGGATCTTTTACGTACATGCCAATGTATACATGGGACCACATTTTTTTCTCCCATCCAAAAGACTAGACAGCTGTCCTTGTCAGGCCCTCCGTCCTGCAACAATGATACCAACTTACTCTACTTCGAATTCCAGTTATTGAGGGTTCTTTTACGTGCACCACTGAGGGGGGGACAACGCCAGATAATCCAGAGAAACCATCTTGGCTAACACCAGGATCGAACCCGAGACCTGCGAGCCAGTGTCTTACTTGCTCATCCACCGTAGCTCCCACAATAAATGAAATGAAATGGAGTTTAACGTCCTACTGTTTTGCTCCGAACTGGGCTAATGAAGACGGGCATACGCCATACAGTGTGCTAAGAGGGAAATTTTGCCCGGACAGCGGCACTATGGCCTACATGTACTCTTATATCGAATTCCAACTGTCAAGGGATCTTTTACGTGCACGCCAATGTGTACACGGGACCTCGGTTTTTCGTCTCATCCGAATGACTAGACAGCTGTCTTTGTCAGGCCCTCCGTCCTGCATCACCGTCTTCTAGTGCTGGGTATTGCTACTGTCGTCCCGATACGATAAATATTGCAATTCAGAGGCTACGATACGTTTTGTAGAGTATCATGATTCATAACCAGGCCAATATTTACCAAGAAAACGACAGGATAAATGAGTAATTGATTTTTTTAATCCTGCAGATGTTGAAGAAATAAAACTGTTTTATATCACGATATTGATGTCGATGAAAATAAGGACCAAAACAATTTAAGATAACTATGACTCGGATAATTAAGAGTGACAGGTTACTTACTGATGAGATAAAAAAAAAATATAAAAAAGAATCGCGATACAGCATATCAGGATGCAATACGCGAATCACAAGAAGCCGAAATGCGATACATTAATTCAGTGAAGTATCTTCCAGTCTTAACTGAAGTAAACAAATTATTGACTGGCAAAATCTTTTAAGTCAAGCAACGAGACATACCACGCACAGTAAGCAGGTCTGCCATGCAGTCCACGTGTGTGTATGAAAGGGCTTTATTTAACGTCAGCTTCCACCCAAGGGATATGTTTTCATTTTGGGGGGGGGAATTTACAAAAAACTAAAAAGTTTATCAAGGGGAACAACTCAAGTAAATGTTGGTTAGAAAGCTTCTATTTGGTCAATCACATAACCATATGGAATTTAAGTATCTATGGCAACCAGACAAACTTACCCAATTCCAGTATCTGTAAGTCGATGGCAACCAGAGAGATTTAAATATTCCAGTTGGGATACTGCAGGAATCTCTGTGGTATCATCAGTATCACTAGAGAGGTTTGAATCATTAACAGTTGTCGACGACGACACCTCTTGTTCTGTTGCCATTGTTGGTACCACCATACTAAAGTCAATCTTTGTTTGTGTTTGATATGGGTCAGAGTTATCCCCCTTTACCAATGAAACCAATTGATCAAACTCCATCTGTAGTTCAGACAAACCTGTCGACTGATCGCACGTCGAATAATTCTCAAATAAACAATCCTGTAAAATAGACACCGTGGAATCAACTGACACTAGCGTTTCGCTTGATCCTAATTTATCGTTTATCGAATCACCGATGTTCTTACGTCCGCACTGTGAACACATGAAGTGATTTACCAATTCAGGAACAGCACTAATATTGTCTTTTGTTTCAACACAGTTTTGTAATGTTTTTGCCGGGATTTTGTTTTGTTTTACGTTGGTAGTATCTGTAAAGATTTGTGATATTTTACGAAGAGTTCCGTCTGTAATTCCGTCACACCCACTAAGATCAATATGACGTAACTTCTTTCCACATTTTGTCTGCCCAAATCTGAAATAAGAAATTCATTTTCACACGTAAAAAAAATAGTATTTACAGACCAGGAGTCTTATTCACGAAATATGTTTGAAATCCAGCCTTTTCATTGGCTAAGAGCTCTGATTTGTACTTACAACCAATGAAAAAGGCTAAGATCTTAACTTTCAGCCAATGGTAAGCATTGTATGAATAAGGTCTTGTGAAAGAATGATTTACTTCTATAGGACAAAAAGTCAAGTACTGATGAACTAGTGCCTGGCACTTTGAACTTGGTATTGAACAAAAATGAAATATCTATGCTGGACAAAATGTCAGCCATCAGAGGGATCGTGTCTGATAAACTCAGAATTTGTGCTTGTTATTCTCTGTGTCAGGGGTTTATTTCTAAAACGGGTGCAAATCACCGTTAACTTTTTTAAAAAGATAAATGTCCCTGACAGTTCTAACACTAAATTTTGCCTGGATATCTGAGTTTCTGCCTACCCCTTCTTTCAATTACAACTGCACAGAGTTTGTGTACATTGCACACTTCAGTTTTTTGTCCCATCCGAACAACTAGACGATGTTCCTTGCCAGACTGACAAGGGGAAACCACGCTTAAAAATCTTGAGAAAATTTTTCAGCTAACATGGGATCAGTTATGTACAACTTAATTAAATCATGTTTTTTTGTTGGTCAAAATATAATTAAAATACAGATCTATATTTTTTTTTTTTTTTTTTTTTTTTTATACTTTCGATGGCCTACACAACACAAAGATCTGACCGGTTGTTGCAATAGGTCGCGCCAGAGGTCATACTAGCGCTTTTGACTCTATGATGTCAGACATTTAATTAACCAATTAGCGTTGATGTTTCTAGTAGGTTACCCACAGTTCCATGCACCTCATGCCAAAAACTCGCCGTAACAGACCGTTTCATTGGCTAATCCCTCACATCATCCAATATACGGGTTATATAACAACTCTTCCAGATCCTAGTGTAGTAAAGACAAGTAAAACGAAATTTTGAACAAAAAAAAAAAAACAAAAAAAAAAAACGAAATAGGATCTGTGTTGTAATCAGATTGTGCATTTAACGCTGTTTGTGAGTCAATCTATTTCGTACTTACATCTTAAAAGCGCCATCTGTTACTCGGGTTTGTCGTAAGTTCAAATGCTCAAGATTCGGACAAAGTTTCAGTATTCTTTTAACCTAAAAAAAAAATGTTAAATATTGATTCTTCTGGTCCCCCGAAAAGTGTTGACATTAATAATTGAATTTAGCCGCTCAGTTTCGCAACCGTTGGAAACTTCTGCTCAAACTGAATCAGTCCTTAAACAGTTCACAGCTTTTCAAATGAAAACGCACCAATTTTAAATGTGAAATGGGGTTTAACGTCCTACTGTTATTTGAGAGACACATTCCAAATGTAACACCCCCAGATGACCGCGATATCATGTCAGAATGATGTTTTGTACAATGGCATTAATTAAAGAAACCTATATGGTTATACTACTTCTGAATTTATTAACATGCTACGTTTTGATACACATACAGATATCATTATCAAGCAAATAATGATAATGATATCTGTATGTGTATAGAAACGTAGCATGTTAATAAATTTAGAAGTAGTATAACCATATAAGTGTCTTTAATTTGTGAAATCTACCTCTATATGTCTTATAAGGACAATGGCATTAATTTTAATGAATTTGCAAACTGCAATTTTTGATGATCCGTGAGAAGTTTTCACAGACCTAATTAAATGTAGGTGAGAATGTTGCCTAGTAACAATTGTTGTCAATGGCTGGTTGTTATCTGAGGATAGTTTTAAATTAAACATATATATTTACCATGCCATTACTGATCCCCTGACTATAGGCTAGACTAAATATCTTGACAGCTGAACCAACTCTTGGAAGTAAATATTTTACAATAGATAATAATACCTTTACTTCTCTTTTTACCTGTAATAAACAATAGTCACTTTATCACCTGTAATAAACAACCGTCACTTTATAACCTGTAATAAACAATAGTCACTTTATCACCTGTAATAAACAACAGTCACTTTATAACCTGTAATAAACAATAGTCACTTATCACCTGTAATAAACAACAGTCACGTTATCACCTGTAATAAACAAAGGTATAAAAAATAATAGCAACTTAACGAAAAAAAGATCAGGTCAAGTCACTCAACAAAAGACAAACAAGTTGTAGTAGACGACCAAGAATAACTACTTGTGGAACAGCTAGATCTGAGTTTTACCTGTCAAGTGAGAAGATGCCAGTGTACCTGCCTGGTGGTTATATTACCTTTTACGCAGATCCGAAATTAGTCATTTTAGTTATAGTAGACAAAATGTCAGACAATAATGAACAATACCTGACCAATTTCAACATATACCTGACATTTATCATAAATATCATCAAAAAATAAAACCCAGTTTGCTCCACAAAATCTGTGTTGGACAACAGGCACAGGGGTTGTTTCAGACATAGATGGAATTCGTTAATTTCTGTCTGACGTCTGGGACAGGTATTTTATTCCTAGTTTTACCTGTAGAGTGAATAAATTACCTGCCTTACCTGGGACAGGTTTTTTATTCCTAGTTTTATCTGTAGAGTGAATAAATTACCTGTCTGACCTGGGACAGGTATTTTATTCCTAGTTTACCTTTAGAGTGAATAAATTACCTGTCTGACGTTGTCGTCACCACCACTGGATAATTCACTACCAGGTGATTCATCAATATCGGCATCCTCATCAATAACAATATACGTATCGTGAACATTTTTATCATAGTCTGATTCATTATCATATACTTCATCTACTGACCATATACCTATAATATATCATATACGGCCCATATACCCTACTTATATATCATATTATACACGGTCATATACCTATAATATATCATATACGGCCCATATACCCTACTTAGGCTGACCTTAAAAATATCTTTGTTTCGCCTAACGCGACCGACTAACTAAAACCACCCCCGACTTAAATTATTTTATTGTACTTTTCCACGATCTTTTTATTTTATTTTGTGTGTCAACCTGAAATATATCATGAGAGTTATTTCCCTTTACTATGGCTATGGTTTGATTCATTATTGAAACTGGTTGATCAAGACGAAAGCGTCATAGGTGTCGCTTCTCAACAAAATGGTTGCAGACGAATACATGTCCATTCCCACGAAATGATTCTGCCTCTATGTCTGTGGTGCGTAGTTTTAAACATGACGACGATATTTTCAATATCCGTTTTCGAGAAAAATGAAGGCACAACCCGCACTATCGTTAAAAACGTGTTGAAGGAGTTTCACACTTCAAGCTCGTGGCAAATCGTGTGCGAGTCGATCATCACGAAAAATCCCGATGTCATTGATTTGTTTGCCAATAAAGAAGACGAATGTTTCCACCCGGAAAATTATTAAGCTGTCAAATTAGCTCTTAAGTTTAATAAAAACTTTCAGTTCGTTACTTTTTACGTCAGACCCCAAATTCATTAAACAAAATTAATGAATCTGTAGTATACAGCTAATAAGTTTTCTGTATTGATTTCTCTGACTTTAAAAAAAAATCTGAAAAAAAAACCGACCTACCGACCCTTCTCCTCGATTGTGGGTCGGGTTTGGTGAAACAAAGATATTTTTAAGGTCAGCCTTATATATCATATTATACACGGTCATATACCTATAATACATCATATACGGCCCATATACCCTACTTATATATCATATTATACACGGTCATATACCTATAATATATCATATACAGACCAAATACCTATAATATAAGATATATACGCAGCAGGGGGTCCTAGCTTGGCATTAGGTCTGGGGGAAATATGTGCGAATTTGATAAAATTCAGAAACTTTGAGATAAGAAATATATGTGCTCAATTAGGTGTATACACGAAGAGGATTTACAGTGGAGCGAGCAAAAATGACATTATTTCCATGAATGTTGCGAAGAAAAAAATATTCTCTGCGAAAGCGGGATGAAGCGCGGACCCCTTGATTCAGCCCTCTGGACACGTGTCTGGTTAACCCACACAACCCCCAGAGTGAAAAGTAATAATAACCCAGCTAGTACCTTTAACCCACTGTACAGGATAAAGTTGAGTCCACAGTGATGCATCTAGAGCTAGATGGTTGAACCTTCGTGATACCTGACTACATCGACATAAATCAACTGGTGATAAAAACTTAAACATCAACAATAAAACTTCATCTGGTAGTCTGTCCAAACTACTTCTAACATCTTCTTCTTCATCACTTACTTCTCCTGATTAAAAAAACATAGACATTTTGGGACTAACACATGGTTCAATTTTATTTCAATAATTTACTAGGGCAAAGGGTCTTTTAGCGGAGGACCCAGAGAAAACCCACGCGGTTTGACAGACGACCCCACTCTTTGTCATGTACAACCGGGAAGTCAAAACCACGCCACTTGACTCAATGACAGACCTTATGACCTAATACGCAGTTAAACCATTCGCCCAGACCCCTCCTCCCCCCATGTCTCATGAACAAAGAATTGCCAATCAGGGGTGACGTCAATATACAACCCTGTTTCAATTTTTGCTAGAATATAATAAACAGCAAATGGTACATTTAATAATATTTGTTTTATCCTAAATTATGTTCTGTACTGTACTTTGCGGGAACTTATTCTGTATTTTGTAATAAATTATTCTGTATTTTGTAGGAAATTATTCAGTATTTCGTAAGAATTTATTCGGTATTTCATAAGAAATTATTCAGTATTTTTGTAACTTACTAGATTTTGTATCTTCAACAAATTTTTCTTCCTGATAATTCTCTGAACCATTTGTTAAATGTTGATGAATAACTTCGGCCTTGATGGCTTTCAGTTCATCGTAGGAAAAATATTCGATCAGCATCGGCTGAAAAACCTAGTGATGAAAAAAATAAAATAAGTATCATTTAAAGTGGCTAAGTCTCTAACTCAAAATCATCAAAAATCTTCGACATTGAAAACGCGAATTATTTGTCAATTCAAATCAACATTGGTCTTGTGATCTTACGGGGAAAAGTTGGGCTTCTGATATCCAATAATTAAGACAATATAAACATTTTACCGTTGGTACACGATTCGTGTACCATGGTGTATTTCAGTGCCATTTTTAACAAGGGACTTGTAGAAAGAGGCCAGATATACTATTCAAAAAAAGTAGGGGATATTTGATTTTTAAGTGTTATTAAAGTCACCTAATGAAACTGACGAAGAAACAAATGACAAAATGAAATGAAATTCACATTCATCGATTTATTCCAAATGATCGTTAGACTAAGTAAGGCACAGACTGACCATTATAAGGGTAAAATGATACCCGGGGTCAAACAGCAAAGTTACCACAGCATCACAACCAAGTCAGTAACGGGTAAATCCTCCTCTGTTTGCCAAACAAGCATTGATCCGACGTGGCATACTCCTAATGAGACGTCTAAGGTCATTTTGGTCCAGATTGTCCCATTCCTGTTGCAACGCAGCAGCAAGTTCTTGGACATTGGCAGGACGTTGTTGACGTTGACGTAACCTCTGTCCAAGCATGTCCCAGACATGCTCGATGGGGGAGAGGTCGGGACTCAGTGCTGGCCAAGGTAATGTGGTGATGTTCTGTTGTTGGAGGTAACCTGTAACGATCCTGGCCCTGTGACATCTTGCGTTGTCATCCTGGAAGATGAAACGGCGGCCATGACATCGTGCGAACGGCACAACATGGACTGCCAAGATGTTGTCCCGGTAGTACTGGCCTGTAACACGCCCTGCAACAACATGTAAAGCCGTTCTTCCAGCAACAGTGATGCCTCCCCACACCATAACAGAACCACCCCCAAATCGATCATGTCTGATGACGTTAACGTCTTGGAAGCACTCGTTTCGACGACGCCACACCCTCCTACGTCTGTCCAAAAAATCAACAGTGAACCTTGACTCATCTGAAAACATCACATTGCTCCAGCGTCGATTATCCCAGTGTTGACGATCCCTACACCAACGACGTCTTGCCTGAATGTGATGATCTCTCAAACAAGGGATCACGCGAGGACGTCGGGCGCGAAGGTGACCCCTATGCAGTCGATTCCGAATCGTCTGGCCACTCACTCTCACACCAGTGTCTGTTTGAAGACGAGCGCTGATCTGATTTGCTGTGATGACACGATTTCTCAAGGCCAAGGTACGGATAAATCGATCCTGGGCTTGAGTTGTCGCCCTTGGTCGACCTGAGCGTGGTCTGTCCTGTACAGATTGTGTATCACGGTATCTGGACCATAGCCTGCTTATGACAGACTGAGAAACATTCATCGTCCGCGCCACAACCGCCTGTGTTGTGCCGATCTGTAGCATGCCAAGGGCACATAACATTTCATTTTGGGTAAGCCGACGCATATCAAAATTTGTTTTCTGGTCACTAAAACAATTAAACTGATGTTTCCACCCTGGAATTCAATGCCACAATGACTGTAACATTCAAAGTCAGAGTCGTGCAAATCTTGGGTTGGACCCCCATGATGATCCCAAGCATCACCTGCATTCCATGCGGTAGCTATTGGTGCGTTTGGGCGTCACATGTAACTGGAAATGTTTCTTCTGTTAGGTTCTATAGTGACTTTTTTCGTAGTCATTTGCATATTTTAGTATTATGCCCCCAAAATCAAATATCCCCTACTTTTTTTGAATAGTATATATTCCACAAGTCATACCAAAAGGTGACGTCATATTTTTATCTGGAGAGCATGCGCAATAAATACTATCGGTATAGAGTGGAATAACCAGACGCTATAGATTGGCATTTGATTGAGACTTCTGGCGTATTTCGCCGAACATAACTGATTAAAGTGATTAGAAATTGGAGTAAAAACAGAAACTATTGAATGTAAATCAGTTTATATACATTCCCATTACATTATTATATACGGTGCGACCCATTTGTGTCAATTTCTAGATCCAAAATATTAGCGATTTAGCTCCTTTTTAAGATTATCACTACATTTCATTTTGTCCTAAAAGCAGTGGGGAGCCACAGTGGCTCAGTGAGTAAGACGTTGGCGTGGTAACCATGGATGTCCCAGGTTGGTTCAATCCCCAAATTGACCAAAAAAGTTCACCGTGATTTCCAGCGTGGCGCCCCCTCGTCATGCTGCAGGACAGAGAGCCTGGCATGGGACAACTTAGAGTCGTTCAGAAGGAATGAAAAGCTGAGGCCCTGACAGGGACAATTGTCTTGTCCCTCGGATGAGATGAAAAACTGAGGTCCCGTGTACACATTGGCGTAAAAGATCACTTGGCAGATGGAATTCGATATAAGAGTATGTCATAGTGCCGCTGTCTGGGCAAAATTTCCCTCATAGCACACTGTTTGGCATACATGTATGCCCGTCTTCATTAGCCCAGTCGGAGCAGAACAGTAGGACGCTTAACCCCCTTTTCATTTCCTAAAAACAGTGGGGTTTAAAGTTTAAATGTGACAATGCATCAATGTTTATGTAGATAAAGTGCTACTCTTCATCTCAGACCATTTTGTTCTGATATTAAAACGGCTCCTCTACATAATACAGAGCTCAACTTACTGTACTACTGGTACTACTTGGCTTTTTGAAGATTGACTTAACACATTCTAGATTACTACACTGATTTGTAATTTAGTTCATATTATTATTATATGGATTTTGAATTCTAGTGTTGTTTATGTCAAGGAAAATTTTGTCCAGACAGTAACATGTCCACCTAGACTTGATTAAATTGCAAATTTTAAGTGTTCTTTCAAGTGCAAGTTGGGAAATGAAACATCAAGAATGAATGAATGAATGAATGAATGAATGGAATTTGTACTGACTGTTTACCTTAAAAGCTGTAATACTAATAATTTAAAAATACATCATCAAGTCTTATTTTGGCGCAACAAATATTTTGATAGAAAATTTTTATGGGTTAACCGGTTACGGTTGGGTTTTTAACGACCAGTTAACCGGTTCAAGAATTTTGGTAAACACTAAACACAACTTCCTGGTCAGTCACTTGGGTGGTAGTTCTAACAAGTGAAAAAAGTTTGATACTTCTCGAACCATGAAGGGATTTAAATGCAGGACCCTACGGACAATCCAAGGTTTTCATGTAATTTGTACAATAATAAAATATATACTTACAGCTTCTTCTTCTTCCATGTGAGGGATAAATGTCTGAGTAAAATCTTCTAACGCTCGACGTAACTTAAACCCATAATGCATTCTGTCGGCTTGTGGACGCCATGTCCAATCAAAACCATCTTTCACCAGTTCTATCATCTCCGTCAGACGGTTATCTGAATGACAGTTACAGACGGCACTGTTCCGTATCGACAAAGATCGTAATTTCTGCCGCAGCTTACACAATATATACTTATTTTCAATTTGTTCATGAACTTTAAATTCTCGGAATGTATCACATAGATTCTTCAGCAGTGTTGTAAGATGGATGACATTAGAAAAGTTTGTTGCTGTCATCTGAAAATAATAAGCAACAGATTTAACAAAGTTCCATGGTAGGGATGAATCTACTGGTCACTGGAAGTAGTAGACGGGTAGAAGAATCCCTGGATCTCAGTGACACAGCCGGGGATAATAATCCAAATAAATTAATCAACAAACAACAAACTACGGCTGTACGATATTGCAAAAAGGGACGATATCGATATTGGCATGTTTTTCAACGATCTAGTTAAATATCGCGATATTTAATAATAATGTCACTTTGCTATTAAATAAATTAAATATAAATGCATTAAAGCTGACAACAGTGTGAGTAAAAATTGTGGGTAAGAATTGCTTTCTTCATACACATTAAACTTTGCTTTTTTTATAATATAGATTTATTAAAATGAACAAAACATCCTTTTTGGATAAAAACGTTTCAATGCTTTTTAACACAATAACAGGAGACATTACTTAATGCCTGTACATATAATTAAATTACAACCGCTGATGTTTAAAAAGCGTCTGCTTATTACCTTGAGTAAGAAAATTCTCAAATATCACATGCAGCAGTAGTAAGTAGATGCGGTCTTCAAGTCTTTTATTGTAAGTTCAAACAGTTTAACAAATACTAAATGATTCGGACTATCTTCCATTCAAGCATTCGATTAGCTGCGGTATTCCTGGCCTAACAGTGACAGTAATCTATTTAAAGATCGTTTTATTCTTGCTTTCAGAAATTGAGTTTCGTTGAGTTTTCTAAAAATGTTCGTTTTTTTAAAAATATGACAACCTATTTATAGCCTGGTTATTAGCCGCGGTAGTGGGAAATTTCAGGCCTTTAGTAGGCCTAAGCTTTACATGTAGTAACAACTGACAATTTATTGTCGACTAAAAACAAAGTAAAAGCAACGCATACACGATGCAGTGAAAAACGGCTGCGGATACTGCGCAAGTGTTTTTAACATTTAACGATTCTCAAAACATTAGTTTTATTATAGTTTATTGCCATCTGCTAATTTCCACTGCTGTATAGTGTATTACCTATTTTTATGATAATTTTTTTTGATATTTAAAGTTTTTGGTGATATTCGATAAACCACTATATCGACGATTTTTGGCCACATGATATCGTAGTTGTGTCTGAAAATACCATATCACGATAAATGACTATATCGAGAATATCGTACAGCCCTACAACAAACTTGACAAGACACTATATAAGTAAAGTGGTTTATTCGAGCTACAATCCTTTATCAACTGGTAGCCCGAAACGCATCCTGGATTAAACCATTTTACTTTATACAGTCTTGTTAAAGGAGGCAAGTCTCTAACTCAGTATCATTCACAGTCGTCAACATTGCAAAAACGACTCAATTTAAATCAACATTGATGGTGTGATTTTACCGTGAAAACATGGGCGTCTGATATCCAATATCTAAGACAAAATGAACATTTTAAAATTGGCAAACGAATCGCCAGACTGGAATGTTTTCAAGTGCCATTTGCAATGAAGCAACTTGATGAACGAGGATAAATATAACCCACAGAAGAATAGGCTGCGGTACTACAGGTGTAAGACTGGAATAACTGTTGATATTTAGAGTTTAAAAATTTATGATAGGTCTTTGCTTGTCGAGGGGGGAGGGGGTGGGGGTGGAAATCATCTGAGTGCATAGACTAGCCGCCGAGGAGGCTGAGATAGCAATTCACCGACCTTTGCTTCCCCTAAACTTGTTAAAAGTATAAAAAATTGTATTTTAAAATTTCATTTAAGTCAACCGAGTGCAGGCACTGAACAAAGCAGTTACAGTATGCAAGGGTGTCGGGTGGGGGTCACTGAAACTTTTGCCCTGGGACTGGGGCACCCCCATTGGCTTACATCATCTTAACTGTGACATTGCGTGACACTCTGACTAGACCTCCGTCTGACTCAAGAAGCCAAGGCGTCGGAAGTGAACTCTGAACACAACAAAAGTAGTTTAGAAATAACCCATGTCACTGCTTTGACATTGGCATGTTTTGAGAGGTCATCAGTAAGATGTTATCAAGCCTGGGAATGTCAAAGCCTACATGACAGACATCACAATCACTGTGTTCGTGATACTAAAAACGAACTTGGATAGACGCCAAATCGCAAATGATTAAAAAATGTCAACCGTTCCGAAAACTGTAATATCGATTTCTCCACGAAAGGGTCATTGAGCCGGGTGACAATGGTTTCAGTTTAACCAGAAGCTATTATGGAAGCACACAAACCTGGTCCAAATAGCCCTGTACCAATTCTTTCATTCTAAAATGTGGTACAGAAAACACATCCACTTCCTCTGGCCAATTCGGAGCCATCTTGGATTTATAATTCTCGCAAAATCTCGGTAGACCTTGAAGTTCTCGTCGTATCTGTTACGTCATGTTGCTAGTGGCGACGTTGATATGCGGCCACGCGCTGTTACCTATGACTGTGGTAATTATTAAAACTGCGGGGCTATTGAACACTGGCGGTGAAAGAGGTTTGAGTTTAGCGGAAAGTAAGAGTAAAACTACAGAATGGCAGCTAGAAATCCCAATTTCTCAACTCAATATCAAAACTTTTTAACGGAGTCCTTCAACAAAGAGCGCGATTCTCGTTTAGCATGGTTTTTTAACAGAAGTCCATCTGATGTGTCAAAGCCGAAACAAATGGAGGTTTTCAGAAGAAAAATTGAAGAAAGATCAAAACCCTCCGAAGCATTGATGGAACGATTACCGGCAATTACAGCCGAACAGAAATTCAACAAAAAGAAGTCGACGCAAATTGATACGCTAGGGCAAAGAAGTGAATTCCTAACGGTGGAAAATATGCGAGCAGTGACTCCGAAAACTCAAAGTAAATTGTACGATGGTTTTACTAAAGAAGGAAAAGGCCGATATCAATACCTCCAGGACAGATATAGCAAAATACCGGAGGTTAAATTTACATACCCATTACTTAGTTCCTGGGATTATGGCTGGAGGCTCAGTGATGTGGTGAAAAAGGAGGATATTAAGAAACCAGCGCATGGCAGAACGCGTATTGTTGCCGATACATTCTACACTAGAAATGGAGTCGGTTATCCTTCAGCCATATCTGGCTAATCTTTGAGCTAATTCAATGATTTTTTTTAAAGATGAGTTTTAATTTGTGACAATTCCTAACATTTTTAATTAGGAAAAGAACTGAAATCAAAATGTGCGAAGTGTTCAAATAGTAATTTTTTAAGGCCCGGCTTAACGAACAATTTCGAATTTTCGAAATAATATTTTCTGCCGCGCTATCCTGTGATACAAGAAATACTTTTTATTTTCATTCTGTTTGGAGATTTCGGACTAAGGGTGTTCTCGTAATATGAACTTTGTTGAAAGAGAAAATGGACCCGAATCGAACTGTGAAATATATAAATCGTTAGGCAGGAAGACAAAAGAACTTTTTGATACAATTATAATTAAAGTTTTTCACGCTTTTTGTGTGTGTGTAAAGGTATATTATTTATTTTTTATCAAATATATGTACATAAATTTGTATTTATCAGCATTAAAGAAGCCAGTCATTATAAAACATTGATGGAATTTGGTTGGATGTTTTACTTATTATATTTCCAATTCGGAAACATCTAACCTAAATTGAATTCAATAATTCAATATTCTAAAATATGAACACAGAGCAAATTTCACTTACAGGTCAAAAAAAGGACAATTTGTCAGTTTGCAAATTAATTTATAGGAATTTATTTGTTTATCATGGGGATTACGGTGTCATATAACGGTGAATATAACGGTATATACAAACGGATATAGTTATTACATCATAATATGTGTTTATTACACGGTTTCTGACGTTATAACTGTGACGTAATACAATCAAATAAGTATTAATCCAAAACATTTTTATTGACATGGTATCCAATAACAATGATGGTTTATCATCACAACTGCCGTCATTATACAGTCGATAACTTGATTACGGCTGATGTAATCAATGATTTGATTAGTTTATCCCATTAGCCTTCGATTTTTATATAATTTGTCTAAATTGAAATCTGAATAGTAGTCGGGATGTGCTGTGGTATTCCAGTAGAGGAGCTAGGGATGAGGGTGTGCTGAGGTTTTTTGTTGTTTTTTTTTTGGGGGGGGGGGGGTTCTCAAAAAATCCCGGTGAAATACGCGATTGGGAATATGTATCATCCACAGGCACTTGAAGGGATTAAATTAAAACTTCTTACTACTGCATGGCTATATATTAATATTATAGTAGTTAGAAGTTTTATTTTAATCCCTTCAGGTGCCTATGGTATCATCGTGAATATACAATTAAACATTAATATGAACTTTTATCACATTTAAACGAAAAACGAAATGAAATGAGGTTTAACGTCCTAGCATTCTGCTACGGCCTATCTTATAACGAATTCCAACTGCCAAGGGATCTTTTATGTGCACGGGACATCGGCTTTTCGTCCACTCTGAACGACTATACCTTGTTCCTTGCCAGGATCTCTGTCCTGCACCACTGCCAAGGGGGAGCCATGCTTGAAAACCCCGATGAACTTTTTCGGCCAACACCATGATCGAACACGGAACCTCCAGGTTAGAGAACCAACGTCTTAATCACTGAGCCACCGCGGCTTATTACAGTTCAACCACAGTCTTCTGAGTTGTTAGTTGGAATTCGATATAAGAGTAGGCGATAGTGCCGCTGGCCAGGCAAAATTTCCCTCATAGCACACTGTATGGCGTATGCCCGTCTTCATTAGCCCAGTTTAGGATGATTATGGTCTGCCCATGATCATTCCAAGGATTTATGACAAACATCCGCCTCGATATTTTGACAGCAGCCATGTCAATTATTCAGTCAATATCCTATAATCAATAGGTACAGCTAGACCTATTTTGTAAGGCCAACTCAATTTTTGTCAAGGTCGCTGTGATGTAAATAAGGTTAGGGCACGAGAATGTAGGTTAGGGCAAGCTTTAGGGCTAGGTCCAGGGTTAGGGTTAGGGTTCGGATTAGCGCTAGCCCTGTTTACATCTCGTGACCTTTGATCAAACTTGAAGTTAGCCTTATCAAATAGATCTAACCCAACAGGTGCGTTGAATGACGAGGGTGGGGTGGGGGGAATAAGATAGGGTTATGGTTAGGGTTGGGATTAGAACTAGTCCTGTTTACATCTCGTGACCTTTGATCAAACTTGAAGTTAGCCTAATCAAATAGATCTAACCCAATAGGTACGTCGAATGGGGAGGTAGGCGAGGGTGGGGTGGGGCTATTTAGTATAAGATAAGATAAGATTTTATTGTATCATTGCATCCATACAAACACAGCATACACAGTTTATACGAATATTTTTATTACACGATTTCATATGTCATAACTGTAACATCACATTTTATAAACATCAGAAAGCCAAACATACTTAACATACGACGTTGCTATGGGCGGTGTCATTCGACACCGGGTTTATAACTCTAAGGGGGTCGTTAATAATGTAAGACGTGGCATTGAATTAGATCTAATCTCTAGTTGGTCATTGTATAGGTGTGTAGACTTAATTATAAATATACTACACAATTATAGCAGGTACAGCTTAAAGGGACAGTCCCTCAATATGAAATCAAATGGCGTAATTCCGTCTCGGTTTTGTTTCCGTTGCATATCTTATAAACCGTTTAAGTTAAAGGCCAATCTGGTTAAAACACAGATCCTATTTCGTTTCGTTTTTTATAGTTCAAAATTTCGTTTACTTGTCTTTACTACAGGATCTAGACGATTTCCGGGGGATGTGGCCTACATTGTTTGTGTGCATATAGTCAGTTAATGGATCAGTTCAAGAGACACACCTCGTGGCTATATCGAGAAGTTAATTAGTTACCATAATAACCAGATGTTTCAGACCGTGCTGTTATTATATCTGACTAAACCACGTAAATAGAATAATAGCTGTCTGTCTTCGACACATGGATTACAAAACGTAATATTTCCATGTCAGTCTTTATTTATATCCACTTCCTATAGAAACATAATAAGCCTCCCTTGTGATAAACCGTCTTCAATTAGCCCAGTCGGTTCAGAAAAAGTAGGACATTACACCCCACATCATTGCATTTCATTTCACACACGAAATGGTATGATAAATTCGACAGAATGTATGATAAATTCGATAGAATGTATGATAGATTCGATAGGATATATGATAAATTCGACAGAATGTATGATAAATTCGATAGAATGTATGATAGATTCGATAGGATATATGATAAATTCGACAGAATGTATGATAAATTCGATAGAATGTATGATAAATTCGATAGAATGTATGATAGATTCGATAGGATATATGATAAATTCGACAGAATGTGTGATAAATTCGATAGAACGTATGATAGATTCGATAGGATATATGATAAATTCGATGGGGTATATGATATTTTCGATAAGATGTATGATAGATTCGATAGGATATATGATAAATTCGATAGAATGTATGATAGATTCGATAGGATATATGATAAATTCGACAGAATGTATGATAAATTCGATAGAACGTATGATAGATTCGATAGGATATATGATAAATTCGATGGGGTATATGATATTTTCGATAAGATGTATGATAGATTCGATAGGATATATGATAGATTCGATAGGGTGTATGATAGATTCGATAGGATATATGATAGATTCGATAGAATGTATGATAAATTCGATAAGATGTATGATAGATTCGGTAGGATATATGATAAATTCGATAGGGTGTACGATATATTGGATGGGGTATATGATATATTCGATAAGATGTATGATAGATTCGATAGGATGTATGATAAATTCGATAAGATGTATGATAAATTCGATAAGATGTATGATAAATTCAATACCAGTCTAAGAAATGTTAAATCAACCAATTGTCTCTTTAAGTGTTTAAGTTCAATAATCAATATTTGTTGTATATCGTAGATAGGGTTTATATATCTTACAGTAAGTAAACACATAGATAGATGAGACGAGGCAAGGTTTTTAAATAAAATGGGGTTTAACGTCCTACTGTTCTACCCCCACTTGGTTAAAGAAGACGGGCATACGCAATACAGTGTGCTATGTGGGAAATATTGCCCAGACAGCGGCACTACGACCTTCTCTTATATCAAATTCCATCTGCCAAGGGATCTTTTACGCCAATATGTACACGGGACGTCAGTTTTTCATCTCATCTGAACGACAAGACAATTGTCCCTGTCAAGGCCTCGCCCTGCACCACTGACAAGGGTAAATCACGCCTACCACGAGCCTTTGATGAGTTCGAATGCAAACGAGAAATGTAAATTATTCGACCTCGGTGTATTAAAAACACGTCAACAATAGCTGGAAAATGCGTCGAATTCTATATTTGTAATCCAAGATTAATGGTACAATGTTTTACAACAATACACTCGCGGGCCCTGGTCTTTATCAGTGGGTGGAAATCGGGGGACCCGTAGAAAACCCACGGAGATAGGCGCCCAGGCCGTGGGAATCACATAACGTTGCTACTTTGGTTTTGTTTTCTTACATGAAATTTAAATAATCAATCTGAGTACATATTAGGAAGCCACGGTGGCTAAGTGGGTAAGACGCTGGCTCGCTAGCCTGGAGATCGGGTGTTCGATCCCCTGCATTGGCCGAGAAAGTTCATAGGAATTTTCAGACGTGGTTCCCCCCTTGTCAGTGGTGCAGGACAGAGGGCCTGACAAGGACAACTGTCTAGTCGTTCGGATGGGACGAAAAACAGAAGTCCTGTGTATACATTGGCGTGTACGTAAAAGATCCCTTGGCAATTGGAATTCCCTTATAGCACACTGTATGGCGCATGCCCGTCTTCATTAGCCCATTATAGGAGCAGAACCGTAGGACGTTAAACCCCATTTCATTTCATTTGAGTACATTTTAGCCGCGAGGAATCGGTTATTGTACGAATTTGATCGGTGAGTGAACTTTTAATCAACACCATGCCCTCAACACGTCTTTAAGCTGTTGGCTTACATATTATATATTATAAATCCACCCTGAACCCTCTATATTATTTATATTATTGTAACATATTTCCATAAGGTAAAATATGGCAACAATTCTGGCCTATATAATAATACGATATATCTGTTTTATATAATGTAGGCCTATATATCGTCTCTTATAATTCATAAAGAAACATTATTCATGAGCTAAATCTGCAGGTTTTTCTTAAGGCCGTACATGTTATATAAATTGTTCAAGGGCGTTAGGTAAGATTAGATAAAGAGCTGACAGTTCTCGCTAACATTTCAGTCAAATTGCTTCACTCTGAACCGAGATACTACCCATTCAATTTTAGGCTAGCCTCGGTCGTCATTACTAACGTTGCTGCGATAATAAACAAAGTCTCGATTATCCATTTTTATGTTAAATTATCCATCACAAAATGTATTCAAATCCTCTAAATATCACATCGAGCATTAATTATGGTCTGGATAAATTAATTAATGTCTAATTAATAATTTAGATAACATTTCAGGCCTAAAGAAAGACCTGCAATAGAAAGATTTAGCTCTTTGCATAATGCATGTTTAATTAGACATTTATTAACAAGGTCATAATCTACTCTCGATGCCATCGGATAACCTCGTTTTTAAGTAGATTAGAACAGTTCCGCCATTTAATGATTTAATTTAAAAGTGGAGAAGCGAGGCTAAGTCTTCAATAACCAGCACCGTGGTTACGATATTAAACAATCAATGCACACATCTTGTCAAAACTACAAACATTGATATCGTCGTTCAAAATAATGTAATTTGAATGAAATTTTCAATATATTCATTTTGCATTGTCTATTTTTAAACTATTCTTTATCTAAATCTTACATAATGTATCTTTAATGAATGACGGGGTTTTATAATGTCCACTCGACACAAAGTAGGTCATTTCGGGATTAACATATGGTTCAATATTATTTCAATAATTCGCTTGCGCACAGGGGTCTTTAGGACCTTATTATATCACGCACACGCGTTAAATCACTAGACTCCACACACACACACACACACTTATATACATTGTTGTATTATCTAATTGTTGTTTACCCGAAAGTTTATGCGAAAGTGCTAGTAATCGACAAATAATGTATAGTTATTTTTTCAAAAACTTTTATATTTTTGTGTATTTATTACCTAAGAGCATATATAGACATTAGTCGTTCGTGTGTAAGAGATATGGGGTGTTATTGAACAAATAATACAGGTATATTACCTACAGGTGTATAAAAGGTTTAATATATATATATATAGACATTAGTCGTTCGTGTGTAAGAGATATGGGGTGTTATTGAACAAATAATACAGGTATATTACCTACAGGTGTATAAAAGGTTTCACATATATATATATATATATATATATAGGTATATAATAGATATGAAGGGACTCGTGTAAACCATACTGTGCATTATAAACATGTATATCATAGAAATAAACTATATCAACCATAATCAATTAATCCATTATTAAACATAGATTAATGTATAATATACCCTATACATTACAAGCATACCAATAATAATATATCTATTGATCCTAGTCACTATCATACTGTGCAGTATAAACATGTATATTATAGCAATAAACTATATCAACCATAATCAATTAATCCATTATTAAAAATAGATTAATGTATAAAATACCATACCAATAATAATATATCTATTGATCCTAGTCACTATTATTATATGTATTAATAGACCACTGAATTGAAATCCGGGTTCATTCAAATTTCAATTGTCGCTCATTAACTACGTATTACGTGAGTGAGAGAGAAATGGGGTTAAAGTCCACTCAGTAATATCGGGGTTAACATATTTCAAAATTTGCCAGCGCAGAATGATTTCTATCAGCTGGCGAACGAGGTTGGGGGGGGGGGGGTGGTGGGGTGGACGGGGGCTGATTAGAATACACGAGGTTCGGTATGCGACCCCAACCCTCGTGATGTTTATAACAGTTGCTGTTGTAGTAATTTGTTATATCGTTAAGTATTGTCTCTAAATGTAACCATTTGTGGTAATTTGTTATAACGTTATTAAGTATTTTCTCGTAAAGATACATTAGTTAAGAGCTAAATATGACAATTGTATGTCTTTCTATAGGCTTTCAATGTTATAGAAATTATTAATTAGGTCTTCATTTACATAACAAACCCAAAATCAACTATATGGACCCTCGGATGGCTTGGGTACAGCTTGGATTTAAACAGTCGTCCATTTAATAATTGGCTGACCAAGCTAACATTTACCGTTAATTACTGGCGTCACTACCGGAGATTGCCGATGAAAGAACTGACATTCGAGGGTATCGTCGGCATTGAGAATCGAGAATATGTGAGCGGAGTTATCGTCTGGCAATCAAACGACCAGCAATTCTTGGAGACGGCGCGGAGACGGTTGATGCCTATTTCTAGTCCAAACTTCCAACAGTGGCAACTCCGTGACTGAAATTTTCAATATTTTCTTTGTTTATCATCAATATTTGAACTGTTATATCAAGAATGGCAACCTCTTAATTAAAATCTGAACTAATGTATCTTTATTGTGTAATGAAATGGGGTTTAACATCCTACTGTTCTGCTCCGACTGGGCTAATGAAGACGGGCATGCGCCATACAGTGTGCTATGAGGGAAATTTTGCCCGGGCAGCGGCACTATGGTCTACTCTTATATCGAATTCCAACTACCAAGGGATATTTTACGTGCATGACAATGTGTACACGGGACCTCGGTTTTTCGTCTTATCCGAATGACTATACTGCTGTCCTTGTCAGTTCCTCCACCCTGCATCACTGACAAGGGGAAACCACGCCGGAAAATTCCGATGAACTTTCTCGGCCAATGCAGGGATCGAACACGCGACCTCCAGACTAGCGATCCAGCGTCTTCCCCACTTAGCCATCGTGGCTCCCGCTATCTTTAATGTAACTGTTTGTAGTAATTTATTTTATCATTATAAAGCATTGTCCCTAAAAGTAACTTTTTGTAGTAAAAGTATTGTCTGTGATTGTAACTATTTGTAGTAATTTTGTTATAACGTGAGTCAGTGTTATCGTACGGATTGATCGATTTGTTATTGACGTTGTACAGAAATCAACGATCGATATTAATTATTCACATTGTGGATTGATTAATTTGATTGATCTGTTTATATTGAACTGTAACAATTGACACTCGGTGTAATCAATAACATAACCAAATGTAATTTACAACCATATTAAAAGCGTGTAAAGAGTCGAGCAAATATCGGTTCTATAGATGTAGCTACGTTTCAAAGTTAAAACCACAGATCTTCATATTTAAGACAGTATTTTTTTTTTCATGGCTTAATTCGCGCTACTATTTATTTACTCAGTTTCATTTTTAAATATTTAATTATCAAAATATCGACACTAGATGATCTACCGGCAGGGATTCCTATCACAAGATCTTTCCCAGCATTTATATGTGGCGCCGGATTATTTATATTAGAGGATACCGAATGTTGTGAAATTTTCAATTAATCACATCTTTGTAAGTACTGAAAGTTACAATTTCATATTTTCTAAGAGGGTCAAAACATAATTATTTCTATGTCTTTTGCTCAATAGGTTGTCAACTTACTATTATACGATCACGGGTGTCATTCCCACACTTAAAAATCATAACACCGGAAATAATAACACAATTACCACCCAATTACCTCCCTTGTTTTCCTATTTCCCACCATGAAATAGCTATCTTCAAACGTTTGAATTTGAAGTTAAAAATGATATTTTTGCCATTTTATCAACTGGCAATAGTGAATTATAGGATTAATAGGATTATTCTTTAACAAGGTAGGACTCTTTGTAGATACCATCTATTTTAGGGCTTTATTTTAATAAATTTTAAAAATATAACTTAAAAATATGAAATTGTAACTTTGAACTGACATACTCTGTAGGGATTCAATTTTAACACTTACTTGCAAAGGAGTTAAACTCCCTCAAATGACATGGGTTGGATGGCCGAATGATTTAACGCGTGCGCTTTAGTGCATAAGGTCTGTCAATGAGTCAAGTGGAATGGCTTCGATTCCCTGCTTGTACGTGACAAGGAGTAGGGTCGCCTGTTCATCCTCGTAGGTTTTCTCTTGGACCCTCTGTTTCCTCAAGACCCTTACGCGCAAGCGAAATTTTGGCTCCAAAATGACCTAGCTTGTGTTGCATTGACCCCCTCTCTCTCTCCCCTCCTCTCTCTCTCTCTCTCTCGCCCCTACCCCACCACCCCCTCTCTATATCTTTTTCTCTCTCTCTCTCTCAATCGCTCAGATTCTAATAAAAACATTATATTATGTACAGCATAATAGGCTACACGAAAAAGAATCTTTCACAGTTGGAATTCGGTGTAGAGTACGCGGATACGCCCCTGTCACAACAACATATGCCTTATAGGAACTCATAGAAAACTGCATGGGTGTTTGTCTGTCTGCATTAGCTCAGTAAGTGTAGATATTTGGTGCGTTAATCACCATTTCATTGATGTGTTATTTGATACTTTTCCTGTTAGATGATTTGTATCGCAGGGATGGTGAAGTTACCTCCCTTGCGCCGAGTAAAACTTCGCACAACATGACAATGCATTTTTCTTGATATCCTCGCATGAGGCATAAAGGTCGATAAGTTATTCCCACAAGACATAGCGGCCCTACAACCAGGAATAGAGTGCTAAATGATAAGGCCAAACCCCCCACCCACCCACCCAATTCTTAAACCCAATGCTTACCCTAACCCTAACCTACAATCTCGCCAACAATCACGTGCCCTAACCTTATTCATATCTCAGCGACCATGACAAAAATTGAGCTGGCCTTAACAAATAGATTTAGCCCTTCAACCAGGGAAAGAGTGACGTAGGAGTGGGTGTGACGACTGACGTTTTAGAGTAGGCTTTCCACTGTATCTTTGTACTCGGCATTTCCCGTGGTCATTTGTTTTGCAGGCTTTCATTGGTTAACACACAAAACCCGATGCCCAGCATTTAAATTATATTTATAGCACGGCTCTAATGAGTTAACAGGTTTAACCAGAGGCCGAAAGCCGAGGGGTTAAACCTGTTAACGAATGAAGCGTGCTATAAATCACTTGTAACATTGACAACTGCTCAACATGCTTGTTGTTATTGCACAGAAAACCCACCCCATTTCTCTATATGATTTCTACTAAAACTAGCGTAAACCAGCAAAAGTGTGCAATAACATTGAACATGTCTAGTTATTGCACGGTTAAGCTCCACCCAATCTACTAGAGGGAAAACAATCTGCTTATTCAACGAAAAGAACAAAGGAAGAATTTCCCATCCATGTTACAAACAATAATATAGAGCTCATGAATGCAAGGATCTGTTTGAAAGAGTTCAGTTAACCCTATGTATTTGGCGAAAGGTCAACCTTGTAGGCCATTTTTTAAAATAAAATTCTTCCATGACATTAAATTCGGATTACCTAATTTCACAAATTTCCTATGGTTTTAAAAATGTCAACAAACTGTGACGTCGATCTGTAGAATACTGGGGGGTTTCCAACGGGTGCGTCCACAGTTACATCTCGAGACCCCTGGTAACTCTGTCCAGTCCATATGTGAACCCAGCTTGATGTAGGATCCGCGGGTAGGTATACGTCCCAGTGTTTTCTAAAATCTAATATAACCGGGGCTATTAATAAATCATTCCCATATAGGAACTGATACGTCACGTTGTAGCATCTGACGTCATCGGGATAATTAAAGAATAGTGGTTTGTAGGCGGGGACGCCTGACGTCACCGTGTCATTTAACACGATCTTAGTATAGTTTTTCAGCGTTTTAAAAATGTGCGTTAGTCTGGCGAATTTATCCGATATTTCTGGAGTTGAATAAAATTGAACATTTTCTTTCGGTTGGTTTCCTGAAAAAGAGTGCAGAAGAAAGTAGGTCATTATTATAAGATATTAGTAGAACGGCCAATAGGAAGATTTCTTTGGGCTCCATTTAGCAAAAGGGGGTGGATATGGCCAAATGGTTAGCGCGTGCGCGTTGTATCATAAGGTCAGCCATTTAATCATCTGGCGTGGTTTCGATTCCTCGGTTGTACGTGACAAGTAGTAGAGGAGTAGAGTCGCCTGTCCAACCTCGTTGAATTTCTCCGGTCCTCCGGGTTTCTCCCACTGTTAAAGACCCCTACGAGCAAGCGAATTTTTGAAATAAAATTGAACCATATGTTAGTCCCGAAATGACCTACTTGTGTCGAGTGGTTGTTAAACTCAACATCATCAAGCAAACGATCGTTTATAATGATGAGTAGATCTTTATGTAGATCATTATCACAATGTCCATATTATCAAAAGTTGTGAAATGAAATGGGGGTTTATCGTCCCGCTTATCTACGTCGGCAGAGCTAATGAAGATGGACATACATTTTAGAAATTGTGCCCGGACAACGGGGCTACGGCTCTTATATCGATTTGCAGCTACTAAGTTCCTTTTACATGCAAGCCAATGTGTACACGACCTCACAATTGTTCGTCTAAACAGAACAACAACTAGACGATGTACCTGGACACTCAAAAGTTATCCTGGATTTCTTTTTTTCACTGTATGGGATAGTAACAAACCTTGATGTGTTCGGAATACCGGACCAAACGCCGCATACTCCGCAGATCTAAGCAGAAGTTCCTCCCTTCGGACCAGTAGCGGGGCAAAGGTAGTGTAGCCCCCTATATCGAAATGGGTAATGCCCACTCCACTGAGACCCATGTTTAAAGCTGCTGGGATGGTAGAGGCTATTCCATCGGCATAGGTAAAATCAACGTCTTGATCACCCGCCCACATTAGCGTACTGTATTTACCAGTTCCTTCAAATTAAAAAATACACCTTTAGAAATAAATTGATTATGATCCACATAGTTGTCCTCGTGTGTGGAGGCCATCGAAAGAATGTAAAATTTAAAAATGGACCAAGAAAACCGCTTAAGAATTTTGAGAATCCCACGTAAATGACGTCATAAGTGGAGGACATTGTAATTGAAGATGATGCAACAAGAGCAGCTAATTCTTTTAGTCGAAGTCGAACATAAGCTCACAGTAGAACGTGCATCCGCTAAGTAGTCGCGAGAAAAAACGCTTCGAAAATGTTGCTTAAACATACATTATGCACGAGCTAAATCTGTCTATTGAAGGTCTTTCTTTAGGCCTTCTATCTAAATTAATAATTAGACATTAATTAACCTATCCAGACTATAATCAACTCTAGATGGCATCGCTAGCCTGCGATCTTTAGTGGATTGTGAGCTGATTTACTGCATAACTTTCCTTCACGATTTAACGATTAAATGGATAATCGAGACTATGCTGTTTATCGTACTGACTTTAGTAATGATGATCAAGGATTGGCGGAAATTCAATCGCTTTGTTCTCGGTTCATAGTGGATCAATTTGACTGAAATTTTAAGCAAATTCCCTTTACATTATCTAGTTTTTAACTATTATAGTGAGAACTGCCAACTCGTTATCGAATCTCCCATAATGTATCTTTAATATCGAGTAACTTTTCCGCGCGCGAGAACGCTTCCTACTTGGATCTGCGTCTCGATTTTGACAATTGCCATAAACTGAGTGTTAAATTGTACGATAAACGTGATGACTTTGACTTTCCGATTGTTAACTTTCCATTTATTAGTAGTAACATTCCAATATCACCAGCTTATGGAGTGTTTGTGTCTCAGCTAATTCGTTACGCGAGAGCTTGTTCCTTTTATTCTGATTTTTTAAGTAGATCGAGGCATTTGTCATCTAAGCTTCAACTACAAGGATACTTGCGCACTAAACTTATTAAAACCTTTAAAAAGTTTTATGGCCGTCATATTGATTTGATTGGTAAATATAACGTGTCTCTATCGGCTATTATTCTAGATATTTTTAATTGACACGTATACTATTACTATCTCCCTGATAATATCTACTACATCGTTAACACAGTTCATCGCGTGCATTTTGCATACCGATAGTTCATTGGCCAATCACGCTATTTTACCGACATTTCGCCTAATAGTTTGGATGCAGCTATGGCGGGTGTGGCGCCAGGCAGGGTAAGCTTACTCTTCCGGACACCTGTTACCATTGTTTGTCGTGTATTTTGTACACGGTGAGCAGTCCATTTGCTGATTACACTATTTTGCCAGATTACACTATTTTGCCTATACCGTTTGTTTTTGGAACACAACCGGTGCAGGTTGTCATTGATAGTCCGTTGGCCAATCACGTTATTTTGCCGAGATTTCGTCTAATAGTTTGGATGCAGCTATGGCGGGTGTGGCGCCAGGCAGGGTAAGCTTACTCTTCCGGACACCTGTTACCACTGTTTGTCGTGTAATTTGTACACGAGGAGCAGTCCATTTGCTGATTACACTATTTTGCTTGAATACACTATTTTGCCTATAACGTTTTTTAGGACTTCGAATTCTGTCTTATGGTTTGGATTGTTCGTACTTGGTTTTATTTTATTTCGTGGAAAGGGTCACATCGCATTGGCATTGAACCGCCTTTTTCGCCGGTGAATTGTTACTTACCAGAAAATCCGGCCCTTAAAAAGAAAACAACCTTTCCAAGCATTCCAAGTTCCTCTACAGCTTCCCGGTTTAATTTAGCCCACAGTACTGGCCATATATTATGATACGACTTCGCTGATTGGTTGTTATAAAGCTTGGCATCTATTGGTAGATATTCACTGAAGTCAGCCATCCAGCCACTCATACCGAACTCTATCATATTTTCTTTGATGATTTCTGCAATAAAAAAATGGGGTTTAATGACCTTTGAATTGTTGGCGATATATCAGCCCAATGGAAGCGGACGGTAACTCCGACATCAGGTCAAGTCAAGTAAAGACGTCTTTTGTTATAAAGCTTGGCATCTATTGGTAGATATTCACTGAAGTCAGCCATCCAGCCACTCATACCGAACTCTATCATATTTTCTTTGATGATTTCTGCAATAAAAAAATGGGGTTTAATGACCTTTGAATTGTTGGCGATATATCAGCCCAATGGAAGCGGACGGTAACTCCGACATCAGGTCAAGTCAAGTAAAGACGTCTTTTGAAGATCAAATGGTAATTAGCAATACGGATTGGGGGGGGGGGGTGTTGATCGGATTACTACGTTTCCGGCTAATCTGTTTCGAATTTCGACCACAATTTGTCGGCGATATATCAGCCCAATGGAAGCGGACGGTAACTCCAACATCAGGTCAAGTCAAGTAAAGACGTCCTTTGAAGATCAAGTGGTAATTAGCAATACGGACTGGGCGGGGGGGGGGGGGGTGTTGATCGGATAGCTACGTTTCCGGCTAATCTGTTTCGAATTTCGACCACAATTTGACACAAGTTTTCGTATATTCCGCGCAACTAGCCTCTTACATTAGGTTCCACGCCTGGAAATAGAAAGTGGGAACACCTCTTGAAAAAGGTTATAGGTTATAGTTAAGATATAAGTCTGTTGGATCAGGGTTAGGACTAGGGTTAAGATGCAAAGCTGTTGAGCGAATGTTTTTGTCATGTTCCAGTCAATTTTAACCATAGATTCCATCAGCGGATCCCGATTTTAAGACTGGTTATTCTAGACTATTCATAGATTCAAAATCTACTAACATCTGAGAAAGATATCCTGAATTTTTAAGACAAACCATTTGAATGTGACTTACGGTTTTTGTACCAGTGATAAGCATCCGGATTGGTTAGGTCTATACTGCCAGCCATTATACCAGCAAAATCTTGAATATACGTCTCATTAGACGAATTCTTGACAAAATAACCGAATTGTTCAGCATATTTAAATAAACTACTATCCACTGTCAAATACGGGTTGACGTAAGCAAGCACGTGTATATTACGATCTCTTAATTCAATAATAAGCTCATCTAATCCTGTAAAAAACAACTGATAAATTTAATGACCTTAAATAATGTAGATTGGTTTATGCGACGTAGAAACAAAATGAAATGAAATGGGGTTTAACGTCCTACTGTTCTGCTCCGAACTGGGATAATGAAGACGGGCATACGTCATACAGTGTGCTATGAGGGAAACTTTCCCCGGACAGCGGCACTACGGCCTACTCTTATATCGAATTCCAACTGTCAGGGAACTCGTTGTCCATTTGAAAGACCCTTTATCCGACACCACTGACAGAGGAGGAATCACGCCGAAAAATCCCGATAAACTTTCTCCGCCAACACCTGAATCAAATACTGGACCGCCAAGTTAGCGAGCCAACGCCTTAGTCAATGAGCCACCTCGGCCCCCCACAAGGTAGAAATAAGATTCGCAGTGTAATGAGAATTGGTAGAATGAACGTCTTAATTGTCTGAAATAATTAAGCTACTGAAGACAATTTTTTCGGGACTAAGATATCGTACAATTGGGCGTTGGAGTCCTAAGCAGTGGGGGGAAACCGGGAGATAAACCCACGAGGCTTGCCTTAAGCTTAGCCCGTACAAATATAGGATGGAAACCACGCGACCTGACTAGATGGTAGACC
Source organism: Patella vulgata (assembly GCF_932274485.2). Taxonomy (NCBI): domain Eukaryota; kingdom Metazoa; phylum Mollusca; class Gastropoda; family Patellidae; genus Patella; species Patella vulgata. The sequence continues at coordinate 65,975,775 of NC_065885.2, forward strand.
TTTATGTTCTAAAGTGCATCACGAACAAACAAATTTTGACAACAACAAATGTATTATTTACATATCATTGACCAATATCTGTACCAGGATAAAGTTGTTGGTTCCACTCCCAGTTCCAGAACAACCTATGACCAAATAGATCATCTACAGAACCAGCCCAGTCTTGAATCCAAACACCGGCAATATTCAGACCATGAGCTTGAGAATAGTTGATATAATCCATCATCTAAAAATAGATTATTGAAGTTAAAAATAGATTATTGTAGTTAGATATAGATTATTGTAGTAAAATATAGATTAATGTAGTTAAATATGGATTATTGTAGTTAAATTTAGAAACAGCTTATTTTACATCCGCTAAGTCTGTTCCCCCATATCCTGAATAATAATATTGTTTTTAAAAAATATCTTTCTAGATTCACCTGTTTTGATCCACCCTGAACACCAATAATAGCACCATCATGAATCCAATCCGGAAGATTTGGCATCCTCCCAAGAAAGTTGGTGAGACTAGAAACCAGGAGTGGAAAGGTTTCAGCCGAATTAAAATACAGTCTACCCGGCTGATCTGCTATGAAGATCTCATGGAAATCCGGATGTGAAAAATCCAAGATGGCGTAATTAGAACCGCCATGATGGAAGTAATATTTGTTGGTGCTGTAAAAAGTTGGTTGTGGAAAATACGTCGTGTAATAATCTCCACCGGATTGTTTTAAATCTGTGACGTAAGTTACCAATGTACTTCTGTTTCTTCCGATACCTATGATAGCCAATAGAATGCTAGATAAATACACTAAACAACCAATAGAAAACTATGCTTAGCAACCAATAGAATGCTAGATAAATATAGTCAACAACCAATAGAATACTAGATAAATACAGTCAACAACCAATAGACTGCTAGATAAATATACTCAACAGCCAATAGAATGTTTGATAAATATAATCAACAACCAATAGAATACTTTTATTAATATACCCTGTTCTCCCGTCCAGATAGGATATTGACGACCTCTGAGATTAAGGTAAGAATACTGTTCTCCTCCACCATATATAGCCTCGTTATTATCAGCTGTCAATTGTATCCATATTCTATTATAACTACCAATATCACCAATATCTATAGTTAAAACATGGCCCTCTTCAGATCCCAACCTTATAAACACCTACAATGTTAATATCTATGGTTAAAACATGTCCTTTTTCTTATCCCAACCTTATAAACATGTACAATAATGTTATCTATAGTTAAAACATGTCCTTCGTCAGACCCCAACCTTATAAACATGTACAATGATAATATATATAGTAAAAACATGGCTAAATCTATTTGTTAAGGCCGGTTCAATTTTTGTCAAGGTCGTTGAGGTGTAAATAAGGTTAGAGCACATGATTGTTGGCGAGATTGTAAGTTAGTGTTATGTAAGCATTGGGGCTAGGTCCAAGGTTTGGGTTAGGTTTGGGATTAGTGCTAGCGCTGTTTACATCTCGTGACCTATGACGAAAAATTGAGTTGGCCTTATCATTTAGCACTAACCATAAAGGCATGACCCTTTTCAGATCCCAACCTAATAAACAACAACAACAATAATAATACGGCCTAGTTAATTTGAAAAAAAAGAGAGGTTGGATTCAATTATACAAAAATGTCAATCATTTACCTTGGTTGAACATGAGTACATAGTTAAGTTGTAACCTCGACTGTCATTGGTTACCGTATAGGATAATAAACCAATCTTTTCTCCTGTATAATCAGCAATCTTATAATTACCATACTTCTCTATAAACTCCGTTTCACCAGAACCGATGTACACAAAAGGTCGACGAGCAGAATGTTGGATTATCTAACACATAAAAAAAACCCAACATGCTCAATTATTAAAGATACATTCCCGGGTATAAACTGGGTGATTTGATGATATATTTGAGCTAAAAACATATTAATTTGTCATAATTTTGGTTCACATCCTTCTCAAAAACCCCGTGTACACATTGGCGTGCACGTAAAAGATCCCTTGACAGTTGGAATTCGATGTAAGAGTAGGCCATAGTGCCGCTGTCCGGGCAAAAGTTCCCTCACAGCACACTGTATGGCGTATATCCGTCTTCATTAGCCCAGTTCGGAGCAGAACAGAAGATGTTAAACCCCATTTCATTTCATTCTCAAAACATTGTATTCACCGGGGAATACCCCTGCTATACAAAATCTATCAAAAGAGGTCATGTTTGTGTTATGTGTCTTGGCTGACGCCGTACCTAGCAACGCCACTCGAGCAACCTTCCCTTATCGTCGGGGGCGGAGGGGGGGGGGGGTATTTAAACAATATTTTATTCATTTGAAAAGGATTGATCAACAGGCACAGCCAATATAAGTTCTTTCCCAGGGATACAGAAAATAATAAACGATAAATATAAACATATACATTAAAATAAGATTAAATATAATAAATTGTAAAACCGAACATATATACAGTTTCATGTGGAAATGATGTATACGAAATATAGTTCATGAAATTATTTGATATTATACAACAATATGTAAAAGCGAATGAAAACCTTTTGATAATTTTAATAAAATTATGGACTGCTTCAAAAATCAAAATATTAAAGGTTTTCGAAAGATCTCTAGGGTCATTTAAAATTAGATCTAGATTAACAGTTTCTGTGAATACCTTTAGAGAATTTAATAGTTCGATTCTGATAGTTGAATAAGATGGGCAAGAGAAGAAAAAGTTGAAGTTATCTTCATCCGAAGAATTGGATTTTGGAAATAGTTTTTGATTCAGATAGGTAGTGTTGGAAAAGATGATTATTGAGATTACTAAATTTATTTATTAGTTGGCAGTAAAGGATATTTTCCTTACGGTTTCCATATTGAAAATAACTAGTTTTTTTATGAGAGAGAGAGAGAGAGAAATGGGGTTTAACGTCCACTCGACACAAACTAGGTCATTTCGGGACTAACACATGGTTCAATTTTATTTCAATAATTCGCTTGCGCGTAGGGGTCTTTAGCTGTGGGAGGAAACCGAAGGACCCGGAGAAAACCCACGAGGTTGGACAGGCGACCCTACTCCTTGTCACGTACAACCGGGGAATCGAAACCCCGCCAGTTGACTCAATGACAGACCGAGGTCCCATGTATATATTGGAATGCACGTAAAAGATCCCCTGGCAGTTGGGATTCGATATAAGAGTAGGCGATAGTGCCGCTGCCCGGGCAAAATTGTATGGTGTATGCCCGTCTTCATTAGCCCAGTATAAGAGCAGAACAGTAGGACGTTAAACCCCATTTCATTTCATTTCATTTCTTTATGTAGATTACTTATGATTATATTATATATCTCAAGAAGTTTGGTTTATTGTTGAATCATTTTATTTAGACCTATCTTCCATTAAATATATATATTGAGATAACTTACTGGTCTGTCACCCATTAAATATATAGTAAAGTTTCCATTGCCGTATTCTCTGAAAGTAAAACCCAGACCGTCGATACCAAACACAAAATAAACCAAAAACAGAAGTGAAGAGAGAACGTCCATTTTGGAAATCCTGAAAAATAAAATAAAACATTATGTAAAGGGCTGACCGTTCTAGCTATAATTGTTCAAAAATCGATAATGAAAAATGAATATATTGAAAATTTCATTCAAATTACTTTATTCAGAGTAAAGTTATGAGTGTCTGAAGTTTAGACACGATGTAGCTTAGATTGTTTATTATCGTGGCAACGGTAGGTCTAATGGAATTATTAAATCGCGCGAGTGTTCTAATCCATTTTAATCTCGGCCACCAGTGATCTTGAGTGTTGATTATAGGCTTGTCATGTGAATAAATGTATAGATTATAATTAATATAACAGTTGAAGTCTAAAGAAAGATCTATAATAGGGATTATAAATATAGAAACCTTCATGAAATCTGGAGAAAGTATTACTACGTGTGTTTTTTAACTATGTGTTGACATTCAGTTTAAAGAAAATGCGTCATTTGCGTTTTTCGCATGGCTTAATATTTATTCAGATTGATTATTTAACATTTAATTAAGATAGCAAAATTAAATCAAAATACTAATGCTAGATAACATAGCGAACAGCTGAGATAGATGAAATGTCAACTCAATATTAAGTTCTGAGTGAGAGGGTTTAACGTCCATTCCAGACATGTTAGATCATTTCGGGATAACCATAAGGTTCAATTTTATTTCAATAATTTACATGCGCGGGGAAACCGAAGGACCCAGAGAAATCCTACGCAATTAGACTTTCGAACCTACTCCTTTGTCACGTACAAACGGGGAATCGAAAACGCGCCGTTTAATTCATTAACAGACCTTATGACCTATCGTGCACGCGTTAACCAATCTTCCACCCAACCTCCATCATTAAGTTCTGACACTACATATGTTATACAGGTTGCGATAAGTTAAATTAGTGTTTGGTACTTACAATAAGAGTGATATTTATAATTACATCTCATCCGGGTCGATAAATCAACTGATGATATAAAGATAATACGTTATCTATTTTATAATCTATTCAATCTAGTACAAAGGTTATCAAATTGAACTTTAAAGGTTAATCTAATCTCTGATAAGCCTTGTCCTTAAAGCAGTGAAAGTCCCGTACAGGAATTGGTCCCATGTGATAGATCCCCAACAATCTAAAGAGAAGCGGACACGCGCCACTGACAGGGCAAAATCCGCCATTGTAAAACGGTTAAAAAAAGACGCCCAGCCCCCCCCCCACTACCGCCTCAGAGAAAAGAAATTAAATAAATACTTTATGACTCAAGAAACATGTTATGGCGGAATAGAGATTAATATCTGTTCCATTATAGAGCGATTTAACAATAAAACAGCATTAAATGTCATTAAACTTGCCATTGTTTACTATTACTTACAGCTAGTTGGTTGTAAAGTGCTTTGTTCATTAGGGTGCGCGCTGTATCATAAAGTCTGTCATTGAGTCAACTGGCGTGGTTTCGATTCCCCAGTTGTACGTGACAAGGAGTAGGGTCGCCTGCCCAACCTCGTGGGTTTTCTCCGGGTCCTCCGGTTTTCTCCCACTGCTCAAGACCACTATGCGCAAGCGAATTATTGAAATAAAATTAAACCATATGTTAGTCTCGAAATAACCTAGTTTGAGTCGAGTGGACTTTAAACCCCTCTCTCTCTCTCTCTCTCTCTCGCTTTGTTCATTTTATTTTAAAGGTCTACACTAGGCCTACAATAATTATAAAGCTATAGTACTAAGAGGTTTAGGCGAATGGATATTCATGAAATCATTGAGTTGATGATTTCCAAATTATGGGGTGGGGGCCGAATGGTTTAATGCGTGAGCGATAGAGTATAAGGTTTGTCATCCTGAGGCAATCTCCAAAGTTCCGATCTCCCTCTAACTTGGAAACGGAAACCCCACGGAAACCCCTAGATACATATCCGTTGCCCAGAACAACAGCGGAATCGCACCAACGATCTTGTGTTATTCCTATTGCTTCAACAACTCTCATACACGCGGGACTCTTTATTTCTGGATGAATTTCTGACTGAAGCTCATAAGTACCTAAATATTGGTAAATATCGAAAAAAAGAAGAAAAAACAAACTTTGTATCGAGCTCTGCAGTAATATTTACTGAAGTCTTATTATATAGTTTAAAAGGGTCATCGTTGTACGGTGTCATGAGACTGATAATTAACTGGCGGTGTTTTGTGATATCAAGCGATGCATGTCTTTTTACAATCAATAATTGATATTAAGAACGAATCTACAACTGCAACGATAATAAGTGAAATCAATTTATACGTATTGAATTCCAGGAAACTGCCAATCATGATCAATTTGTATATGAGTAGATCAACATAACGGATAGATGTTTGATTTTATAAAAATTGTCCATTATTGCATTAAAATCATACTCGGGCTGTCAATATTGTATAGAATGTTGCTTAAAATATACAATTTATAAAAAAAAGCTATTAAACCACGAACTTAATCAATTATTCTACATAACGTTATTAAAACCGCCAAGAGGGAACGCTGATGAGAAAAATTATGCTGATATTATCACTTTTTAGTTAAATCGTTTTCTATTCTTTTTCGTTTCGTCGAATCCCTAGTTGTACGTGACAAGGAGTAGGGTCGCCTGTCCAACCTCGTGGGTTTTCTCCGGGTCCTCCTGTTTCCTACCACTGCTAAAGACCCCTGCGCGCAAACGAATAATTGAAATAAAATTGAACCATATGTTAGTCCCGAAATGACCTAGTTTGTGTCGAGTGGACGTTAAACCCCATTTCTCTCTATCTCTATTTTTCGTGTCGTTTTTATTTTATATCGTATTTTATATTTTACCGGACACAATTTTAGTTAACCCCAGACAATTTTTTTTATTGCGCTGTGTTCTTACTTGTGTTCAGTAAACGGCCAATGAAAAGCAGCTGTTCACATAATCTATTTATAATCTCTCACTGACGTCACGTGCAAAACACTCCTGAGACGCCAACCTTCTAAACGACAGCCTTTCTGCTGTTATGTCAATCTGAACGACAGACTCACCCTACCTGCAGAGAAGTGACTCTGACACAGTGAATAGCCATGATATCCATATGACGTTATCTAAACGTCACAGGTCATGAGGTCACATCAACAAACAAATGTAAACACCATCATTATGATCATTATCAACATTACAAGACACAATGTTACATTGTAAACAATAGCCTTCTTGTAGCCTTTAGGACTGTATAATCCGTACATAACGTATTATCGCTTCTTCCAATGATTTTTCAAAAAAATAACATCATCTGCAATTCTAGATTTGACGTCGGCATATTGGCACTATTTTGTGCTTCGGTCGTGTCTATTTCAGATATACACAATCAATTCTGTTAATGTTTTTAGCGTGGGGATTGACTAAAAGTTAATTTATTTCAGTTCTAAACAAAAATTTAAAACTTTAACGCAATTTTAAAAAAATAGCCAAATTCTGGCTGGGATTACTGAGCAAAATGGCCATTCACTGTATACGTGCGAAAAAAAAAAGCCAGCTACCATTTAATTTTCGTACGTTAGTTACGTACGCTGTTATGTTAGATCTTGTGTAGTGCAGAAAATCGGAATCATAAAAACGAAACTACACACATTGAACATTATAATACACTAAAAACACATATTTCAATATATTACGCACCTTTTTATTTTTAGGGAACTATATAAATTTCCTGTCAAAATAAGCCCCCATTTTGAATTTGGCCCCTTAACGGAATTAGCCATCAAATTTGGGAGGAAATCTCCTATTGGGTTCAGCGGGTCGAATTCTTATAAAACCCTTCTTCAAACCGAGGTCCGAGTGAATATGTCACATATTTTACCCCACTAAATAACATCATGAATATTTAAATTTCCCCAAGGGGTGCCAGGGTGGCATCATCCGGGTGCTGAACCTACACATACTGAAGTTATATAATCTATCAGAAACATTAGGTGGATTATATTTCCATGTTTGTCGACCTGCTCCCGGACTAATTCGGGTACATTTTTAACATACAGGTATCGTTCTCTGTATATATACCTATCACTCTGTAAAGACAGAATTTGAAAAGCTGTCTTTTAAAGGGGCATTTTGGGAGATTAGATAAGGAGTTCACAGTTCTCGCTATAATAGTTACAAAATAGATAACGTAAATAGAATATGCTCTGAACCGAGATATTAGCTTTTGAATTTTAGCCAGGCCTCGATCAGCATTACTAAAGTCGGTACGATAAAAAACAAAGTCTCGATTATCCACTTTTACGTTTCATTATTTTTCAAAAAATGTATTCCAGTCATCTAAATATCGCAGGCTAGCGATGGCATCGAGAGTTGACTAATGTCTGGATAAGTTAATTAATGTCTAATGAATAATTTAGATAACATTTAAGGCCTAAAGAAAGACCCGCAATTGGCAGATTTAGCTCTTGTATAATGTATGTTTAACGAAGGCTGACACAGTTATGACGTCGTAACTTAGTTGTGAGGATAAATTCAAAAATCTAATTCACCAAATCGATGCAGAATTGTTCAAAGAAGAAGCATGCCAATTTCTTCATGTCGGTCGGACTTGAATTGACGGAGCCTTAGGCTTTTTCGAAGAGCATATCACCCAAACACGTAGAACAAGATAAGTAGCGATTAGCGACGAGTTCCTCGTCCAAAAATTGATTAAAAGATTTATGTTTTTTATAATCGTCACATGCAATAAATCAAAGTAAATTGTTAATTGATTTTGTGGATTCACGTCAATTATTTTGTTCGCTTACTGAAATGATAAAACAATTTATGATTTTATTATTTGCTATATGTAATAACTCACATCAAAACTAAACCATCATTTATTGTACTCACTTACCGATATTAAAAACAAACAGAAGATAAAAACAACAACATCAAAACCCACGACGACAGTGTGATCATTGTGGCGATATAATAAATTACAAAATAAAAGACTACACTTCGTACAGTTCTATTCAGGGAGATAAAACACTTCGCATAGATAGTTCTATTGTGGAATACAAAGCACTCATATTTATTAATTATTATGAAAAGAGAGAAAACATAAAACACGCCAAAAATACTGAATGAGATTAAACACTGATATTAAATTATTATACAGAAAACATTTCATCAACAATTCTATTCATACTCAAGGGGAGATGAAACTATCGATACTATTTAATTGTTCTGACTGTATTTGCAAGGCATAAAAGACCCCCCCCACCCCTCCTAAACAAACAAAACAAATACAACTACCATAAAAAAAATTGTTAACACAGGGGCGAACATATCGATTTTGATTGTGGGGGTGGGGGTGTTCAGCACAAATGAGACCGACTGATGCACAGGCCCCTAATACGAATGACGCAGGCATGGGCCGAGCACCACAGGCCCCAGGTTATTACAGGGATCCGGGGGAAATTACAGGGATCCGGGGGAAATTACGGGGATCCGGGGGAACGCTCCCCCGGAGAAAGTTTTGAATCTAGAGTTCTTGAATGCCATTATCTGGATATTGCAGAATTCTAATGGTCCGAAAACGCATTTGAATTCATGTTATTTATTAAGAATTTTGCAAGAACGTACAAAGTACTGTGAATCTCTGACAACTTATGAAAATGATAATTAGATCATTTACATGGACCTATATCTTCGATATTTTGTTGTGATGAATATAAATACATTAACAAAGATATGAATATGTCTTCATATTTTCATCAAGCGTCCGCGCTTAGTCAAGTCTGACCACAGGTCGGCGATTTTGTCACGCAAGATCGATTGTGTCCGTCAAGCTCACACACAAGAGTCAATAGTTCATTAGTTCATTGAGGAGTTCCTGTTTCATTATCGAACGCATAACAGTTTTCACTAATTTGAGCTTTGAGAAAACCTAGCGTGTATTGTGATATCCAATCAAAGCAATCATATTTATTCTTATATTAATTATTTGTGTTTTTTCCTTTCTATTTTGGCATTGTTTATTTACCTCATTAATTTATTTTGTCGTCGATACATAATTTTTAGACTGACTGCACTTATTTCGATGCCGAATACCTTTTTTCAGGGGATACACTACCCCCTACCCCCTCGCATATTTACGCCCCTTAAACTATTAAAAAAAACTAAATGGAAAGATATAATTATTAACACTCCTGGATGGATTTATAAAATCAATTTTTTAATCTGGTATTCAATCGGTAGAAATGATATTCATTTAATTTAATATTCTACTATACTGCACTATTTGGCTTAATGAGAGAGAGAGAGAGAGAGAGAGAGAGAGGGAGAGAGAGAGAGAGAGAGAGAGGGCGTCCACTAGGTCATTCCGGGACTAACATATGGTTCAATTTTATTTCAATAATTCGCTGGAGCGTAGGGATCTTTAGCAGTGGGAGAGGAACCCGGAGGACCCGGAGAAAACCCACGACCCTACCCCTTGTCACAAACTTGTAATTAGATAAGGTAACCGCGGTGGCTCAGTGAATAAGACGCTGATTCGCTAACCTAGAGGTCACCTGTTTGATCCCGCTGTTGGCCGAGAAAATTCATCGGGATATTCGTGTGTGGTACTGGTATAATCATTCGGATGGGCCAAAAAAAGTCTCATGTAAACGTGCACGTAAAAGAACCCTTGCCATTTGGAATTCAAAATAAGAGTAGGCCTTAGCGTCGTTGTCCCTCATCACACACTGTATGGCGTATGCCCGCCTTCATTAACCCATTCGGTGCAGAACAGTAGGACGTTAAACTTCATTTCATTTCATTTATAATAAATGAAAGCAATATTAAGTGTATTTTGTCGGATGTCACGCTATATGCTCACAAAGACACAAACAGCCGAATGAAATGGAAATATCTTCACAGGAAACAATAGATTGATTATCGCGATAACTTTAAACATATTTTAACAAAAAAAGAAACTTGATTATAAAGAACGGGATAATGTATAGTTTCGTTTAATTTTGTTTCTTCTTTTAAACGAAGATGGGGTAGTTTGGTGCTATAGATCATAAGGTCTGTCATTGAGTCAAGTGGTCTGGTTTCAATTCTCCGCTTGTACGTGACAAGGAGTGGCGTCGCCTATCCAACCTCGTGGGTTTCCTCCGGGTATACCACTACTAAAGATCCCTACACGCAAGCGAATTATTGAACTAAAATTAAACCATATGTTAGTCCCGAATTGACCTAGTTTGTGTCGAGTGGACGTTAAAACCCATTTTATTAAAATTGAACAATATGTTAGTCCCGAATTGACCTAGTTTGTGTCGAGTGGACGTTAAAACACATTTTATTCTCTCTAGTATATAATTAAATGAATATAGAACGAAACGAAGTTGAAGCCAAACGGATTTGAAGCGAAACGAAGTTAATGCAAAACGAATTTTAATAAAAACCCAAAACGTATTTTAAACGAAACAAAGTTAAATCCAACCGGATTTTAAAGGAAACGAAGTTAATGCAAAACGAATTCTAATAAAAACGAATTAAATGCAAAAATAATTTTAATTTACTTGTCTTTACTACACTAGGATCTGAAAGAGTTGTTATATAACCCGCGTTCTGGAGAATGTGAGGGATTAGCCAATGAAACGGTTTGCTACAGCGAGTTTTTGGCGTCATGTGCACGGAACTGTGAGTAACCCACTAGAAACATCAACGCGTATTGCTTAATGAAATGCCTGACGTCATAGGTCAAAAGCCGCTTGTATGACACCTGACGCGACCTTCCACTACAACCGATGAGATATTCATGTAGTAGAGGCCATCGAAAGTATAAAAAAAGCGAAGCGCCATATAGATCTTTATTTTAATGAGATTGGGGCCCAAGAAACCAGTTTGCGCAGAGCTACCCATCCCGCCTCTGACCGTGTATTGTGTGTACGTCCGCGGGTTTGTCTAGTGTGGCGGAGTTCTCCTTTATTTACAATTTACTGATACATTAGTGGGATAACAAAACATAATTCTGTTCTACTCAGTTTCACATCTGTCATACACACACAGATTAAAGAAACTTTTTCAACTGTATTAAATGAAAGTGGAATAAATAGTTCTCAAAATTCTCGAAGTATGTATACTTAGTGTTTTCGACTAAAATCGCGATTTTTAGGACTTAAAATGTCGGTCAACTAGCTTAGTGTCTGTTCTCAATTAGATCTAACTGTGTATTATGTTATTGTTATTGTTTATTAAAAATTTAACGTCCAATGCATAATATTGTAAAAGTGGGCTCTTTGGGTGTTGTTATCTATCTGAATATAAGGATCCAATATTAAAGTTTCTAAGTAATTTATTAAGTGAAGATATGATTATTAAAATTCAAACAATAATAACATATAACATAAATACAATGTATAGGGTGGTGTAGCTTATAATAATATATATATATATATATATAATTTCACAATAATGTAAAATATGTATTAATCTTTAATAGAGCTAACTCGCTTGTGAAGAGGTATAAATTACGGAAACATATTTAAATACATCCAGATAAGATTAATAATTTTTTCCTCAATTTTTCAATATTCCCTACCCTAACTGTTGACATGCCAAATTTTAAAATCACCAATAAGATTACAGGTGATTTAGAAAAAAAATTCGACTTTCCTTGTACCAGGAAAAAATTATTAATCTTATCTGGATGTATTTAAATATGTTTCCGTAAAAGATAATTAGTGTCTAAAAATAATCAAAAATGGTTCGCGCTAAAATAAACGGAAAAGTAAGAATTTATATGATTTAATACTTGTTTATTCACCTGCGAATATTGTACAATATATATGTTTAATAAACCGAAAAGTACTATATATTCGATAGATTACTTGTTTATTAAAGAAATTTGTAATTTAGATTATTTAAGCTATTAGTGACTAAAAAGTACGATATATTTTACTATCGATTAATGCTTGTTGCTCACTAGTGAATAAATATCTAATAGTTATATTTGATAAAGATCTAATAGTTTTATTTGATAAAGATCTAATAGTTATATTTGATAAAGATCTAATAGTTATATTTGATAAAGATCTAATAGTTTTATTTGATAAAGATCTTACATTTAATTAATTCGACATCAGTAATTTATACCTCTTCACAAGCGAGTTAGCTCTATTAAAGATTAATACATATTTTACATTATTGTGAAATTATATATATATATATATATATATATATATATTATTATTATAAGCTACACCACCCTATACATTGTATTTATGTTATATTGTTATTATTGTTTGAATTTTAATAATCATATCTTCACTTAATAAATATATATATTTAAAATAAACTATATAATCTATAGAATATACATTCTTTAAAATACATTAAAATAAAATATCTAAAATAAAATGTTTGTGCATATTTCTTTAATATGCACTGTTACAATATATGATATTTTGGTAAAGTTGATTTAAAGTAGCTAAGTCTCCAACTCAATATCATCCAAAATCTTCGACATTCAAAACACGAATTATTTGTCAATTTAAATCAACATTAATGTTGTAATCTTACCGGGAAAAGATGGGCTTCTGATATCCATTATTTAAGACAAAATAAACATTTTACCATTGGTACAGGAATCGTGTATCATAATGCGTTTTAGTGCCATTTGTAACACGGGACTCGAAGAACGAGGCTAGACATATTCCACAAGTCATGCCAAACCTTGACGCCATATTCTTATCTGGAGAGCATGCACAATAAATACTATCGGTGTAGACTGGAATAACCAGACGCTAGAGATTGCCATTCGATTGAGACTTCTGGCGTATTTCGCGGAACATAACTGATTTGAAATTAGAGTAAAAACGGAAATTATTGAATGTAAATCAGTTTATATACATTCATATTACATTATTATATGCGTCGCGACCCATTTGTGTCAATTTCTAGTTCCTTTGATTAAGTTATTTACTTATAAGCGTAATAAAAAAAAAAGAGGAAAATTGGTAAAAATATAAAAATATCAAGTTTTTGTATATCAGAATGTCGCTTTAAATGTGTATTATAAACATCTATATCTATAGATATATTTCAATGATTAATATTCACGTGGGATTTACACCAATCGACACCGACATCAATGATTTTTAGGTAGTAAAAGCAATTTGTCTATTTCTTTATCCTGTATTGTGTATTATGAAGCTTTGACGCTACAGAAATATACATTTATTATTTTTATTAGTAGTATTATTATCTACATGCCTTAACATGAATGTTGTTGATGTATTTGGTTTATAAATGTTATCAATAATCAATAACAAAATATGTTATGCTGTGAATTCAACGAACAGATAGGCTTTAATAAAAAAAAACATAGCAATACAGACGATGGCACGCGACTGAGATTATGATAGGCGCCTAACATCTTCACGGTTATAGAATGTCGTTTATGCAACCGGCAATCGAACTTCACGTATTTAACAACTCTAAAACTGCAGTATGTTTAGTGGTACTGCCCTCGGGAATTTAAGTGGCAACTAGTAAAGGACTTAATGAATTCATATCAGCGACAAAGTGTTGAGAACTCGTGGAAATATATTGGCAACAAGGTGTTTTTGGGAACTCGTTTAAATATATTGGTGACAAAGTGTTAAGGACTAATTGAATTCTCATCGGTGACGACATTTTTAAAAACAAATTGAATTGATGACAACGTTGTAAGGACCCATTGAATTTATACTGATGACGTTTAAAGAACTCGTTCAACGTTCATCCTACAAATGTAAAGGGGTTTACCTCTTAACGTGTGCGGTCCATTCTACATTTTGTTAAGGAGTTCACCTCTTATTGTGTGCGATCCATCCTACGTTTTGTAAAGGGGTTTACCGCTTAACGTGTGTGGTTCATTCTACGTTCTGTTATGGAGTTTACCCCTTAACGCGTGTGACCAATCCTACATTTTGTAAAGGAGTTTACATTTAACGTGTGCAGTCTATCCTACGTTTTGTTAATGAGTTTACCGCTTAACGTGTGCGGTCCATCCTAAATTCTGTAAAGGAGTATACCCCTTAAAGTGTTCGGGCCATTCTACATTTTGTAAATTAGTTTACCACTAAAAGTGTGCGGTTCATCCTACATTTCCATCCTACGTTTTCTAACGATGTTTACTGCTTAACTTGTGCGGGCCACCCTACATTTTGTTTAGGAGTTTGCGTCTTAACATTTTATTTAGAAGTTTGCGTCTTAACTTGTGCGGGCCATCCTACATTTTGTTTAGGAGTTTGCGTCTTAACGTGTGCGGGCCATTCGACGTTTTGTTTAGGAGTTTGCGTCTTAACGTGTGCGGGCCATCTTACATTTTGTTTAGGAGTTTGCGTCTTAACTTGTGCGGGCCATTCGACGTTTTGTAAAGGAGTTTACATTTTAACGTTTTAGGTAGCCTATATACCCTAGGCCTAAAATTCAATCGCTAAATTCTCGGTTCAGAGTGGATCAATTTGACTGAAATATTCAGCACATTCCCTTTACATTATCTACATTTTAACTATTATAGTGAGAACTGCCAGCTCTTCAGGTAATCCCCCATAATGTATCTTTAAATAGAATTATATCAAATTTAAAAATCATGGAAAAAGTGACTATAAATATTAGCGGCACTAAGTATGAATTGAGCATGACGACGTTTCATCAGCTAACAGAGCTAAAAGATTCCAAGTTTCTACAAAATGCCGAAAGGGTTAGCGCTAACGAGTATTTTCTGGAGAGATCACCGACTGTTTTCGGGTCGGTACATCAGTTTCTGACCACTGGGGAACTACATCAACCCCCACACACTTGTCCCCATTCCTTTTTAACTGAACTGGAATTCTGGGGGGTGGGTATCTGTGACGTACAGAAGTGTTGTCAGAATACGATATTAATGGCGATTGATGAAAGAAATACCTTAAACAAATTTGAACAATATACCAAAAATAACAATAATCTTATTTATGAAAAAGGTAAAATCATGTGTTCAACTAGGTATATGTTATGGGTGATTCTCAATGAACCTGGTTATTCGAAGCTATCAAAGGTAAGTCAGGAATGTTTCACCTGTTTATTGCCAATCTGATTAAAACACAGATTCTATTTCGTTTCGATTTTTATTGTTCAAAATTTCGCTACACTAGGATCTGGAAGAGTTGTTATATAACTTCCGTTCTGGTTGATGTGAGGGATTAGGCAATGAAACGGTCTGTTATGGCTAGTTCTTGGAGCTGTGGGTATCCCGCTAGAAACATCAACGCAGATTGGTTAATCAACTATCTGACGTCAAAGGGTCAAAAGCCGCTCGTGTGACCCCTGACACGACATTCCACTACAACTGGTGGGATCTTCATGTAGTGTAGGCCATCGAAAGTATAAAAAATGAAACGAAATATAGATCTGTATTTTAATCTGATTAGTTTATTGCATGTATGTAGACGAGACCGGTTGGTGTTTGGTTGCTAGTGTTGTCTAACGCATGCGTTGTAGATTAGAAAACCTGGCAGTGAGCCAAGTGGCGTGGTTTCGATTCTCCGCTTGTACATGACAAGGAGTAAGGTCGCTTGTCTAACATTGAAGGTTTTCTCAGGATTCTCTTATGTTCTCCCACTGCTAAAGTTAGTCGAGTGGATTCTAACCCCCGCCCCACACCCCAGTTACCCGAAGGGGGAATATGCACATGCCAATCAATATAAAAATATTTATTACAGTGTGCTATGAGAGAAATTTTGCCCGGACAGAGGCACTACGCTCTACTCTTATATCGAATTCCAACTGTCAAGGGATCTTTTATGTGCACGCTAATGTGTACGTTGGAACTCAGTGTTTCGTCCACACCCGAATGACTAGACAGATGTCCTTGTGCAGGCCCCCTGACACGAGGAAACCACTCCGGAAACTTTCTCGGTCAACACCGGGACCGAAGCCGCGACCTCCAGGCTAGCGAGCTAGCGTCTTACTCACTTAGCCTTCGTGGCTCTCGTGACAAAATAACACATGAAATAATATATACTGCTACACCAAAGCATTATGGAATGCTCTGGATAATTTTCTGTTTGGATCAAATCTGAAGTTGTTATTCAACATAAAAAAATTCACTTTGTCATTATGGCACGTGCTTTATCACATTAGTGTTTGTAATTCATTATTCATATTTCTTAATTGTTATACTTTCTTGTGAGTAGTGAACATGCATTATACAAGAGCTAAATTTGCCTATTTCAGGTCTTTCTTTAGGCCTGAAATGTTATATAAATTAATTAGAGATAATTTACTTAACTAGATCATAATCAACTCTCGATGCCATCGTTAGCCTGCGATATTTAATGGATTTGAATATATTTTATGATGGATAATTTAACGTAAAAATGGATAATCGAGACTTGGTTTATTATCGCCCCAAAGTTAGTAATGACGTTCGAGGCTAGCTTACAATCGCTAATATCTCGGTTCATTGTGAAACAATTTTACTGAAATGTTCAAGATATTCTATTTACATTATCTATTTTGTAATTATTATATATTGAGAACTGTCAGCTCTTTATCTAATCTTACCTAATGCCCTTTAAATATTAATTGTGAATAGGGTTCTTCTTATCGGGTGATATCAATAGACTTAACGACCTCGGTGATTGATCGGAAATTCAAAGCACTTTGACAAAACACAATTGGGGCCCACTTAGATCGTAAGTTTTGAATGTGAATGATTGTCGCCTTTTACTAATATCGATGAGAGGATGGGTGGCCGAATGGTTTATGGTTTAACACGTGCTCTTTGGACCACAAGGTCTGTAAAGAGTCAAATTCGTGATTCTCAGTTTGTTGTCTACGTGACCAGGAGTAGGGTTACCTGTCTATTCGTGTGGGTTCGTCCAGGTGTCCCCGGTTTCCTCCAACAAGCGTATTACTATTATTATTGTATTTTAGTCCCGATATGACATAGTTTGTGTCGATGATTGGACGTTAAGCCCCATTCCGTCTGTATCTGTGTCTGCACTTCTCTGTTCCTGTCTCTTCCCCCCCACCTTCTCTCTCTCTCTCTCTCTCTCTCTCTCTCTCTCACACTACTTTTACCAATTTCCGAGAAATTTCATCGGAATTTTCCGACGAGGGTTCCCCTTGTCAGTGTCGCAGAACGGAGGGCTTGACAAGAACAGAAGTCTAGTCGTTGGGATGGGACGAAAAACCGAGGTCCCATGTACACATTGGCGTGCACGTAAAAGACCCCTTACAGTTGGAATTCGATACACGAGTATGGCTAATTAGTTTATTAATTTCAGTATTTATGAACTATTTTACTAATTTCAGTATTTATGAATTATTTTACTAATTTCAGTATTTATGGACTAATATTTTACTAATTTCAGTATTTATGGACTAATTATTTTACTAATTTCAGTATTTATGACTAATTATTTTACTAATTTCAGTATTTATGGGCTAAATATTTCACTTATTTCCGTATTTATGAATTATTTTACTAATTTCCGTATTTATGGGGTAATGTTTTACTAATTTCAGTATTTATGGACTAAATTAGAAATATATTGTGTTTATTTCTAGGTGTATGCTGTGATAGCTGGGATATTTGTACTAATGTCCATATTTGTTCTCACGGCACAGACACACCCATTCTTTCAACGAAAGCTAAACATGGAGGAATGGCAGGATTACCTTGACGACGAATTTCAACCGGAAGACATGGATGCGTTTTACGACGACGGATTATATTACTATGACACGATAGCAGCTGACATCCCGCAATCACAAAATAAAACTAGATTCCCTCGACCTTTCACTACCGTTCAATATTTGGTCATAATGGATTACGTGACGACGGCCTTCTTTACATTAGACTTAATGATGAGATTTCTTGTATGTCCATATAAACTGAAATTCATATTTGATTTCTTCAACTTGATGGATCTGATTGCGTTGGTGGCAGTTTTTGTTCACGTGACCATTGAAGGGATTCTAACAAAAGAACGGTACCGGGCAAGTCTTTTGGACCTAGTGCTTGCATTCCAAGTACTTCGTATCCTCCGTTTTCTCAGAATGATAAAAAGAGTTCGTGGTTTTCGAGTGTTGGTCTATGCCATGCGCGTGGGATTTCGAGAACTAATGACCGTCGCCATGTTTGTGTTCCTGGCTGTCATATCGTTTGGGTGTATAATCTATTTCTTGGATGGCAAAACTCGAATCAAACATATCCCAGATGGCATTTACTGGGCCCTAATCACAGTCACAACGGTCGGGTATGGGGATATTGTTCCGGGAACACCCCAGGGCAAGCTTGTTGCATGTTGTTGTGCGCTACTTGGCGTTTTGCTGACAGCTGTAACTGTTCCTGTTTTTGTGAATAATTTTGTTCTGTATTATTCTCATGCCAGTGTGTTGAGTTTACAAGAAGATATAAAAAAGAACCCACGGCTTCATCCAAGTCACGTGCAACCAAACGTACGCGTCATCACTATACCATCACTATCCAACAAAAAGACAGCGTGTAATAAGACATGTCCAGTGACAGATTAGCGGATTATGAACCGGCCTTGACCTTAGACCACACAGTGTATGCGTCATGGCCTGAACTATTTCCATATATCAATGTCTTAAAAAGCTGGGGTTAGTCTTATCCATTTCTCCGCTTTTTGTTCGTAATTCTTGCCTAATGCTTTTGATGTCATCTTCCCGGCGTCAAGGTAACCAAGTGCAACATTGTATTTTGAGCCGTTTATTATGTTGACCAAAGAGTAGTTAAAAGATGCCCCCATGGTGTCATCTCTGTGTTGGTGCTGATTCAAATTCTATTGCGCACAATCGAGCTTTCTAATTAAAACAGCTCAACTTCCGTTTCGTTTAATCTAGCGTGATTTGGAAATAACTGCAGCTGTAATTAAACCATCGATTTTTACATCAAAATCCCCTGAACATAGGCCTACAACACATTGTAAAAGTCAGATGTGTGTCTACCTCTCAACCTAAATTAGTCGTATCTCAACATTTGTCTCTACCTCTCGACCTTAGATTTTAAATGTCCACAATTCAAAAGAAATCAACATAGTAAATTTAAATAAATTGACTCTTTATTTAATCTTTAAGAGGAATTTCAGTCCAAAAATGGCTAGATTCCGTTCAGTATTTATAAAGATATGTGGAATTGACATTTCATTAGCCCATGCTGCTCGACAGGAACAAGACGTCGCCATCTTTAGTCGGTAGCGGAGAAACATGAAGGGCCTATTTTAAATCCGATTGAATTCAAGCTTGGAGATTATCTAGCGATGGTATTTTTGTTTTCTTTATCAAATGTTAAAAAAATCCATCTGAGTACATATTAGCGTGAATTAAGCCGTAAAAAAGTTGATATTTTAGCGGAAATGAAAATGGCGCATCGGAACTTGAACCCAATTGAAACTTTATTTAAATGCATCCTTCATTTAACCCAAAATATCCTTTTATTTAGCCCAAATGGACACTTGTAGACGTCTACATGTGATTTTAATAGCTGATTAGAAATCGATACGTGGCTCTAAAACGTAGACTGACTGCCACTATTTGCTTCGCTTGAGTTATTCTCAAAGTGTGATAGTCCCCATGGATGCAGAATGACCAGAAATCGATACATCGCCTTGTAACACTTTTATTATAATCGAGGGAATTGGATGACCGAATGGTTAGCGCGTGCACGTTGTGTATCATAAGGTCTGTCATTGAGTCAACTGCGTGGTTTCGATTCCCCTGTTGTACGTAACAAGGAGTAGAGTCGCCTGTCCAACCTCGTGAGTTTTCTCCGGATCTTCCGGGTATCCCCCACTGCTAAAGACCCCTACGCCAGCAAATTATTGAAATAAAACTGAACTTTATGTTAGACCCGAAATGAACTATTTTGTGTCGAGTGGACGTTAAACCCCATTTCTCGCTCTCTTCATTATTATCGAATGTTTTTGTTTTTTTTTGGTTTTTTTATTTCGCCAAAGAACTGTAAACAAACAAAACTTCTTTTAGGATGTATGTTTTTAATATTTACATAGATATTTTTTAATATGTCATATCCGTTCCGTGTTTCTGGTTTTTTTTTTAATAGTCGACCAATCATTATATAATAGCATTGTTCTGTATTGATTTACAAAAAATAAAAAGACATGGTGAATTGTTAATTGTTTTGATTTTTGTAAAACATGTCCTCTCTCAAACCAAAACCAAGCGTTAATTAGGAGATAAACACTTCCTGTTTCGCATTTAGAGGGGTGTTATTGTCCAATAGACATGTCCTGTTGGCGTCGCAAGATTCACCCTTAAGGATGTTACAATTGTATTTGCATGGCTTGCTAGCATATTTTGCGTCATATCTTATTTAAAATGTATTCCTATCAATACTGTCGTATTTATAAAAATACAAATAATAATATTTTAGTAAGCTAACATGTCTTTAATGGTAGTGAAATAATAATTATTTATTAAAGGAAAGCATATCACGTCCGTTCTATTTGGCACCATAGTCTTCATTGTTTTCATTGGGGTGTTCCCACTTTGCGGCAGGCTTTGATGTCAAATTTTGTCGCTAATCCAAAGTTAATCCTAGAAAAATGGTGTTATAAACTACATGTATAGGTCCATATCTTTTTTAAGAATAAAACTGTATTGAATTTAACAAATTTAACTTTTATTAAATAACATTATATAATTTACACATATAAAAATATATAGAATTTACAGCCCCACTAAATAGGAAATATTTGTTCCATATTGATCTACACTTAAAGTGCCATTTAATAACTGTGTTTTCAAATGGTCTATTATTGTATCAAGTTGTCGATATTTCTTAACTCGAGGCCTTTTGGTACCACCAAATAATATCTGTGAAATTGTGTTTTCGACTCGACATAAGATTGTTCTTGTTTTATTAAGTTAATGAACTTGTAAATATTAGGATGACATGCTGTCATTTTATTCAACTTAGAATGCCAACCTTCTACGTGGTTGGTAGTGCGGGGCCCTGTTGTATCAAAATGGTTCCACACATTACGGCCATTGTAATTATCAACCCATTAAGAGCTCATTAACGCTGAACACTAGTGAACAGTTCTTGAGTGACTACTTTTAAACAGAGTATAATTTTAAGATCAATTAAAGGATTAACAGTCTGCCTGCATAGTGGGAAAACTCCGTTTTCATTCTACGAATTATCATTTTACGAACTGACCAATTGGATTACGTTTGATGTCACACTATATATATACATCGGCCAGTTTTCTTGAAGGCGGTGAGCATATCACGTGAACTCTCTAAATGGCGGGTTTGGGGGACGGCAGCGCTTAAATCCCAGTCACCTGATTCCTGAATTATTAGGTAAGACAGGCGTACGGTGGGCAATTCTGGGCACGTAAGCCCCTAATAACCTTTTCTGGCGTTGGCCTCAGCTTCGATTACTAGGACCCTCACCCCACCCCACCCCCAACAACACCACACCCTTTGTGAGCTATTTTCCTATTCGTTTATACTGTGCTAAAACTGCGAGCTGTGTTAAAAAGAGTTAAACACTAAAACCTGTAATAAGAAATGAACCATTTGTTTTCAATATGGTTCGGATACGGAAAATCCAGGGCCTTTTTTTACAGAAATATTTTAGTTTTTAGCAGAATCTTGGATTGAATCAGGTCCTTACGTTCTAACGGACTATGTCGGTTGTAGGAGAGTGTGTCAGGTCCCTCTGTTGGACCAAAAAGCACGTGTATAAATGGTACTGTATTTAGAAGTGCACTGATATTTTATAACACATTCCATCTTATTTAGCTATAACAATAGTAGGCTATCTTTTTTATATAAACACTAAAAACCTGAATTATTTACAGCAATACAATCTACAGAATTGTTCTTGAAATTTTAGAAACTATGAGTAAAATACGTGTTCTAGGTCGTCCTACACGTTTGACTGTTCACGGTCTAGAGTCCAATTCAGCTCACTGGAGCACTGCTGCAAGCTTATACAATGAATACAGAGAAATAATTGCACGTTACTTACTCAGTTTTTTTGTAGACGGGATGAGCAAAACGTTTCGTAACATTCTACCTTTGTGTGTTCTCGCCTAACCTTTTCTTTAAAAATAAAACCATTAGACGTAAATTCGGGACATGATGTGTCTACACATGACGAATCTGCTAACTTTTAAAACATGTGATAGCCCTAGGCCTACTAGTAGTCTGGATATTAGTGTGTTAGTTTTAGAACCACGTCTATGTAGTCTATTGATCATATTTTGCAAAGATAACCAAGGGGATACAGCCATTAGTCATTCATGTTCCTGAAGCAACGACCGCGAGTTTTACAACATCTAGCCTCGATAATATGTAGGCTATACGGAGTTACAGTGAGACCAAGTCGTACAGATAAATAATATTTGTCTAGCACAGGTTGGGGGACAGGCAATGTTGAATAATTTTTTTCTTGTTATTAAACAGATTATTTGTTTTAAAAATCCAAGGGAACTTAAGGGAAAACAACTCTTGCAGTAGGCCTACGAGAAACTACGCTGACAAACCCCAAAATGGCAGATCATGTTTCCAGAGCAATGACGTTGCATCGTAAGGAGTCGGCGATAATAGCGCATTGTGTCTGTCTGGATAATTGCGATTGAGTTGTGTATAGTTTGTTAAAGAGATTGATGAATTTCAATTAGGCTAGTTTAGTTATCGTGTACGATTCCTGTAGAATGTTATTATGTGATGATGTTGGTTATTCATTACTTTACGCTTCGCATTAATTACGCCAGTACATCACGCTGTAAATGGGGATTTGGCGCGTGACGGTTTCTACGCATCAACAGAAATGGCAACGACGGAATTTATGACGTCAATCAGTCAAGAATTTTTTACAGCGATGCCTTCCGCCATTAAAGATACCTCTTGCACTTGCAGCGGTGAATAGGGCCAAGTTTGTATAGCCTATTTGAAAAATGAAAGGCGAAATATTATTCCTGTTTGTAATAGGGGTGGTTGTTCATCAAGGCAATTGCAAAACACGTAAGTAGACTGATGATGACGGCTGGAGAACAGCTCGGCTCTAGTCTAGGCTACTCGACTCGATTTGAATTTCAAAAAGGCCTACCGGTTAGGCCTTACTTATAATTACTTTTAAACTACTGTAGACTAGCACCAGCGCAACCACACAGACAACTAACCCTGGGCCTGGTGGCTGCAGTATTAGACCTAAATGAAATTATTATTATTTACTATGCCGCGTAGGCCTGTAGGCCTCTAGTAGGCCTACTGCCTACTTAGCTAGTAGTACGTAGTACTAACTCAATCTCCCAAACAGAGTTGTCTTCCCTTGCAGTTCACACGAATGCTGGATAGCGAGACTTGTGTGGAGAATGGTACTAACTTACTAGTACTAGTTCTAGTGGTAGGCATAATCGAATGGTAGTCAGTAATTTCGTTGCTTTTCTTTTCGACCGTAGACTACTTTGTAGACGCCTTTCACACTTTGTGTGTGGAGGAGCATTTTAAAATTTGTATTGTTTTCTTTTTGTTTAGCCTACTTTGTAGACGCCTTTCACACTTTGTGTGTGGAGGAGCATTTTAAAATTTGTATTGTTTTCTTTTTGTTTAGCCTACATGATGCATGCAGCCTAGCTGATGCGCAAGCATCCATCTAGGCTATAATATAGGCCTAGACGCTATAGAATAATAATATATAATAATTAATACAAGTACTGAAGTAGGCTAGAAGGTGCGTAGAAGTAGTAGAACTTGAGAACACCAACCGCCGGGCGACCACCCTCTACATGAATGACTGTCATAGACTAGGCTAATATTTCACTTAAATTTATTGATGGTTGATGTACCGTTTGAAATAGAAACAGATATGAGATAGTCAGGCCAGCACACTTTGAAGAGTAACAAAGGAGGTGTCTAGGCCTATCTCTCTAGTCTCTAGATAGAGTGACGTCTAGAGTGTCGTCTAGACTGAGTTAAGATTATAAAGCGACTATCATATATCATCAATTTGATGGGAATGCCAGTGTTTCGTCAATAAATGAAATTCCGAACGACCTGCACCACTAACATGGACAACCGCTTGGTTAGCGAGCCAGTGTGTTACTCACTGGACCACCGTTTCATCAAGACAATACTTCGGTCATCTAAGACAAACATGGATCGGTCGGTAGTTTCTATCTATGTGCATGTGTAAGGAGAAATTTGCCCAGACAGTGGCATTCCGCCATCTCTTTTCAACTTCAAACTGTTCAAGAGCTCTTCAGCGTCGTTAAAGATGGGTTCCCAGAAAAGTATTTATCGGGTGGTTATTTCCAATAAAAGTATGGCAATTTTGGAAAGTAGAGATATCCAATCTTACTAGAAAAATACTGGATTCCCCGAAAAACACTCATGGAGCGTATACAGGACAAAAATGTAAGGGTTCCCCTAATCAACAGCCCGACGATTAGGAACATCTGCACGCATGATGTCAAAGGTCACAAGCGAACATTGAGCGCTTGATGTACAAGTTGATAAAATTTATGAAGAGTTAGACGTACAATACTTTCTGAGATAAAAATGACGGAAAAAGACGCGGGTTGTGGATAATCCGAGAATTTAATTAGGATTCGATATTTGTAATAAATAGTAAGCGATTAAAGACAACATCGTCTTATCTATGCAATGAATTCTCCTCTGACTCCCAAGACGTGACGTAAACATGACCTGGTTTGATCGAATTTTAATTGCAGGGCCTTCCTTCGCAATTACAATGTTTGAGAAGGATTTGAAGCATAATTATGACAAATTAATTAGTTTGAATATGTTTTTGGTCCATATATACCATTAAATCACCCAGTTTGTACGCGGGAACCCATCTTTAACGCTAATGTGCACATGGGTGAACGAACCTCCGTTTTCTGTTCCACTATAAAGGCTAGACATACTTTCCTTATCAGCCCCACAGACAGAAGCACTACCGCTTACACATTTAGCGGGGGCTTGAGAAGGGTCGAATGTATTTATCGGGTCAGACTGGAAATCGAACCCGGAACATTCGTGGCCGCTCGAGCGAAGACCATATTATATTGACCCATTGGGTGGAACCAGTGCCTGATATTATGTACCGATATAGCGTTCCTTTGGGTTTGGGATAATTCATCTTATTTTGTCCCAACTGGCTCGTGAAATTTCTAGTCAACACAGACCGCCACCCCTTTCCTAAATACGCCAAGGCTCAACGAAAATGATACTCTCAACTTACAATTTAGTAATGTTGTTAAATTTTGAATCAATTACAGCAGGATGTACACCACCACCTAGAGTTGTTGAAGGCTGTAATTCTGTGTATGTTGATAGACCTGACTGTGGACAGGAAACATTATCTGAAGTTAAACCATATTTCATCGTTCTGAAACAAGAACTATGTCAAGGAAACCTTCAAAAGCCAATTATAAACTGGTTCGTTCAACAAAAGCAAGTAATAATGGCACCAATACCATCATGCCAGTAAGTTTTATACGTCAATCCATAATTTGAAATGAGATGGGATTTAATGTCCTGCTTTTCTGCACTGACTGGGCTAATGATGGCGGGCGTACGCCAGAGTGCTATGAATGAGGAAATTATGCCCGGACCCTAAGTGTTAATCGACAAATTACTTCATAGACAACGCCTGTCTTTAATATGTTTTACATTTTCCATACTTATGCAAATGGGGGAGTATAATCGGGTGTGGTTATAAGGTAGAGATTACATAGCACAAAATAGTAGATATCAATGTTTGATTTGTTTTAGATATTATGGGGACGATTGGGCATGCTGTACTGTGACTGTTACTGTTAGTACATTCTATTTGACGAAACGTAACGATTGTTTCTAAATAGGGAAACCAGGGTTGGTAAGGCGGCTTCGTGTAAGGCGCTGGCTCGCTATCTAGAGACTAAGAGGATTTTTAGGCGTGGCTCTTCAATGAAAAGCAGGCTTGCGTATTCCCGTTTTCAGTCTTATGTATTCCACATCCAGGTGATAATTAGAGTTGTCCCCCTTCAATCACACCACTAATTTGCAAATTGATTTAAAATTGATTAGCGACACTGACAGATCCCCCCCCCCCCATCAATTTCGTTCGGACGTGTGTGATATAAATCATGACTGACATATTTCCTTGACACAGAAGCCCGCCTCAACAATATTTACATCAAAGTGCTTCAAAAAAAAAAAAAAAAAAAAAGACAATAGCTAAGTCGGTAGACACTTATTTTATTTAAACGGTTCTTCACCCCAATGGCCCAAAATCTTAGCTACGCCGCTGCCTGGTTACAACTTTTTCAAACTATGTCTATTAATTCGGATAGGAATTTAAAGAAGAATAGACCGAAACGCTGTTAATGGGACTAATTTTCTCTCTGGCATTACACATAACCATAGATATTATAAAGTGTGGATAGGAAATTAATCCTCATTCCAGTCAGATGTTCTATACTCGGATCGCCGAATGGTTAGCACATGTGCGCTTTAATGCTGTATCATACGGTTTGTCATTGAGTCAACTGGCGTTGTTTCGATTCCCCGGTTGTACATGACAAGGAGTAGGCTCGCCTGTGCAACCTCGTGGGTTTTCTCCATGGCCTTCCAGTTTCCTCCCACTGCTAAAGACCCCTACGCGCAAGCAAATTATTGAAATAAAATAGAACCATATGTTAGTCCCGAAATGACATAGTTTGTGTCGAATGGATGTTAAACCCCATTTCTCTCTCTCTGCCTATGCGAATGCAATAAACGGGAAATGTTGTCCGACGTTTTTTTTAAAGGCACAATATTCCGACTAAATGGCAAATATAAGCTTTCGTTCCATACGCATTAAAAAGTAGTCTTACTATGAAAAGGATATATTGGTCCAAGCTGATTAAAATCGACCAAACTTAACTATTAAATATTAAATGACCTATAATGAAAAGAAATAAAATAGAGATAACGTCCTACTTTTCTGTACCAACCGGTCAAATGAAGTCAGACATATAGTGTCCTTTGAGGAGGAATTTGTCCAGATGTGGTGTCCGCCTACTCTTAGTTAAATTTCAACTACCAAGGGTACTTTTACGTGCATTCCAACCAGTACTCTCTGAGTTAAGAGCCAGTTGGGAAAAAAAACACAACAGATTATAGTAATCCAACAAAAATAACAATGTATCACGCCTCCACCTCCTGCCCCTACCGACCCCACCCTGACATGAAACACAAAATAACTCCGATTAAAGACATATTATGTTTTCGTTCCATTCCTGTAAACTTGTATTTTTACAGGAATACACTGAATTGTACAATTTCCCCAGCAATTCTTACTAGTAATGATGGTGCAGAAGTTAAAATAGATGTTGTTTTTCCACCAGCAAATAATAGTAATTTTCTCTTCGTCCATTTAACAGGTACGTAGACCTATTGCTTGTTATAATCTCACCATAGTGTACAAATCGTCTTCGCCACACCCCTCAGAGACACAGAATTGTCTAAATTCCTTAAAGTAGCAGTATTAATTGATATCAACTAACTACGCCCAGTTTAAACATACATTATGCAAGATCTGAAATGAAATGAAATTGGGTTTAACGTCCTACTGTTCTGTTCCGAACTAGGCTAATGAAGGCGGGCATACGCCATACAATGTACTATGAGGGAAATTTGCCCGGACAGCGGCACTACGGCCTACTCTTATATCGAATCCAAACTGTCAAGGGTTATTTTACGTACACGCCAATGTGTACACGGGACCTCGGTTTTCCGTCCCATCCGAACGACTAGACAGCTATCCTTGTCAGGCCATTCATTATGTATCACTGACAACGGGGAACCACGCCGGAAAATCTGGATGGCTTTCTCGGCCAATGCAGGGATCGAACGCCCGACCTCAATGCTATGGAGCCACCGTCTTAGCCACTTAGCCACGATGACCCCCTTATGCAAGAGCTGAATCTGCCTATTCTTTAGGCCTGAAATGTTATCTAAATTATTAATTAGACATTAATTAACTTATCCAGACATTAATTAACTTATCCAGACATTAATTAACGTATCCATACATTATTTAACTCTCGATACTTTGTTTTTATCGTACCGACTTTAGTAATGATGATCGAGGCTAGGCCTAAAATTCAATTGTTAATATCTCGGTTCAGAGTGGAACAATTTGACTGAAACTTTTAGCATATTCTATTTACGTTATCTACTTTTTAACTATTATAGCGAGAACTGGCTACAAAATTGTTTAATTTACAATGGCTACCAATATTTTTAGAACAACCACACATGTTTAATGTGAATTTATGTTTTACTTTTAATATTTATGGTCGTTTTACGTGAGTTTATTTACATTTATGTATGGTTTATCATGTTTGTGGAAATGGCGCTATATATATAAATTATAATAATAATAATAATAATATACCGGTAATCTTGAATTGTTATTCTGCAGAGCATATGTTCCAAAATTTTCAAGTCATCACATCTCGTCGCTTTTCTGGCGAAGTGACGAATCTGAAATATTTAAGTATTGAGAATTATGTGTTTGAAATTTGAGTTCTGTTGTTATATCTGTGGACATCAAATATTAACATTTATTTATGATTTAATATTTCATACATATACATCAGGACACGGAACGTCATTTACATAAACGTTATTATTTGATGGACATAGAGATAACATCAGAGCGCAGTATCAATATATTACTTAATGTCTCGCTCTTGACCATTAAACTATACATAAAGGACTATTTTAGGAACATGAATCTTTTATATAGTGTTGAATTGTGGATAAGGCAATGGACAGTATGGACTATGATGTGGGTTATATGGATATAATGATAAAGTAAAGTAGAACAACGGTTATTGTTTTGTTCTTTGTCTCGTTTCAGTTAAATATGGAAGACCGTCGGCTAATGAATCTAAGACGTTGGCACGACAAAAACGAGAATCGGTGGGAAAACAAGCAGCAAAATTGAAATCAGAAGCAGAAAGCGAGAAAAAACAGATGTATAGGATAAAGCATGACGCTGACAAAACGAAAAGGGCTGCTGAAATGACGAGGTCTGAACTTGAAAGAACTATACAAATAGCAAAGGAGGCGATTGATGAGGAAGAACGAAGAAATGGCACAAAAAGGGCATTGAACGACGCCAAAAAGAAACATTGCCAACTTAAGAAAAGGCTTAGGCTTTTGTTGTCAAAGAACACACCATACCTTACACCACATAACAAACCAAAGTTTAAACCTAAAACAACTGCAGCTGTAACCAAAAGTCACGACATCAGTGTGGAAAAACTAGAAAATGATCTAAAAAATACTGAAAAATCCCTTGACAAAGAATTAAAAACTATTGAAGATAAGGAGGCTTATGATGAGAACGAAGAACATTATGATTATGAGGAACATGGCAAACATGAGGGTGACGAGCATAAAGATTACGGTGAGCATGAAGCTTACGATGAGCATGGAGATTACGATGAGCATGAACATTACGATGAGCATGAAGATTACGATAAGCATGAACACGGCGAGCATGAACATTACGATGAGCATGAAGATTACCATGAGCATGGTGAAGATTCCATTGCGCATGGTGAAGATTACCATGGGCATGGTGAAGATTACCATGGGCATGGTGAAGATTACCATGGGCATGAAGATTACCATGAGCAGTATGATTATAAATAATAAGTTTTAAAAATTGTTGAGTAGTAATTTCCGTCAAACACGATATTATACAGTGAATACAACTTTTCAGAAAAAAAGCGCATGAAAGACAGAACCCTAGCCCTAAATAACTAGACTTTACCTGAAAATAACTAGACTTTATCAGGAAATAACTTGTATCGGCCAGAAACTAACCAGCCTCTACTAGAAACTAACTAGCCTCTATCAGAAAATCACCAGCTTCTATCAGAAAATAAACAGCTCCTACCAGAAACTAAACAGCTTCTATCAGAAACAAACGAGCCTCTAACAGAAACTAAACAGTTTCTACCAGAAACTAACTAGCCTCTACCAGAAACTAACTAGCCTCTACCAGAAATTAACTAGCCTCTATCAAAATAACTAACCACTACCAAGAAAAAATAGCATCTATCAATATAACCAACCTCCACCAGAAAATAATTTAGCCTTTATCAGGAAATAATTAGCCTCTATCTAAATAATTAGCCTCTACCAGGAAATAATTAGCCTCTATCAAAATAACTAACCTCTACCAGGAAATAACTAGCCTCTATCAAAATAGCTAGCCTCTATCAGGAAATAATGTATAAAGACGAAAACAAGTTTAAACTTGGGTTATTTAAACATCTTTTAGTATTCTTTAAAATGTTATGGATTCCAAAATTGATTTTCACTTTTAAATATATTGTTAAATTCTATGCATTGGGTTAAATTACCACTTGGGTGGTTGTGATTTAATCAAATGTTAGTCACGGGAAAAATAATCAGCGGAAATATTTTGCAATTCAAACATCTATGTTATTCGTTTTAACACTCACCGTGTGATTTGATCTCTGGAGTATAGAATATTATAAGTAGTTATAAAATGAAATAAAACACAACGACTGAAAATAAAAATTTCATACCGTCCTACTGCCAGTCAGGGCCTTACGACCAGTTAGCGGCTTACTGTCAAGCGCTCTACAGCAGGTCAGCACCATACAGTTAGGCATCACTCTAATGCCATTCAAGAGGCATTCAGCGCCTTATTGCCAGTCATCTCCTTACAGCCATTCAGCGACTTAACTATCCAGCGCCATAACTATCCAGCGCCATACAACCAGCGACAATCTGATTAAAACACAGATCCCATTTCATTACCTTTTTTATAGTTCAAAATTTCGTTTTACTTGTCTTTACTACACTAGGATCTGGAAGTGTTGTTATATAAGCTGCGTTTTTGATGACGTGAGGGATTAGTGAATGAAACCATCTGTTACGGCGACTTCTTGGCGTGCGATGCACGGAACCGTCGGTAAACCACTAGAAACGTCAACGCTGATTGATTAATCAATCTCTGATGTTATAGGATCAAAAGCCGTTCGTACGACCTCTGACGCGGCCTTTTACTACAACCGGTCAGATCTTTGTGTAGTTGGGCCATGGAAAGTATAAAAAACCGAAACGAAATATAGATGTGTACTTTAATCAGATTGAACCAGTCAGGCTCGACTATTTTATGTATGAAACCCTTTCTAGATATCAGTCAGCACCGGTCCATCATTATTCTAGCGGTAATGATAGTTACGTTAGTTATTAAATCTAATTTGCACGGCTGCACTTTTCGTTACTTGAATCGGGACTGCTATTTCATTTTTAGTCCTCCCATTTCCAACCCTTCCCTCAAGTTGGGCTTGCCTCTCAATCAGTACAATATGCTTCTCTGCCAACATGGAAATATTGTTAAAAACGACTTGGTCATGTTTTGTGCAAGAGATAAATTTGCCAATTGCAGGTCTTACTTTAGGCCTGAAATGTTATCCAAATAATTATTTAGACATTAATTAACTTATCCAGACCATAATGCATTCTCGATGTCATAGCTAGCCTACGATATTGACTGGATTAGAATCCTAACTGCTGCTCAACGCTCATTGATAATAAAATCAAAAATTGGATAATCGAGACTATGCTTTTTGTCGTACCGACTTTAGTAATGATGATCGAGGCTAGGCCCAAAATAATCGCTAAATTCTCGGTTCAGAGTGGATCAATTTGACTGATATTTTCAGCAAATTCCCTTTACATTATCTAGTTTTTAACTATTATAGTGAGAACTGTCAGCTCTTTAATCTCCCATAATGTATCTTTAAACAAAAAGGTGATATAATGTTCTTGCTAGATATTTAGGTCTATTTTGAAAGCAGCAATCCAATGACATTATTTCGTGAATATCCATTATCCTAAGGCTTTTAGTAATGTCCTTATCTGTAGGCCTAGTGTACTTTAGAATCAAATAGACCCTTTAATTTCAATGAATGGATAAGCGACTGCCCAAATAGATATTTAAAAAAACCGCTAAAACTTTAGATAGATCGACAATGTCAATCCACGAACTCTAACCCAACCCCATTTTCCACACAAGTCTCGCTATCCAGCGTTGTGTAACTGCAAGAGTAGACAACTCTTTTTGGGAGATTGCCCCCATCCCCAATCGCGATTAAGCAGTTCAGCATTAATAATACAGTAGCCCTCTAATTAGAGTAAACTGTTTATAATAGCCTTATAAGACCCTGAAAGAACGTTACCCTGACTGGAACGCTTGCACGTGCTTGTTACTATGCCGTAATATGACGTCCATATTGACTGGAGAACGTCATGTCGCCATTGTGGAAATGTCATCCTGATATCAAAATGAACATTTAAACCCCGAAATAATGAAGATATCAGGGAAAGCATACTTTTTTACGAGTATAGCTTTCCTGTGTTCTGTTCTAAACAATGGAAATAGTACAAAACTGGGTAAGTTTAGTATGTAAGCC
Organism: Patella vulgata; assembly: GCF_932274485.2. NCBI lineage: Eukaryota > Metazoa > Mollusca > Gastropoda > Patellidae > Patella > Patella vulgata. Next base: position 66,008,768 of record NC_065885.2, read on the forward strand.
ATGACTCGCATGACAGTACTAAAAGTACTAGGCTAGGCCTAATAACTATTATTTACCTAGGCCTAGATCTAATAATAATATTTTAATAGCTATTATAACTATAGTCTATTAATATTATTACTGATAGGTCTCCGTGCGGTGAGGCGTGGTCCCGGCAGAGAGAGCAGCCTCCTGCAACAAGACTTACTAGAGTAGGACCTACAGAAAAGCGTCGATCTACCTACAAAAATTAACAAGCTGGAACTAGGTTTTAAGACAATCAACAAGCCTTTTAAGTCAAGTGTATCCTGGGCCGGGGTTACGATTACACGAATTATGGGCCCATGTGGTTGATATTCATAGCTTTTGTAAAGACTGTGAATAGGCTGTAATTTTCGCTTTAGTTTGAATGCTGAATCGGGCTTACTTGTTTGAATTTTGAACTAATAACCTAGAACCTTTTAATAGCATGATAAACCCAGTAGAAATTTGAGATCGCAACCTGTAAGACCCAAATCCAATACTTCCGTTGGCCAACGTTTCTTTCCCATATGTTGCGCCACTGACGAGGAGGTTGTGGTAGGTATATCAATCTTTGCAGAATTAGTTTAAATTCTCTTAAAACCTAGAATACCGATACTAGTCTATTAATCACCGGTACCCGGTAATATTAATTATTCGACATCTTTACTTTAAATAAAAAAAAACCCAAAAAACATGAAACAAATTCTAGTTAATCTGTTGACAGTTCCAACCCGTTTTTTTTTATTTGTGTTTTAACAATTATGTGACTAAATTAAGGCCTTGTTATTATAATGGTTGCCTATGATTACTTCCCTTTCTTAATCAGCTTGGTGTAAGCATATTGTATTAATAGGCTGACTAGATGTATATATTTTTCATGAACTTGAAAATGTGACCCACATGTTATAGTCAACTTATACGAAACGTCGTTATTAAATTACAGAGAAGTAGTTATATCCATCGTGTGTTGTGTTTTGTTGATCTGCATCACCAAGTCCTATTACATTGCTTATTTTATTCACTGCTCTGTACGAATTTTATATTTTCGTTACAGGTCATCACAGGAGATCACATAAACACAAAACACATGAACGTCTAGGTAAATATGAGAATGACGGTGAACGGATCGCCGAGAAAAATTTTGTACACTACCAGACAAATTTGGATGAAGACCAACCACGATTTAAGGTGATACAATATGAAAAACATCTATTTCCAGAACAGAACATTCATAATCTAGAAGAAAATATACACCACCATAAAGAACAGCAAATCAAGCGACACATGAAGGCATTAAAAAGGTTCGGGCGGAAAAAGAGACGACGATTGAGAATGTTAAAAAGAGAAGAGAGACGGCATCAAAGAGCGTGGAAAAGAAATCATACAGAAGAAATACTTGACAAGATTAAACATGGCGTGTTATTCGGGATATCCAATCACGATAATGGAATCCCAGTATCTAAAGCAGAAGAAACGTTGATAAAAGAAATACCCGATAATGTAGAATCCGAAGGACACGATTACATACAAATAGTACATAAAAAAAGGCCGATTAAATCAACATCAATAGAGAAGGTACAAATCGCACGCAGATTTGCAGATGCATCTTTAAATAATCTTAAAAGGACATCGTCTAACTACAAAATACAACCCAGGTCGATGGAAGAACTATTGGAAGATGAACATTGGAAACATTTAGATGAGGCTGAAAGGCGTTTAGATGAGAATGAGGAAATGTAGTCCCAAAACACCAGCCTTACCAGAACCTAACCAACATCTACCAGAAACTAACCAGAAACTAACCAACATCTACCAGAAGCTAACCAGCATCTACCAGAAAGTAACCAACGTTTACCAGAAGATACCAGCATCTACCAGAAAGTAACCAGCATCTACTAGAAACTAGCCAACTTTTACCAAAAAATAACCAGCATATACCAAAAAACTAATGAGCATCTACTAGAAAATAACCAACATCTATCAGCCTCGACCAGAAAAAAAAATAGCCTCTTCCAGCAACTAACCAGCCTCTACCAAAAAAGTAACCAGCCTCTACCAGAAAATAACCAGCCTATACCAGAAATTGATATATACCAGAAAATAGCGAGCATCTACCTGAAAATACCTATCCCAGAAAATAATAAGCCTCTACCAGAAAATAATTAGCCTCTACCAGAAAATTACCAGCCTATACCAGAAAATAATCAGCCTTGCCTTTACCAGAAAATAACCAAACTATACCTGAAAATAAAGAGCCTCTACCATAAACTTGGAATATTAATAAATACTGAACAAAATGTTTTAATAATTTATGCATTTGTAAGAATGATGTTTAATTCTGTGCATTCTGATAAAATGTGGTTAATGCTGTTCCAGTCGCTAGAACAGTAATCTGCTCTAATATTTTGTAATTCAAATATTTAATTTATTCGTGATTTTATCTACGGGGAATACAATATTATAACTAGCATAATATTCCTAACTTTTAAAATCCCCAAGATGTAAATATATGGCCATTGTGTAACATTACAGTTGTTGACTTTCTACATTAAACATACATTATGCAAGAGCTAAATCTGCCTATTGCAGGTATTTCTTTAGGCCTAAAATGTTAAATAAACTATTAATTAGACATTTATTAACAAAACAAGACCATGATCAACTCTCGATGGCATCGGATACTCGAGATTTTAACTAGATTAGAACGGTTCGCCATTTAAAAATGGGAAAGATAGGCTAAGTCTCGAATATACCAGCGCCCTGGTTACCACAATGTACACAACTTGTCCAAACTACAAACAGTGATAACTTGGCTCTGAATGAAGTAATTTGAACGAAATTTTCAATATTTTCATTTTACATTATCTATTTTTGAGCTATTATAGCAAGAATGGTTAGCTCTTTATCTAAATCTTACATAATTAATGTATCTTTAATTAGAATTTTAGCTTTAAGATACATTATGGGAGATTAGATAAAGAGCTGGCAGTTCTCACTATAATAGTTAAAAACTAGATAATGTAAATGGAATTTGCTGAAAATTTCAGTCAAATTGATCCACTCAGAATTAGCGATTGAATTTTGGATCTAGCCTCGATCATCAATACTAAAGTCAGTACGATAAAAAAAAAAACCCAGGCAAATGAAGAACAGGCAAATGAAAGACGATAATGGCCGAACAAAATAGCTTTAAAATAAATCATTGAAGAGTGCTCTATATTTAGGTTGGAGCGAGAATAGCAGTCAGACCCACAGCGCCCCAATGCATCAACACAATATATCTGACACTATTTCGTGAATACCCAGTATATATAACCGTTTATTAAAGATACATTATATAAGATTTAGATAAAGAACTGGTCGTTCTTGCTATAAATAGTTCAAAAATAAATAATACTAAATGTATATATTGAAAATATAATTCAAATTACTTTATTCTGATAGAAGTAATAACTGTAGTTTTGACAAGATATGTGAATATCGTAACCACGGTGATGGTTATTCGAGTCTTAGCTCGCTTCTCCACTTTTAAATTAAATCATTAAATCAATGATTATGGTCTAATCAAGAATTTATATAATTTATATGCAGGCTTTAATAATGCCTCTTTACTAGCGTAGTAATTGTAAAATAGGCTTTCAGAATAAAATAAACCACCGACTAGATCACACAGTCTGAAGGTGCGACATTTATATAATTTATATGCGGGCTTTAATAATGCCTCTTTACTAGCGTAGTAATTGTAAAATAGGCTTTCAGAATAAAATAAACCACCGACTAGATCACACAGTCTGAAGGTGCGACATTTTCTAGTTTTATCTAAACCTATAAATGTTTTTATATCAAATCTTTTTCATAAGGGTCCATTTTGAAAAATTTACCGTTTCTCTACAGACATCGTAAAAATTCGTATATACTCTAACGCTGCAGCTCAGATTAAATTCATAATCCCCCCTGCCTTGGAATGTTACAAATACATGCTCAGGACAGGCCTGTTCGTGAAATAACGTTACCTTGACTACCGTTGAAGGGATGGAACTGTTGCACGTGCGTGTCGCCAGGCCGTAAAATGACGTCCATTTTGACAGGAAACTGCCATGTCGCCATTGTGGAAGTGTCATCCTAATATCAAAATGAACATTTAAAACCTGAAATAATGAAGATCCCGGCGAAAGTGTACTTTTTTACAAGTATAGCGTTCCTGTTATCTGTTCTAACCAATGGAAATAGTACAACAATAGGTAAGTCGTGTCCGTAAAACCTAATTTATACGATGACTCTAGGCTAGATCTACGACTACGGCTTAGCAAGTGCAAGTGAAGTACACAGCTCCGCAACTGAACCAGATATTTGATTAGTCCTATTTATTTGTACGAAACTAATTATTTCCTCCAATTTTTAGTATTTAATATGAAAACGAAGCTAGACCCAAGATAAGGCAATTGTGCAGCATAGTAGGCCTAGTAATATAAATTATTGCACGTGTGAATAGGCCTAGCCATAAATAACCAGGACATGAAACCACTGTCAATGAAGCCTGTCGGTATCTAGTCTAGACTAGAGTAAAACTGAATGTTAACTATTTATAAGCCTATGATGGCTAACAGTAACAACAGGCCCACTTGAAGACAACCAACCCACCGTAAAAACATCTTCATAGACGAGGGGGGAGGTTTAGCTATTTTAATTGCCGTAAATCGTAATATTTAGACCTATTAATTAGGCCTGTATTAAAGATAGGCCTACATAATGTAATAGCTAAATCTACTTATTGTGTAGGCTTTTTTTCTATTTTGGCTTCGTTCCACTGTTAATAGTGTTAAGTTATATACCGTACACTATTATTTAGACATTTATTCACACGCCAAGTCTATAATCAACTCTCTAGGACATCGGGTGACCGAGATTTAAATGTATTAGAACACCCGCGAGATTAGAAAAATTAATTAACGATACAATAGACTTATTCTCGATTATCAAGCTCAGAATAATGTGATTTAAATGATATTTTCAATATATTTATAGCCAGAACGGCCATTTCATTTATCTAAATCTTACATAATGCGTCTTTAATTAAATAACTAAATTTCATATACACCCCCACCCCCTAAATAAAATATTGGTCGCACAAAAAATTCAAATATCTGGCTGGCTAACATTTTTTTAAAAAAAGAAGTAATATACGCAACACTTCACAACCATTTGTTTGACTGAAATGTTTGACCACGACGAAGGGCAAATTATATTCTTTCATATTAACTTAAAAACCGTAGGAAACTTATCTGCATCTCCACCATGTGGTATAGGCCTTTAGTCTAATTAGATCACAAAACATTAGGGACAACAAATATAGTATCATTATTACTATATGGCACTAGCTGTTGTTTGCTTTATATCATATTCTTGAGTACCGTAGCAACTTTAATATCTGGAATAGAATTGTCAATGATCTGCATATTTTATGTCTATATCGTTCCAGGTCATCACAGGAGGCCAGATACTCACAAAACACAAGAAAGTATAGGCGAAGATCAGAATGACGGTGAACAGATCACCGAGAAAAGTCAATCGAGAAGTAATGAGGTACATGCTGCACAAAATGAAAGACATCGGTTTCCAGAACAGAATATGGAACAAACCGATCTTGAAGAAAAAATACACCACCACCAAGAGCAGCAAAAGAAGCGGCTCGAGAAGGGAATAAAGAGGTTCGAACGGAAAGAGAGGCGACGAATGAGAATCTTACGAAGAGAAGAGAGACGGCATCAACGGGAGTGGAAGAGAAGACATACAAAGGAGCTGCTTGAGAAGATCAAACCTGACGAATTAAACGGGAACTCCGATCATGAAAATGAAATTTCGCCAAATGATGATCTAATATCACAATTACGCAGGAAATTCAAACACCACAACAAAATGCCGTCAAATGATGAACAATCAAAATTATCCAATACGTCCAAAGGAGAAGAAATGTCGGGAAAAGAGACCACCGAAAGTTCAATACAAGAATCCAAACAACATGATAAAACAATGCCGATTATATCGACATCATCAGAAACACCACAGACTACACCCAGTTCTGCGAACGGTAATTTAGATACGCATAAAAACATATCCATTGACAACAAAAACAAGTCACATTCGACGGATATACTTGATACTGTCCAGGCCTTGATTAAAGAACTAGATGAGAACGAACCGGAAAGGGTAGGTGGTAAACCCCCCAAAATCGTTGGAAATGTAAACAATAAAATCGTACTTTTAAAATTTCTAAATTCAAGAGAAAATCAAACCAAAGATTCCAAATGGGCGGATCTATTTTCTTCTATTGTGTCTAATGTGACTGTTAGTGAGCCTCCAGGAAACTCGATTCTGTTAACTAAATCAGATGAACTCTATGACGATATTTATGACGGTAATTGGACTGAAGGGCCAGAGAAATGGCCGAAAGATACACCGGATTACAATGCATGGGCTGGAAACTTTCCAGAACACAAAATAAAGAATATTCACGAACCTCAAAAAGGTAATGGAAACAAATTGAAGAATATTCACAAACTTAAAAAAGAACACAAAATAAAGAATATTCGCGAACCTCAGAAAGATAATAAAAACAAAATGAAACATGCGTACAAACATGCCAGTGAAAAACACAAAGGAAAGAATATTCTCAAAGTTAAAAAAAAGCACAAAATGAAGAATACTCACGAATCTAAAAAAGAACACAAAATAAAAAATATTCACGAACATCAAAAAAATAATGAAAAAAAAAAGAATAATGCACACGAACATGCGCGTGACAAACACAAAGTAAAGAATATTCACAAATCTAAAAAAGAATACAAAGAAAAGGATATTCACGAACCTAATAAAGAGCACACTATAAAGAATACTCACGAACCTAATAATGAATACAAAACGAATAATGATCACCAACTTAAAAAAGTGGACAAAATAAAGAATACTCACGAACCTAATAAAGAACACCAACCTAAAACGGAAACCAAGCAAGAACACAGAATAAAGAATATTCACGAACCTAATGAAGAACACGAAATGAAGAATGCTCACGAACCTTATCAAGAACACAAAATAAAGAATATTCACGAACCTAATAAAGAACACGAAATGAAGAATGCTCACGAACCTAATCAAGAACACATAATAAATAAAATTCACGAGCCTATTAAAGAAAACAAAATGAAGAATGCTCACGAACCTTATCAAGAACACAAAATAATGAATATTCACGAACCTAATAAAGAACACGAAATGAAGAATGCTCGCGAACCTAATCAAGAATACACAATAAATAAAATTCACGAGCCTATTAAAGAAAACAAAATGAAGAATATTCACGAACCTAAAAAAGATTCGAGTGAAATTCCAGGTGAACAGATAGTCGCCGAGAACAGTCCATGGATTGGAGACGTTCCACAAATTCCAAGAGAACAGGTAGCCGAGTATACTCCGTGGACTGGAGACGTTCCACAAATTCCAGGTGAACAGTTAATCGAGAACAGTCCATGGCTTGGACACGTTCCACAAATTCCAGGTGAACAGGTAACCGAGAGCAGTCCATGGATTGGAGACGAAATGAAGAATGCTCACGAACCTTATCAAGAACACAAAATAAAGAATATTCACGAACCTAATAAAGAACACGAAATGAAGAATGCTCACGAACCTAATCAAGAACACACAATAAATAATATTCACGAGCCTATTAAAGAAAACAAAATGAGGAATATTCACGAACCTAAAACTGATTCCCGTGAAATTCCAGGTGAACAGGTAGTCGCCGAGAACAGTCCATGGATTGGAGACGTTCCACAAATTCCAAGAGAACAGGTAGCCGAGTATACTCCGTGGACTGGAGACATTCCACAAATTCCAGGTGAACAGTTAATCGAGAACAGTCCATGGCTTGGACACGTTCCACAAATTCCAGGTGAACACGTAACCGAGAGCAGTCCATGGATTGGAGACGTTCCACAAATTCCAGGAGAACATGTAACCCATAACTACAAAATGAAGAATATTCACGAACCTAGTAAAGAACACACAGTGGAGAATATTCACGAACCTAGTAAAGAACACACAGTGGAGAATATTCACGAACGTAATAAAGAAAACAAAATGAAGAGTACCCACGGGCCTAAACAGGGCGACGACAAAATGAAGAATACACACGAATCCAAAAAAGAAAACAAAATAAAGAATATTCACGAACCTTATAAAGACGCCCCTGAAATTCAAGGTATACAGGTAACCGAGAGCAGCCCATGGATTGGAGACGTTCCACACGTTCCAAGTGAACAGGTAGCCGAGAACAGTCCATGGATTGGAGACGTTCCACAAATTCCAAGTGAACAGGTAACCGAGTACAGTCCTTGGGTTGGAGACGTTCCACAAATTCCCAGTGAACAGGTAACCGAGTACAGTCCTTGGATTGGAGACGTTCCACAAATTCCAGGTGGACAGGTAACCGAGAGCAGTCCATGGATTGGACACGTTCCACAAATGCCAGGTGAACAGGTAACCGAGTACAGTCCTTGGATTGGAGACGTTCCACAAATTCCAAGTGAACAGGTAACCGAGAACAATCCGTGGATTGGAGACGTTCCACAAATTCCAAGTGAACAGGTAGCCGAGTACAGGCCTTGGGTTGGAGACGTTCCACAAATTCCAGGAGAACAGGTAACCGAGAATTACCATCCGGAGTCCAAAATGAAGACTATTCACGAGCCTAGTAAAGACCACAAAATTGAAAATATTCATGAACCTAATAAAGAACACAAAATAAAGAATATTCACGAGCCTTATAAAGAAAAGAAAATGAAGAGTACTCATGAACCTAAAATGGAACACAAAATGAAAAATACACATGAATCCAAAAAAGAAAACAAAATGAAGAATATTCACGAACCTAATAAAGATGCACCTGCAATTCCAGGTAAACAGGTAGCCGAAAACAGTCCATGGATTGGAGACGTTCCACAAATTCCAAGTGAACAGGTACCCGAGAGCAGTCCATGGATTGGTGACGTTCCACAAATTCCAGGTGAACAGGTCGAGAACAGTCCATGGATTGGAGACGTTCCAGAACTTCCAATAGAACAGGTAACCGAGAACAGTCCATCGATTGGAGACGTTCCACGAATTCCCGGTGAACAGGTAACCAAGAACAGTCCATGGATTGGAGACGTTCCAGAAATTATAGGAGAACAGGTTCTACAAATTCCAAGGGAAACTTTAACCGAAAACAGTCCATCGATTGGGGACGTTCCACAAATTCCAGATGAACAGGTAACCGAGAACAGTCCATGGACTGGAGAGCTTCCACAAATTCCAGGGGAACCTGTAACCGAGAACTACAATCCAGAGTCAAAAACAATATGGCCAAACACGGTACCTGAAAATAACCAAGAGGAAATGATTAATGAGAACGGGTAACGTTCCACTGAGACGTACAACGCAGAGTCCCCAATGTATTACAATCCCCGGGAAAATGCTTGAAAATAGCCCTGAAATATTGTAAATTATCGTTAACACCATAATCTTCTTCTTTATTCCCTTATTTAAAGTAGCAGGTCAAATATATCCACGCATATTGCATTGAATTTGTCAATTCGATTAGTTATAGCTCAGTAGCTGAAAATGTCTATGAAAATGCCTAATAAAAATATTTCATTGTGAATTAAAATCATGTTAGAGATTTTAGTTCTCGGCAAATAACACGACTTTTCCTTAAATTGTTTTGTTTTATCCTTACCCTAATAAGGCCCTTGTATGAATCACCCTGTTTGGAAGTTGACGTCAGTTCCCATAATCTACGAGTCGGCACTGTTGCAGAGTTTAACTCTCAAGAGAGGGAGAGAGAAATGGGGTTTAACGTCCACTCGACACAAACTAGGTCATTTCGGGACTAACACATGGTTCAATTCCATTTCAATAATTCGCTTGGGCACAGGGGTCTTTAGCAGTGGGGGAATCGAAACCACGCCAGTTGAATCAATGGCAGGCCTTATGATACAGCGCGCACGTGCTAACCATTCGGCCATCCAAGTATAGAACATCTGAAATAACGCTTGTGAATCTTGACTGGAATGGGGATTCATTTCCTATCCACACTTTATAATTTCTATGGTTATGTGTAATGCGAGAAAGAAAATTAGTCCCATTAACAGCGTTTCGGTCTATTCTTCTTTAAATTCCTATCCGAATTAATAGACATAGTTTGAAAAAGGTGTATCCAGGCAACGGCGTAGCTACGATTTTGGGTCATTGGGTATGAAGAACCGTTTAAAAAAATAAGTGTCACCTGCATGTAAAGTAATTTAAGGGGCAAAGGCCCGGTGGTAAAATACGTAACTAAATAAAACAATAGACCTACTAACTAAGCTATTGGTTTTTTTTTATGTTGAAACACTGACTTTGATGATGTAAATATTGTTGAGTCGGGCTTCTGTGTCATGGAAATATGTCGGTCATGATTTATATCACACCACCTGGTCCACCCGTCAGTGTCGCTAAGCAAAATGGGGTACTCTTGTCCCTTTGACAATTTTAAATCAACTTGCAAATTATTGGTGTGGTGGTGGTGGTGGGGGTGGATGAAACACCCTAACGCGAGAATTTTTGGTGGTAAATAACGGAATCTTTACAGTGATTGAAGGGGGACAACTCTAATTATCACCTGGAATACATGAGACGTGCATTCTCAGCATGAACTGAAATAAAATGAGGTTTAAATAATGTCCAGCTTTTCTGTTCCATCAGGGCTACTGAAAACGGGCATACGCAAGCCTGCTTTTCACCGAAGAGCCACGCCTAAAAATCCCCCTAGTCTCTGGATAGCGAGCCAGCGCCTTATTCACGGAGTCGCCTTACCAACCCTGGTTTCACTATTTAGTTTTAGAAACAATCGTTACGTTTCGTCAAATAGATGTACTAACAACAGTACAGCAAGCACAATCGTCCCCATAATATCTAAAACAAATCAAACATTGATATCTACTATTTTGTGCTATGTAATCCCTACCTTATAACCACACTCGATTATAAAAAACCCAGAACGAAACACCTTTAGTGGTTTACGATGACCCAAACAAGATATATAGCAAAATTGTTATTACTGTATTATTAAACTCGCAAAAATATGAGGTGTGAAATCAACATAGCTTTGAAAATAGCCATTACATACTATTTTTTTATTTATTTATTTTTTTTTTTTATAAAACATGATTTTGACGTGTAGGGCCTTTTTCAGTCTATATTTTCACATTTTGGTTTATATCCAATCATTTCAGAATTCAGTCCTATGAAAAATACATTTAAAGGTTAAGTTATTTACGGGCCGCTCACCATACCGTAATAATCTTTTACGGGCCTCCTGTCTCAATAGTTGGTTGAAGGGAAGCAACTGCGTTTAAAAAAATAATTGTTCGGATTTCTATTTTGGTACCGGTATTATAGTTATGTTAACTTTTAATAAATCTTTCTGGCCATTTTATGCTGCGATTGGTAGGTTTGATAGCCATACTATTTCTCTTAAAATAATCCAAAGCCGTGGTTTTTTTTCTTTCAGTAAAAAAAATACCAATTGCTTTCGTTTGTTTTCGTATTCAAAATTTGGACGAAACATCAGTCACGCGCGAAAGCTCCAAAATGACGAAAACAAGATGTTGTTGCCTAGGATTCATAATATCTTTTAAAAACAAGCGGAAGTGGATCTTTCGTTTAACATGTACAGGTGTAATCTTATCAAACAGTAAACTTTTTCAGTCGAAGATCTATGCTTAAATTCCAACACTTGACACAAACATGAGCTGAAAGAAACAGACGTGAACGTCAACATCATCACGATGAGGCAAGATGTAAACATTGTCATGCTCAGACTGGCGCTCGTTTACATTTTTCTGGCACCAGCAGTTTTCTCCTTATTTAATGATGAAACTGTAAATCAAGTATATCCAAAATGTAAGTTTTATATTGACTATTTATTGCTATGGCCCACTAGCTAGGCTGTGTATATGACTATGTATGACTAGAGCAAAGGAGAAGGCATGTGATCTGACTGTCTGTGTCTAGTCAGCAGAACAATGAGGCCTACCCTACCTACGAACGATAAGCCGAACAGGTCAAGACATGCGATCTCGGGACTAACAGGTTTTTTTCTCCATAAATATAATGATAAAATTACATGTTTTATTATTAACGACTTGCACTGCCCGGTGTACAATTCTGTTCCATTAACCCTCATTTACCCTGGGTCCGGGCCTAAAAAATACAAAGACTGAAAGAGTCTGTAGCGTCTCATACTCATAGTCATATAATTAAATCATAGGAGAGAGAGAGAGAAATGGGGTTTAACGTCCACTCGACACAAACTAGGTCATTTCGGGACTAACATATGGTTTAATTTTATTTACATAATTAGCTTGCGCGTAGGGGTCTTTAGCAGTGGGAGGAAACCGGAGGACCCGGAGAAAACCCACGAGGTTGGACAGGCGATCCTACTCCTTGCCACGTACAACCGGGGATTCGAAACCACGCCAATCGACTCAATGCCAGACTTTATGATACAGCGCGCGCACGCTAACCATTCAGCCATCCAACCCCCCAATTAAATCATAGGCCTAACGCCTATATATTGTCCCTAGTTGCTATCCTACTACAGTAGTCCCACTATAGGCCTAGATTCTAGACATGGGTCTACATGTAGTTCACCCCCACCGCAAGAAAAAAAAAGAATATTACTAATGTAAATAATAGTAAGCCATAATTATAAAACAAAATGGTCAGATTTGAACCCAGGCAGATGTATCATGAAACAAAATACTAGACTTATTAGACCTATTGATTCGGGCTTGTTTTTGAATTAGTTTGAATTAGTGTAGAGATGTCATGTGAATGTCATGACGGAGTTGGAGGATGAGCATTTAGAACTTGGGCCTTGGGGTAAGTTTTATTTTAGGCATTTTCAGCTTAAGTTAAGCAGAGTGATAAACAATTTGATTGCTAGATAAGTGAGCTAGTAATTAATAGATTTTGGCATGTTCAATCTTATAATTAGTAAATGGCTGCAATTTATTTTTCAGGTTCATTAAGTGTTGGTTGTTACAGACTTTGGATTAATACGCCGGTGTGTGGGAAAGGCGTATTTAAACTGGGTGACCGAGTCTTATTGACGTTGACAGCACTTGATTGTCAGGGTCACATAATACATCATCTAAACGTCCAGTGGTTTGCCATCATACATGGCCGCCGTATACCTTTAAAAGGCTGCAGGTAATATAAAATACCGATACCGTACCAATAAATTACCAAATATTCGAAAGTTCACTTTGGCTATTTTCTATAAGAATATACCACTACCAGGCCTCATGGAAATAAGAATTTTAGATCGTTGAATCGTTCTAACAAAATGTCTGTTAGTTTATCAAAAATAAATCCACAGTACACCAACTCATCCAGGCTTTTAAATAATGATACCAGCTTTACTTGCAACTTTCATAAGTTTCAAGCAGTAATGAACTAGTATCGGGCATTTTAACGTGGCAATGTAGAGGATTAGAGAAAGAGCTGGCAGTTTTCACTATCATAGTTAAAAACTACATAATGTAAAGGGGCTGTGCTGAAAATTTCAGTCAAATTGATCCACTTTGAACCGAGATATTAACCATTGAATTTTAGGCCTAGACTCGATCATCATTACTAAAGTCGGTACGACAAAAAACATAGTCTTGATCATCCATTTTTGTATTTAATCAACAATGAGCGTTAAGGAGCAGATCGGATTCAAATCCAGTGAAAATCCGACATATAAAATGGCATCGAGAGTTGATTAAATTCTTTTCATGGTATTAAATGTCTAATTAATAGTTTATATAAAATTTCATGCCTAAAGAAAGACCTACAATAGGCAGATTTAGCTCTTGCATAATGTATGTTTAACTTAGTGCCGGAAATGTGTAACAATTTATCAATATATAAACTAGCCTACTAACTAAAAAACCGTCTTCATTAGTCCAGTTGGAGCAGAACAGTAGGAACCCCATTTCAATTCACTAACTAAAAACACTGCTATTTTGTGCAGGACGAAATGACAGAGACACGAGGAATGTGTCACGGAGAATATGTATTGGTTGTTTAAATTTTGTCAGTGAAAATTTGTTTGTGAAAACAGCCTTATTTCAAGGCTTGGTACACTGACAAATATGCGCCGAACAAGATTACAGGCATTTAAGGAATTGTTTCTGACATAGCATGTGTCTCATGGCTCACAATAACACGGAGGTGCTTTGTTGGTCGAAAAACAATCTGGTTAAAACACAGATCCTATTTCGTTTCGTTTTTATAGTTCAAAATTTCGTTTTACTTGTCTTTACTACAGTGTAGGCCATCGAAAGTATAAAAAAACGAAACGAAATATAGATCTGTATTTTAATCAGATAGGTCGAAAAATGTCCTCGAGATTAATCCACCCTTGTCTGTCACGCTCAAGGACGTGGGTCATTCCACAAATGAGGGGTCCAAAGTGTGACATAGGTACTAAAATTTTAAGTTATCTCAATCACTTATAAAATTATACAAATAATATGAGTAATGTGTGCCATTTGAGGGTCAGTTGGTGATTTCTCATTGTCGAGTTCCAAAGAAAAGAAATGAACGATTTTACATGACAGGTTACGTACAGATTTCTCGTGTAAAGGGACGCCAAATTAGACTGTTAATGCTAAATTTCTGTGCATATATAAGATATACTAATGTGTTTATGATGTATTATTTTTATTGAAACGAGGCACCTTTATTAGAAGTCTAAGCAGAAATAGTGTATATTTGTACCAACACCTCTAGCCAGTCAATGTCGATTACATGGATATTCCCAAATTCCCGATACAAACTGAACAGTTTCTGTAGATTTTTAATAAAATAAAGATTTTGCAAAATTGATGAAGTTTGTATGACATTAACAATCGATATGAACTACTTGTAAATCAGTTATCATGAAAAATCAACATGGAAAGTTTTACTGTGATTCGGAGTTCTGCTGTTTCACGTGTAAAGGGACACCAAATGTTGATGACTTGCCTACTAATAATTAAATCAAACCATATTATGTAGTATGTCTCCTTTAAAACATGAAAAATAAATATACTTTCAAATATAAAAAAAAAATATTAAACCTTAACAATCAAAATAAGTAGCAGTCTTTGAGAATTGGGAGCCACGGTGGCTAGGTGGTTAAGACGCTGGTTCGCTAGCCTGGGAGTCGGGTGTTCGATCCCTGCATTGGCCGAGAAAGTTCGTCCGGATTTTCCGACGTGGTTTCCCCTTGTCAGTGGTGCAGAACGGAGGGCCTGACAAGGACAGCTGTCTAGTCCTTCGGATGGGACGAAAAACCGAGGTCCCGTGTATACATTGGAATGTACGTAAAAGATCCCTTGGCAGTTGGAATTCGATATAAGAGTAGGCGATAGTGCCGCTGCCCGGGCAAGATTTTCCTCATAGCACACTGTGTGGCGTATGCCCGTCTTCATTAGCCCAGTACAGGAGCAGAACAGTAGGACGTTAAACCCCATTTCATTTCATTTCATTTCTTTGAGAATTGGTTGTGTCCCGTTAAATAGCTTACTTTGTGAATCCTTTTAGCCAAAACAATGAAACAAAAGACTTGAAAAAAGCAAGGTAACATTTCAAGATTGTTAGCTGGTTTACCGGAAAGCAAAGAAAATAATGTAGCATTGGTTACATACGCGTATACTAATACAATATCTAGTTAATAATAGGGACACGAAACTTTTGGTTTCCCATTTCCATAATAATATTCTGACACCGCGACCTTTCCGTCACGTGATCCCCGAATATCAAGGAAGCGATAATTTTCATTGGAAGAATACTGTTATTTTGGACTCGGCAATTATAACGTTCGGCATCTATGCGTCATATGCAGGGGGTAAATTCACATCACAACGTAATTCCGATAACAACGTAAATACAGGGACGCTAAACTTTGATTCGAACTCATTCAGAAAATATCCATTCGCCGAGCCATCGGATGCTTCGAGTATCTCTATCATGTGACCATAAACTAAACATCTCTCTCTGACGTAATTCGCAGCTAATAGAGGGCGTTACAAGCGGCATAAACAAGCACTTCGTAAATTGAACGAGGGACTCAATTTTCAATATCGACAAAGCTAATAAAATTTTCACAGACAATTTTACACAATACAACTGCTGATGTTTTCGGAATTTGTTATTTATTACAACGTCATCCAAATGGAATTAAGATGAAACATTTTGGTTTGATTTTTCAAGTTAAGATCGTGGCTAACTTAACAATAATACAACGTAAATATTGAGGACACAAAAATTTACGTTGTGAGACGTGAATAAAAATCCTCCCACTGAGATTACTTACCATTTGTTAAGAAATGAAAAATTAGCAAACAAAATCTTAGATTCTCTGCTGCATGTTTCGCGAAAATATTTGGAAATATCAGTCTTGTGCTCAACATGGTCCAGTTGTTAAAATGTTGAGTACAAAATGTCCCCAAAACGTAGCACAAAAATTCAGGGACACCACGAATTGCAACATAGAAAAATGTAACCTCAAACCAATTTTCTATGTTTTAACAGAACATAAATATAAAATAATAAACATATTACATGATCAATTACTTTTTTAAACAATTGGTGATCAGTAAATAGGTGTTTCTGCTGCTTTGAGCAATGATATGTATGAATTTTCAATCGGACCCCTCATTTGTGGAATGACCCACATGTTTATGGTAACTGTTTATGGTATTTGAGAACTTTTCTCCAACAATATTGATGGATCCAAAAAGCAGTTCCTTTTTAATAAAAAAAGCAGTCTCTTTTTAATTGATTATGAAATATATCACACAAGCGATATCTACTGTAGAATGTGTTATTGGATGATAAATCTAAATATCTCTCTGGCTCAAGATAAAGGGAGCTAAACCTCAAACTTAATATTATCCATAATATTGGAATTTAAAAACAGGAATTAAAATTCAATATTGGTCCATTTCGATGAATATTGTTGTCGAGTTCTTGCCGTGAAAATATGTGATCCTAATAACCAATATTTAAAACACAATGAACATTTTTAAATCACTACGCGACTCATATTCTGTGGACATTTATTATTTGTATAAATTATTTTATTTATTTTTGACAGAAACCAAATAGAGTGTGATGTACCAGAGAAATATCTGAGATCAAAAGATAATAAAATGTACACAACACGAATATTATTACCGGGTGAAAAACCTATACAGCTATCTACAAATCTCAAAATACTTGGTAATAGTTTTTATTATTATTTAATTTAAAATTCAAATAAATCTTTATTTTTTAATGGAGTAGGCTCCCCTGTCCAGTCTGGTCTCGGGGTCCGCCGATTTCCTCCCACTGCTAAAGACCCCTAGAAATAAAATTGTACCTTATTGTACGGCGCGAAATGTCCTGTGTCGAGTGTGTGTTAACCTCCACCCCCCCCCCCCCGTCTCTCTCTCTCTCTCGATTGCTTGAGGATACCTGCACGTCCAATCGAGCGTCCCCAAAGAGACACGGGGATTAAATCACACCGTACATAAACTAGGTCATTCTAGGAAAAATAGAGTAGATTTATACAATATAATCAACATCGCAGATGTTAACCCCCCACCCCACCCCGTTCCACACCTGTCTCATACCTTACCCACTATTGTAATTTACACTTCATCCAACTGATTGTGTGTACATTGTCACTGGTGCATGGTGGATGTTCTGGTCAGGGACAGCGTCTAGTCCTTCGGATGGGACGAAAAATGAACCCTTGACAGTTTAAATGCGTGTCTCAGCACTTTTTTTTGGCATGCCCGTCTTCATTAACCCAGTCGGTGCAGAAAAGTAGGACGTTAAACCCCATTTCCGTTTATTTAGCCTTTAGACAAATTTCCACAATACTTGATGCTTTTTGATAAAAATATTACAGATGTTTATGAATAAGAAACTTATGAATATTCTTTTTAATTAAAGGTTTAATTCCACAGAATGTTAAGAAACAGATTCATGACCCTGATGGCGATGACAGGTTCACCAACACGATCCCAGAACAGATAGAAAAAGGAGAATCAAACAGACTTACACTATTAAAAAGGGCCCTTGACAGTTCTGATAAAGAGGTAGACAGTTTTCGCTTAGGCAAGACGAAAAATAATCTGACCGAAAAGGAATTAAAAAACAGAAAAATTAATTTTAATGCAAATTCGCCCTCAGATGTAAATGTTTCCAAAATTTTTTCGGACTCCCATGAAACAATAAACACGTTAAATAAATTGATATTGGACTTACAAAATCATGACCATGTTCTGGACAAAAGCTCAAACAGAAAGAAGGACGTAGATTTAGGTCAACCGATTATCGTCCCCCGTCCACCTCTCATATTCTACAATATTAAGACAAAACCTGCACATAAACCAAAAATAAATTTACGCTTACGTCAACACAAGAATGGTTTAGAGCGACAGAAAAATTTCAAATTGGAACAAGGAAAAACCCTAAAGATTAAAAGACTGAACAATTTTGATGTATACGACACCAAAGTAGTGGCAAACACTACTACTGATAAGAAGGCAGAAGGAGCAACCACTTCTACTTTCTCAAAGGCGATCTTAAAAACCACCAACAAAACCGACATATCAGCTAACGCCACCAAAAAAACTAGCTCTTTTAAAAGTTTTACTAATGGCGTAAGCTCGTTTTTAGAAAGTTTAACCTCTGGTAGTTTCTTTAAACCGAACCATCCCGTGAACACAACTATTGTGGACAAGGACACTATGAACATAAGCTCTGCGAAACCTGGGGGTGAAATCTCAGCAACTGGTGGTAAACTCTCGGCAACTGGTGGTAAACTCTCGGCAACTGGTGGTAAACTTTCGGCAAATCAGCTACCCGAAACATCAGCCAACAGATCGATAGAAACGACGGAGGACATTTTGAATTTCGATGCCATTAATGAAGCGATCCCTGGAAATCAAAATGGTGACAATGATACTTATAGTAGCCAGGTGAATAGTCAATCACAAAACGACGAAATTCAATTTCCAATAATGGATGAACAGGTAACGAATGTTGGGTCACTGAATTCCAGAAACGACAAAGTTCCAACCCCATCGTTGTCGAAAAAACTGCGGATTGTTTCCTATGTGAACTCAGGAAACCACCAAGATTCAGGTTCAAAATTAACACAAAAGGCCGAAGGCGTAACCTCATTAAAAGCGGCCGAAAAGGATAAAGCCTCCGTATTCAACGCAAAGGAACAGATTGGTGCTTCGATGGATCGATTTATGGATACAGTCGATAAAACTAAAATAAACGACGGTGGTATTCCGAAGACGATGGCTTTAAAATCGTATACTAAAGGAAACCGTAATTTAGACAAAGTAATTTACAATAATGAAGATGGTGATATTCAGATAATGGACTCACTGTCGAATTCTAAATTTATAAAACTTTCTGATTATATGAAACACAGCTCACGAACAAAAGAAGAAACTCGAAATAATCAAGTGGGCTCAGTTGCGGGAGAGGATGGCATTCCTAGTGAAAGAGGGTCAGCTACAGGAGAGAATGAATTTTTAGTTACTATTAATGACGAAAGTGGGGACTCCAGTATGCCTAGTACATCTGGCCCAGCTACAGGAGAGGATGAATTTGGAATTACTGTTAATGAAGAAGATGAGGCCTCCGATATTCCTGGGAAAGAGGGGGAAACTACAGGAGAGGATGAATTTGTAGTTACTATTGATGACGAAAGTGAGGCCTCCCATATGCCTAGTAAATCGAGCCCAGCTACAGGAGAGGATGAATTTGGAATTACTGTTAATGAAGAAAATGAGGCCTCCGAAATTCCTGGTAAAGAGGGAGAAACTACGGGAGAGGATGAATTTGAAGTTACTATTAATGACGAAAGGGAGGCCTCCAGTATGCCTAGTAACTCGAGCCCAGCTACAGGAGAGGATGAATGGGGAGATTATGACGAAAGCGAGGCCCCCAGTATGCCTAGTAAATCGAGCCCAGCTACAGGAGAGGATGAATTTGTAGTTAATATTAATGACGCAAGTGAGGCCTCCGATATGCCAAGTAAACCGGACCCAGCTACACGAAAGGGTGAATTCGATGCTGCTATTAATGAAGAAAGTAAGGTCGTCAATATTCCTGGTAAAGCGGGGACAACTACAGGAGAGGATGAATTTGTAGTTACTATTAAAGACGAAAGTGAGGCCTCCAATGTGTCTAGTAAACCGGGCCCAGCTACACGAAACGGTAAATTCGATGCTGCTATTAATGAAGAGGGTAAGGCCGTCAATATTCCTGGTAAAGCGAGGCCAGCTATAGAAGAGGGTGGACTTGGGGTTACTATTAATAATGGAAATGGGGCAACCACAAAGCAAAGCCGGATAACATCCAATAACGTAGGGGTGGTTGTTGGAAAGAAAGGACATGACGAATCTGAAAAATCATCTGCCCCAAATGACGAACCTTTAGAAATAAGATTAATAACCGAACATCGTATATCAGTTAGCAACCCCAAGTTGAAATCTTCAACACGCACCAAAACTTATTCAAATGGCGAGAAGAAATTTGAAGGAAAGGAACCGGAAATGGTAATCGATACCGACATTGGTGCTCGTGACATGGATTCCACAAATGGGGGATTCGCTATCCAAAATGAAATGAAGCATCAAAAGAATGTTGACCGACCATCACAAACAAGACATGAGATTGAAGATGGAGTTAACCGACCTTCACACACAAGACAAGAGATTGGAGATGGAGTTAACCGACCTTCACACACAAGACATGAGATTGATGATGGCCGAGATTCTGATGGAGTTAACCGACCATCACACACAAGACATGAGATCGAAGATGGTCGAGATTCTGACAAAACTCCAAGCAAACATGAACTCCAAAAATCAAGAGAAATCCACGATGCGAAATTCAAATTATTAAAAGAGAAGCTTTTGCGTAATCGTTTGAAAGCTAGATTAACGTTAAAATTAACCAAGTTGAAGGCGAAACTAAAGGCAGAATTGCAGAAATTGCGCCTAGGAAAGGCAAACTTCCAACTGAACGAAGCTAAAGGCAGATATCACAAATTACAGAGAGCAAAACAATCGCCACGTAGAGGTAAAATCTTTTCTTCAAGGACCACGTGGATGTCCCCTGACTTATTGGATGCAAGAACTAAAAAAGCGGACGAAGACTCGCAAATACCATTTAGAAACATAAAGGAATATAAAAGTTTCCCGACAAATCGGACTTTAAACTCGATGGGACAATTCGGTCTG
This sequence comes from Patella vulgata, assembly GCF_932274485.2. Taxonomy (NCBI): domain Eukaryota; kingdom Metazoa; phylum Mollusca; class Gastropoda; family Patellidae; genus Patella; species Patella vulgata. The sequence goes on from NC_065885.2 coordinate 66,030,142, forward strand.
TATTCGAACATTCGTTTACCGTTAAAGGCCCGTTATTTGATTGAATACCCAGAACGAAAATTGAAACAAGCAGAAGATCGGTTTTTCTATAAACACATTGATGGCGATGTTTCCAACTTGATGAAACAACTTGGCGGGAAACGGAACTATAAAGTCAATAATGATATAAAGACTGCCCTGTCTACTATTGAAGGCAATATTTATAGAATTCTAGCACAATCCATGCACGTTAGTTCGCAACATGGTCTTAATCTTCAACAGCGAGTTCACAATGCTACTTACTGGGCAGTCCTTCAAGCCGTGAACAATAGCTGTAGTGATTGGTTGCCTACTGGTAATAAAATCGGTAGCTTCTCTACGTGGGAAGCATGGGGACATTGTTCCGTGAAATGTGGGCATGGCGGATATCAACTACGAACTAGAAAATGCAGCACCAAGAAATGCCTGGGATCTATCTGGGATATCCGACAATGCAGTAAGAAGAGCATGTGTTCAGGTAGGGTTCCACCACACTTAGAAGGTTTATTTCGATTCGTTTCATTTTGTTCTAGATTTTATACTAGCAGTGACACGGTACTGACACCTTTTACAGCTAGTTACACACCTGCTAAATCTGCCCATTGGAGGTCTTTATTTTGGCATCAAATGTTATATAAACAATCTGATTAAAACGCAGATCCTATTTCGTTTCGTTTTTTATAGTTCAAAATTTCGTTTTACTTGTCTTTACTACACTAGGATCTAGAAGAGTTGTTATATTACTGAGGGATAAGCCAATAAAACGGTATGTTACGGCGACTTCTTGGCGTGCCATGCACAGAACTGTAGGTAAACCACGCTGATTGATTAATCAATGTCCGACGCCATAGGGTCAAAAGCTTGTACGACCCCTGACACGACCTTCGAGTACAACTTGTCAGATCTTCATTTAGTGTAGGCCATCGAAAGTATAAAATAAACGAAACGAAATATAAATCTGTATTTTAATCAGATTGTTATATAAATTACTATTTGGACATTTATTCACACGACCAGCCTAGATCATCAGGTGGCCGAGATTGAACAATTTAACGATAAAAAGATAATCGAGACTTAGTCTCTTTTGTCAAGTATCGATGCTAAGATAATAAACAATATACGCTACACCTTCAAACACTCATAACTTCGCTCAGAATATAGTTATTTTAATGAAATTTTCAACATATCCATTTTTCATTATCTATTTTTGAACTAGTATAGCAAGAGCGACTCGCTCTTTATCTAAATCTTACATAATGTATCTATAATGACAACAAATTTCATTAGTAAACTGGCTAGGTTCACAATACAATGTTATTTATTTAAAGTTGCTAAGTCTCTAACTCAGTATCATCCAAAGTGTTCGACATCGAAAACACGAATCATTTGTCAATTTAAATCAACATTGATGTTGTGATCTTGCCGGGAAAAGATTGCCTTCTGATATCCAATTAAGACAAAATAAACATTTTACTTTACCATTGGTACACAAATCGTGTACCATGATGCGTTTCAGTGCCATTTGTAACAAGGGACTTGAAGAACGAGGTTAGACATATTCCACAAATCATGTCAAACGGTGACGTCATATTCTTATCTGGAGAGCATGCGCAATAAATACTATCGGTGTAGACTGAAATAACCAGACCCTAGAGATTGTCATTCGATTGAGAGTTCTGGCGTATTTCGCCGAACCTAACTGATTACAAATTACCGTAAAAACAGAAACGTTTGAATGTAAATCAGTTTATATACATTCATATTACATTATTATATGCGTTGTGACCCATTTGTGTCAATTTCTAGGTGACAAATATTAGCTATTTAGCTCCTTTAACAGTGTATGAAATATGAAATGTAAGAATTGTGAATGTTACCGAGCGGAATAGTAATCAAATATCAACACTGTAAAGTTGATATCCTTGACTAAGCATCAAAAAACTTCTATAAATGAATCGATACGACGCTAGCAGATCAAATTCGTCATTTTATATACATAATGTTTATTAGTTAATTAGAATTGCTAGTATTCAGGCAGAAGTCATTAAATAGGTGTTATGTCACGCTGTTTTTCACATTTTCTTAGTATTCCGATCAAAATCTAGCGGCACCCTTAGGAGGATCTCGCGGCACTCTTTGGATACATATTTGCCCAGGCATTCGCTGAGCCTTTTTAAAATTTGAATTTAAAAGTTTTATCATTAAAACTTTTCAGTCATTTTTATTAATGGCATAAATGACAGATATTATTCAACGTGGTGTCACACGAAATTAGTTTTTGAACATCAAATACTAAACCTTGAAGTTCGTCTGGTTGGCGGAGAAATATCTTTTAACCAATCAGTATCATCAGACACACAGTTCTGAATTAGAGCTTGCTTCTCTCCTGTGATACCTTGTTTATGTTAGTAAAAATGGTCGATTAATGGCGAATGTTTGTGAATATATGTCTCGTCGATGTTCACCCAAACCTGACAAAAAATGTAAATTTATGTTACAAAAATTGCCATAAAATGAAGGGAAACAATCACTAGTCTTAACCCCCCTCGGCCCCCCCCCCCCCCCCCCCTAGTTTATTTTCATTATAAATATCCCTTCTAAGCCCGCGAGGGGAAAGATGTTGGAAGCCACGGGACTAGACTATAGCTCGCTAATTAATAGCAGTACTGGTTCCAACCACCACCACCCCATCCCTCCCAGGTTTAATTTCATTATCAGAGATTCGCATAATATCCCAAGAGGTGCGCGAGTGGAAGAATTTGGGAACCACGGGGACCAGTCTACAGCTCGCTAATAAGAAATAGTTCTGTATCCCCCGCCCCGTTCCTAGAGTACAGGGGTCGTGCACTAGACAGGCAATGCTAATCCATGTTTATGTAAATTTTATATTGCAGCATCGTGGATGAGTTGGAGTAGTTGGGGGCCGTGTTCTAGGAAATGTAACTTGGGCTACACAACCCAGACTCGAGTTTGTATTACCCACAGTAATAAAACCCAGTGTTCGGGTCCAGCAGTTAGAATGAAGACCTGTATTCTCAAACCCTGTAAAACCCCTAATTATTGGTCCGCCTGGACGCCATGGTCAACGTGCTCTGTTACTTGTGGTCGTGGAACTCAGCTCCGAAGACGATCTTGTAAGAAGAAGAATAACGGTCGAGCTAGACCAGTCTGTAAAGGACAATCACTAGAGAAGAGAATATGTGTTCACACTTCTTGTAGCGGGGGTATGTTTCTTCTATTCTTTAACTCTATTACATCTCTACGAGCATAGGGATTGGGCTCTGGGCAGAGTATGCCTAGTCTTGTATACAACCTTTTCCAAATGTTCAAAACTCTGATCATAGCTGTCATGATTTTGTTGTTTGTTCAAAAACAAAAACTATATGAAGATATAAATGAAATAAAATGGGGTTCTGCACCAACTGTGGTAACGAAGAAGGGCATATTGCACGGACAGCTGCGCTACGGCCTACTCTTAGTTATATCGAATTCGAACTGCTAGGGGATCTTTTACATGCACACCAATGTGTACACGGGACCTCGGTTTTTCCTTTCCATCCGAACGACTATACGTTCTCCCTTGCCAGGCCCTCCTCCGTCCAGCACCAATCCTAAGGAGGTGGGGGAGGGGATGGCACACTGGAAAATTCCGATGAACTTTCTCCGCCAACACCGGGAACGAACACCGGACCACCAGGTTAGCGAGCCAACGTCTTCTTTACTGTGCGACCGTGACGCCCATGAAGATATAAGAAACAATTAAACATTAGTAAAGCGATAGTAAGTGAACCATATGAAAACCGTTACTGATTGTTTCAACACCCAATATTAATATTTACTTGTCTTTGGTTATAATTGAGATATATGTTGCCTGTCTGCCTCCAAGTAACAATTATGTTGCCTTGTCGCGGGTTTACGAAGTTATAAGTGAGAGGGTCGCAGCCTTGTGGCCGGTTATAATTGAGAGGGATGTTGCCACGTCGCGGGTTAACGTGATAACAGTTTCATTAATTTTGAAATTCTAGTTCAGATCAGAGAACCGTTTCCACTTCTAATAAACAAGGTCGTTGCAGTTCGACCTTCAATCACCTTGAAGCACATCCCGCGGAAAATTTCGTTAAAAAAGTTGTTTTGTCGACGGATCAAACATATGAGGTGGGGGTTAAATACGAAATTTATATTTTGGTCTAAAATCCCCTGTTGCTTGATTATAATATAATAGTTATAATTTTTTTAAGCAGGTATTTACGGTGTATATACAGGCTTCAAAAGTTTTTTGTATGTAATACAACATTGAAACTATAATTAGAATTTTATTTATTTCCATCAAATGTACTTTGAACCTATAATGGAATCGCGTATCAGTTGACGTAGTCTAATTGTAATACGAAGAATTTCAAAAACGAATTATTTGCCGATGGCCTGCTAATTAATCTGATGGAAAATTGTCATATTGATAGATATTTTTGTTTTTATTATTATTATTTTAAAACTTGTTTATTGAAGAAAAGATATAATTGGGCAGTTCAAAAATGTGTAGTGCGTAAGCGTTTAATAATTTTTTAACACCATAAGATAGATACAAACAGCTATCATAATATCTAACACCAGCCCCGGGGAATATTAAACATACCTTCCCTCGTACAAACTCGGTGATTTTATGATACATCAAATTTGCTGGACCTTTGTGGGATTTAATAAAACATTTATGGGTTCTGTTTTTTTTTATTTCTTTTAATTTTATAACAATGTATATTTATATATCTTATATTTATAACAATGTATTCGGACAATATGTGTTATATATATAACAATGTATTCGGACATTATATAACAATATGATCGACGTTACAAATGAAAATAGGACACGAATAAATGTATCAATGAATGACCTTTGTTTTTTTTCATTACATTATAATTTTGGCTTGTCATGCAAAGGTATATTCTTTAGAACGACCGAATTCAACATTATAAAATAACATTCGTAGGTTTATCGGGCCATTGCGGTTTCCAACACAAAAACATTTTTTTAATATTTAATATGATCTTTCAATATGTATTCTATTTATAAGAATTGTATTCGGTCAATATGTGATTGGTCAATATGTGTTATATTTATAACAATATCATCGGTTAATATGTGTTATATTTATAACAATATCGGTCAATATTTATAACAATGTAATCGGTTAATATTTATAAGAATGTAATCGGTCAATATGTGTTATATTTATAACAATATAATCGGTCAATATTTATAACAATGTAACCGGTCAATATGTGTTATATTTATCAGGAAATGGTGTTATACTAGACAGAATTAAAAGAGACAAATCCCTGGCCTTAATTTGTGATAAAGCCGTAAATAACAAGAATAATTTAGTAACATGGCGGACACCACATGGTCATATTGTAACACCAAGCACCAGATCTAAGAGGTAACCTAAACACTCTACATGCGCAACGTTTTTTCTTCCGCTTAATGCCCGGTTGGTGCAGAAAAGTAGAAAGTTAAATCCAATTTCATTTGTTTTGCTGAACGTGTAAAATATTTCCAATCTAAGTCCGATTTAAATGTCAGATTTCTTGAAGAAAACTGAAATTGAATACAATACAGAAATATAATATTTAGAAAAAAAACTGATCAAGTTTTAGATATTATGAAGACCCAAATAGCTTTACCTTGTTTTTATTCAGTGGCAAATATTTTACAACTGTTAGTAGAGTTATTACTCGTCCCGGGTGACATTAGTTCTTCTGTGGTTATCAAGTTTTAGCCCAGGTGGTGGTCGTGCTAACTAATGGAAACTGGTTTACTCGAAAACAGTTGTTTGCATGTGATGGGTGGGGGAATCGTAGAAAACTCAAGATGTTGGCGACCCAGAAGCGTACAAGAGTATAGAGAGTCAATAGAAATGACATGGGGTTTAACGTCCTACTTTTCTGCACCAAATGGGTCAATGAAGGCGCCCATATGGTGTGCTAGGAGGGGCACGGTGTTACTCGCTTGGAAAGTCCCTAGGACTTTTCCCGGCCGACACCGGGATCGGACCCTGGACTTCCTGTTAGTGAGCCAGTGCCTTACCCACTGAGCCACCGTGACTGCAAAAATGATATATATATATATATATATATATATATATATATATATATATATATATATATATATATATATATATGTAGACGCTCATACACAATAAGTAGCCGTAACAATGGGTACATTGATTCAAAGATTATTCAAATCGACCAATCCTAACGTAGGTTTGTTTTCAAGGCTCCATTTTTATTGTCCTTAAAATCGTTTGCCATAAACTGAAGAATAATTCAATTCTCAATTCCTATTCTTGAACATCGATGTAAAGATGGTATCTACGTCATCATTTTATTTGTGTTAATCGTTTGAATTACGACATATTTATGTTATTTCGAATTTGAAATAGAGGTCGTTATGAATTGTACAAGATCGAGCCCTGAACAAATCCGAGAGGCAGCTTTCTGATCCCCGAGAGAAAATAAGTTAAACGGTATCTTCTCTTTATAGGTTTCGAGTTAGTGAAAGTTATTTGGTTATAAGCCATATTCGAGATACAGATCGTGGTCTATACAGATGTAGTGTATATGACAGTGTCTCTGTAACAAGTAGGTTCCCTTTATCTATTTTACACAAAGTCGACTATTTATCTATTTTACACGATGTCGACTATTTTATCTATTGTACACGTTGTCGACTATTAAATTATCTATTTTACACGATGTCGACTATTTATCTATTTTACACGTTGTCGACTATTTTATCTATTTTACACGATGTCGACTATTTATCTATTTTACACGATGTCGACTTTTTTTATCTATTTTACACCTTGTCGACTATTAAATTATCTATTTTACACAATGTCGACTATTTATCTATTTTACACCTTGTCGACTATTTCATCTATTTTACACGATGTCGACTATTAAATTATCTATTTTACACGATGTCGACTATTTATCTATTTTATACGTTGTCGGCTATTTGATCTACTTTACACGATGTCGACTATTAAATTATCTATTTTACACATGTCGACTATTTTATCTATTTTACACCTTGTCACATGTCGACTATTTATCTATTTTACACCTTGTCGACTATTAAATTATCTATTTTACACGATGTCGACTATTTTATCTATTTTACACCTTGTCGACTATTTATCCATTTTTCACCTTGTCGACTATTTATCTATTTTGCACCTTGTCCACTATTTATCTATTTTGCACCTTGTCGACTATTTATCTAATTTACCCTCATAGTCATGTTATCTATTTTATCTATTTTGCACCTTGTCGACTATTTATCTATTTTGCACCTTGTCGACTATTTATCTAATTTACCCTCATAGTCATGTTATCTATTTTATCTATTTTACACCTTGTCGGCTATTTTATCTATTTTACACCTTGTCGACTACATGTAGTTAATCTATTTTGCACATCTATTTTTCTATCTTAAACCATGTCGACTATCAACTATGATTTTGTTTTGCTCAAAAAAAGTTGGACAAAACAAAAGCAAGTTCTATATAGGGCATTAGATAAAAGTCTACTCGACACAAACTATGTCATTTCGGGACAGACACATGTTTTATTTCAATAATTCACTTTAGTAGTCAGAGAAAACGGGATGAACTGGAGAAAACCCACGAGGTTCGGCAGGTGAACAGAACATACTCCATGTCACGTACAAGTGTAGGTATCTGGTGGTTAATATATTAGCATAGCCTTTCTAGAACACCTCATACCACTCGACCGGATATCGCTTCCTATTTATTTGATGACTGTTTTTAATTCCATGTTATTATCAATCTAACTTGGGTTATTATGTCCTAATCTTGTTGTATGTTGAGTTAATGTGTCCTAATCTTGTTGTATGTTGAGTTAATGTATCCTAATCATGTTGTATTTTGCAGACCTTGATGATTGTAGAGTAAACCACTGTTTGAATGGTGGACAATGTATTGAACAAACCCACATGGATACGTCATCATCATCTTTTATATGTCTGTGTACTAAAGATTATACTGGTGATACCTGTAGTCAAGGTAAGTAAAGGTTACCAAGGGGATAATCGTAGTTATGTTAAGTAAATGTTTCCAAGGTGATACCTGTGGTCATTCAAGGTAAGTAATTGTTACCAACGTTATACCTATAGTCCAGTAAAGTTTACCAAGATTATGCCTGTAATCAAGGTAAATAAACGTTACTAAGGTGATACCTGTAGTCAAGGTAACTAAATGTTACCAAGGTGATTTGTATAGTCATAGTGGAATTACCTGTAGTAAATATTACCAGAAAAGCTGTATGGGCGTGGTGAAAGACTGCTTGGGCGTGGTGAAAGGCGATTTTGCATTAGGAACATTATCCGGGGGGGGGGGATAAAACACAATATAGGTATGTGTAGTACATCTGAGTTAAGGTATGTTTGACACTGCATAGGTAATATAATTATGAAGTAATGAGAGAGAGAGAGGGGTAGAGAGAGAGAGAGAGAGAGGGAGTTTAACGTTCACTCTACACAAACTAAGTCATTTAGGACTAACATATGGTTCAATTTTATTTTAATAATTCTTTTGTGCGTAGGGGTCTTTAGCAGTGGGAGGCAGCGGGGGACCCGGAGAAACCCCACGAGGTTTTACAGGCGAGTCTACTCCATGTCACGTACAACCGAAGAATCGAAACCACGCCAGTTGACTCAATGAGAGACCTTATGATACAACCCGGACGCGCTAACCATTCGACTGTCCAACCCCCCATGAATATTCTAATGAAGATCATAATCTAAACATTTATCAAAAAAACAAGGAGCCGCAAAAATCTTAAATCCACTTTGCCCCTGACGGACTACCAGGAAGACAGACCGCCTTTCCTGGAACTATCCTGGAACTAGTTTAGCAGCATTAAAATATGTCCTATATTATATACAGTGGTTAAAAGCAGGTTTTTTTCAGGTGTCGTAAGATATTTCTTCTTATTAAGAAAATATTTCCTCTCTACATCTAACGTTTTTAGATGTCATAAGATTTTTTTTTCGATAATGAAACTCGTTAAATATTAATAATCCACGCTTTATGAAATTGAAGTTGCCACACATTTTTTTTTCCATGTTATATAAAGCTAAACTCGTGACATACATTTTTCATGTTATATAAATTAACTTTCTTTTTATAAAGAGGCGTTATTTTAGATTGAGATAAAGAGCTAACAGTTCTCGCAATAATAGTTAAAAATAGATAATGAAAAGTGAATATGTTGAAACTTTTTATAAACAATATTTTATTCAGTTTGTCTGAATGAGATTGGGGAACAGGCTTAGCCTATGTAAAACCCCTCTCTCTAGATAATATACATACATAATATTAAAACAAAGGAACAACAAGGTGTATATACACAGTTAAAATGGCAAACACATACATAAATATATGTAAATACATATATCATGCGACGGATGGCAATGTACAATATATATTATATGTTACATCATCACGTAAATTTAAAACTAATATTGTAAATTAAAACAATTAATAAGCAAGATTAAAATCTGTTTGACATGTCAATAAACTTGTGGACTTGATTAAAAATATTGTTGTTTACATCTGTACAGTGTTTTGTGGACCCGAACAAGAGATAATTAATGTTTTTATGATCGTGTTGTAATTTGTCTATGGTTTCCTTTCGTGCATTTGAAACTTTCAGTCAAATTACTTCATTCCGAGTCGAGTTATCGCCGTTAGAAGAACAGTGTAGTCTCGATTGTCATTGCTACCGTTGTTAAGATAATAAACCAAGTCTCGATTATCCATTTTTAAATTAAATCATTAACTATTAATCGTATTTAAATCTGTTGAAAATCTCTAGGTTCCGATGGCATAGAGGGTTGAGTATGGTCGTGGCAAGTTAATAAATGTCAAATTAATAATTTATATAACATTTAAGGCCTAAGAAAGGCCGGCAGTAGTCAGATTTAGCTCTGGCCCCAAGTTAACAAAACATTCTTTCAAATAATATATCCTGTCATTTTCGCCATGTGCAATTATGTCGTATGTCGGGTTTCAGTTTCACCTTTATTTCTTTCTTTCTTTTAATTAGGGAACCACGGCAGCTCAGTGAGTAAGACGTTGATTCCCAACTTGGAGGTCCCGTGTTCGATCCGGGTATTGGCCAAGCAAAATCCCCCCCCCCCCATAGCACACTGTATGGCCTATGAAATGAAATGGGGTTTTACGTCCTACTGTTCTGCTTCGACTGGGCATACGCCATGTATGCTATGAGGGAAATTTGGCCCGGACAGCGGCGCTATAGCCTACTCTTATATCAAATTCCAATCCAACTGCCAAGTTATCTTTACGTTCACGCCAATTTGTACATGGGACATCGGTTTTTCGTCCCATCCGAACGACTAGACAGCGTCTTACTCACTTAGCCACCGTGGCTCTTGTATTTGTTTTGCCCGTATTCATTAGCACAGAAAAAATAAAAAAATAAAATCCCTGGGTTTTTTTCAGGAAGATCAAATTTCATCAAAAACTAGAGAAAATTGCTTCCGTTTATACGTCATCTGGAATGCGTAGGATTAATTTCGAAAAGAGTAAAAAATAAAACTGAAATTATTACACAATGTTTTTTTTCGTGTTTTTCAGGTGTGGGTTTTAAAGGTATTCATATTGCTGGTATCGTCATGGTTGTTATAATTCTGACCACAGCTAAGATACTGGCTTTATATATGTGTTACAGGTACATGTTTTATTATACTGAACAAACACACCCAGGGCCACCGAGAAAATTGTTATTTTCTTAGGGTTCCTAACTTTACCCCTGCATGGTTGGTGTAGGACATCGAGGATCGGATGTCAAATTAAAAAAAAAAAAATAGAGAGATAGAGAGTTAGTTAACATGCAACATGCATGCCCTCCGTCCGGTACTGTCCACAATTACGAGAAACTGAAATAAAATGAAATGGAGTTTACGTCCTACTGTTTTGCTCCTAACTGGGCTAATGAAGACGGGCACACGCCATACAGTGTGCTACGAGGGAAATTTAGGCCGGACAGCGGCGCTACGAACGGCCTACTCTTATATCGAATTCCAACTACCAAGAGATCTTTTACATGTATACATTGATCCCTTGGCAGTTGGAATTCAATATAAGAGTAGGCCGTAGCGCCGCTGTCCGGGCACAATGTCCCTCATAGCACACTGTATGGCGTTCGCTCGTCTTCATTAGCCCAGAAGGAGACGAACAGTTGGACGTTAAACCCCATTTCATTCCATCTCATTTCAAACGTCACGATATGTCTGGTAAAAGTACGAAAGTTTAATGTTATATTATTTTTTTTTCCGACTAATGAACTGACTGAAATATGGTAGGATTTATGTCACAAATAGATTTTGATATTAATACTTATTTCATTTATCTGTGTCTTTTTTTTTTTTCTTTTTTTTTAAATAAGACTTAAGAAATCTGTAAAGGCGAAGAAGGAAAAAGACGAAGAAAGTAAAGGTATTGATTTTTCGGATAATAGAAACAGACATGTCCCACGTGCATTAAAAAAACGTTTTTCAGAAAAGATCTGGGAACCTACAATTACATAATCCCGCGCAAAACTAAGCAAGGGAGGAATATTCAGTAGAGCTCCGTCCGTCTTTCTCTTCGGCCTTAGGTCTCGATTTTGTTTCCTAACCTTATCTCACAAACGTTCAAGATATCTTTCCGAAAAGTTTTACACAAATCAACATATTGTAGACTGGTCTTTTGATAATTTGAAATTTCTCAGATTTATTCATTTTTCTGTTTCCGTGGAAACAACTTTGACTTATATTTTGGTATACAGTTGCTATTCCGGCGTATATTTTTTAAAGCTTTCAAAGTATACATGGATTATTTTCACAAAAACGTATACAAATAACGGACAAACATGGTATAAACTTACCACAAAAAGAGTTATACTGTACATCATCATGGAAGTACCTTCTTTGGGAAAATATTTTGACAAGGTTATTATTCAATATATAATCAGTATATTCATATGAAGAGCCCCGGGGAAGAACGATCAAAGTCACTTTTTTTCAACGAACTCCAGTTAATGGCGCTATCTGGTATATAGCAAATTGTATAAGATTTCTGTGGAACAATCAATTTCAGGTAAAAACGATCGGAGTCACATCGAACCAAGGACCTTTTGAAATGGCCTTCCGAACAAATTAATACAAGTCCATCTTACCCTTTATTTAACCTTGGTTTGACTGAAAAGTTGAAGTCAGTTGTACTGGAGAGAGAAAGAGAAATGGGGTTTAACGTCCACTCGACACAAACTAGGTCATTTCGGGACTAACATATGGTTTAATTTTATTTCAATAATTCGCTTGCGCGTAGGGGTCTTTAGCAGTGGGAGGAAACCGGAGGACCCGGAGAAAACCCACGAGGTTGGGCAGGCGACCCTACTCCTTGTCACGTACAAACGGGGATTCGAAACCACGCCAGTCGACTCAATGACAGACTTTATGATACAGCGTGCGCACGCTAACCATTCAGCCATCCAACCCCCCTCAGTTGTACTGGTAATTATGATTCGTATTAAACATCATTTTGATGTTGTTATTAATCCCATTTGTTGTTCTGTTCGCGTCAAGCATTCTCGTCCAAAAGTCTATTTTCCCTTTTATGTGAAAAGACAAAAATGTGACTTAGATCGTTCTTCCCCTGGACTCTTCAAATTATTCGTTTACATGGTAAAACTTCTCATTCTCAACTTTGAACTTGAAAACTTCCTTTTAAAATTGAAAGGTCGGTAAAAATTACTGTACTTTTCAATTAGCTACCCAATAGAGCTGTATAAATTGTTCTATTTACTATTAGCTAAAGAAGAAATAGAAATCAACTATATCAGATATTATTTCTGTCGAAATTTTGAGAACAACTTGTCTTTTCCGTTAATGTCACTATAAAGACAGCGTTGTGGTCAAGTGGGAAAATCCCACATAATAGAAAGAAACAGTTTATAGTCAGGAAAATCCAAATAATTAAGTTGACCGCACATAGTTGTCGCACCAATTGTATGTCTCTTCTGTTGGTCTGTTCTAATACATAAAACACTGACTGATGGAGAGGTTTTCACCCAGAAAACCAGGGAATAAAGCTGGCAAATGAGTAAATCACTCTTGTAATATCGTGCATGTTTATGCAATGTGAATGAGTGTAGACAGTTAAAGTATGGCTTTTCGGTTATAAATAATGATAACGGAAAAGACTTCTTGGATCGGGATAGACAAAAAAATGTTTTTTTTATGCTTTCTAATGGCATTCAAACATTTATTTAGACAATTGGAGTCAAATTAATGACTTTGAATTTTTGTCTTTACTTTTAACATTGTCGTTTACATGGAAAAACACTGAAAAGACATTGCTAGAAATTTTTAATTCTCCTTAAAAATTTATAATTACTTTTCAAAATTTGTTTTTAACCGTTATTTGTACGTTTTTGTGAAAATCGCCCATAGACAATGAAAAAACGTAAACAGTTCCGGAAACAAAAATTACCAGGAACATTTTATCCCTATTTGTTTTTCTTGTAATTTACAGAATGTCTTCAAATAACATCAATTCCATTTTCAAATACAGAAAAAAAAAATCATGTTAATTTGTGTTTCCAGACCATGAAAGGGAAAACAATGTCATTGAAATTGGGGGCAATTAACTCTTCGCTGCTGTAGCGTGTCCAAAGGCGTACAATTGATCGGTTAGAGCAGTGGTTCTCACCCTTTTTTTTTTTTGCCAACGGCACACCTTGGAACACCTGAAAAAATAGCAGCACACCTGGCTAAATATATGTGACAAATATTTGAATTTTGCAAAATAAAAACATGGTCAGTCAGACGGCATACAACAATAGACACAGACTAGTCATAGACACGTAGAATGACTCAAACTAAATAAAGAAAAATACAGCTATGGACTTATCAGTAGACACCAGTGAATACTTAATTGGGATCACGTAGTTTTTCGGAGTTTTCTTACTGTGCCGTTACAAATTTCGCGGCACACGCTGATGTGTTAGATGGTTTTAGATATAAGCTTGTGGTACTATCAATTTGCAGATGTGTGAACTCTGCTATATAGAAAACCCGGCTTACACTGTCCATTCGGTGAAATTATCTGGATTTAAGCGCGCTTGATTACGAAATAATACAACCTTCACAAGTAACGTTAAAACATTATGTTTATACATTTATGAAAATACTTACAATCTGATTAACGTATGATGAATAACAATAAACTTTATAGATTTTATAAATAATGGAAATTAGATATACATGACATATTATACCAAAATTTACAAAATATCATTCTTCATATTATGGTTAATAAATTGAAATAAATACTATAACATGATAATTATTAGAAATGATTATATATGTATACGATTACTTTTAGTTGCATTTGCAAACAGAAATAATCCGTAAATTCCTGACCATTCCACGGTTTATCCCGTAAAATAACAGAAATTAGGTCCATTATAGAAGGAAATAAAACATTTTATTCTTAAATTTCACGGAAATTTCCTGTTTAATACTGAATATTCCATAGAAATACATAAAACATGTAATTTGAAGAAATAATTTACACTTTTAATACATTTTCTCCAAAGCAAAAAAAAAGAGAAAATCCCAGAATTCGGTCACATACAAAAATGGATAATATTTACAATGTACATAAGCTTATATCAACCTATGGTAGTACTTGTGCTTTTTTTACTTATCAGATATTTCTCGGATTTAAACAAGTCTTTTTGGTATTCAAACATTTTGTCCCTCTTTAAGTCACGTGGACAATTTTTTTAATACCTACCGAACATTAGTGAGTACTGCCACTGGTTGACGGAATCTAGAGTAGTAAACTTTGATCCTAATTATTTTAATCCAACCTGTTTCTCACCTTGGTATTATTATATCTACTGAAAGAGAATCGGTTTAAGACGAGTTATTTGCCCCTCCGTAATTTGATAATCTCGCTTACGAACGTGGACGCAACAGACTTTAGACATGTACTTAGTTTAGACATAGAGCATTTAGTTTTAGACTACCTGTTTTTATACGCCCACATTTTCATGTGGACGTATATTGTCGCGTCCGTCCGTCAGTCCACAATTGTTTGTGAACAGCCTACAGGTCACAATTTTTATCCGATTTCAATGAAACTTGAAATATAGGTTTATCACCCTAAGATCTCGGCTCCTTTCGAGATTGGCATGTATCGGACCGTAACTTCATGGATTATGGAGCCTGATTGTACGAAAAATCACGTTTTTAGCTTGTGAACACTGTAGAGATCACAATTTTTATCCGATTTGGTTTAAACTTGAAATGTATGCTTATAACCCAAAGATCTCGGTTCCTTTCGATATTCGTGCATATCGGAACGTAACTTCCTGAATTATGGCCCTTGATTGTACGAAAAATCGCGTTTTTAGCTTGTGGACCCTATAGAGGTCATAATTTTTATCCGAAAAAAAAAACCGTATTTTTATATCACCGTTACACCCTAAGAATGACTGAGTTCGAATTTCGTGAAAATCGGCCCAAAACTGACAGACAAAATGGCCGACGTTCGTTCTCAAATAGCGTAAAAATATGGTATATCAAGGTTGTGGACCCTATAGAGATCACAATTTTTATTCGATTTTTTTTAAACTTGAAATGTAAATTTATAACCCAAAGATCTTGGTTCCTTTCTATATTCGGGCATATCGGACCGTAACTTCCTGAATTATGGCCCCTGATTGTACGAAAAATCACGTTTTTAGCTTGTGGACCCTATAGATGTCATAATTTTTATCCGATTTAAAAAAACGTATTATTGTATCACCGTTAGACCCTAAGGACGGCTGAGTTCGAATTTCGTGAAAATACGTCCAAAACTGACAGACAAAATGGCCGCCCTTCGTTCTCAAATAGCGTAAAAAATATGGTATATCAAGATTGTGGACCCTATAGAGGTCACAATTTCTATCTGATTTTGTTGAAACTTGAAATGTAAGTTTATAACCCAAAGATCTCGTTTCCTTTCGATATTCACGCATATCGGACATAACTAACTGAATTGTGGGCCCTGATTGTTCGAAAAATCGCGTTTTTAGCTTGTGGACCCTATAGAGGTCATAATTTTTATCCGATTTAAAAAAACGTATTATTTTATCACCGTTACACCCTAAGGGCGGCTGAGTTCGAATTTCGTGAAAATCGGCTCAAAACTGACCGACAAAATGGCTGCCCCTCGTTCTCAAATTGCGTAAAAATATGGTATATCAAGGTTGTGTACCCTATAGAGGTCACAATTTTTATCCGATTTTGTTGAAACTTGAAATGTAAGTTTATAACCCAATGATCTCGGTTCCTTTCGATATTTGCGCATATCGAATTGTAATTTCCTGAATTATGGCCCTTGATTGTAGGAAAAATCACTTTCGTTTTAGCTTGTTTTCTATCCATCTCTCGAAAATGTGGCCGTACCCTGCCTGGCAGCCGCTGGTTTTTATACATTTCACCGATATGGTTACTTGTATGGGTAATGTTTACTTTGATATGCTTGCATTCATATTTCATGTAACATAATATAGCAGATCATGACTCATGCTGACATTACACAATGGTTTCTCTGTGTTGTATTCCTGGCTGTTTTCAATTTTGAGTGAAGTCTGTATCACTACAGGCCCAGGACTGTACAGCGCAGTTGACGCTAATTACGACTAGCCCCCGGATCCATTCACTTAATTTGATATGTTCGTTTGTTTGTGATTTTTGCGTATTGTGTGTTGTCCGTAGATTTTTTTTTTAGTGCACTTACTATTAGTCATAGCTTGGTGTTATTTTTGAAATATTTTCCACGTTACAGGCGCCTGTGGCTACAATCACTGAAATGGGTGCGAGTTAATTAGCTGTCAATATTAACCTTTTTCCTTTTGCAAATTAAATTCTAAAGCAACTTTTTTAAACAATTAAGAGAAGAAATAAATGCGTTGGAAGTATATCTGGTTAAAAATATTTCGTGAAGGCGTAAAATGAGTAAAAGGTACCATTCTGTCCGGACCAGTTTGCTTTACGCTACGTCCGATGTAAATCATGCACGCGCAGTATGATGTGACGTCACACGATGACCTGTAATCTGCGTGACATGTGATCTTGTTCAGAGTTAAAGGAAGGCTTTCGCTTTACCACTTTGAATCAGATTGCGATGGTTAGTGACAAGAGTTATTTCCCTTGCTATTAAAAAAAAAAAAAAACAAAAAAAAAAAACATTCGCAACAGAATAGAAATGTTGGTTGATACACGAATCGTTTTTAATTTTAATTTGGGGAAGAACATATTTGACATTTATAACATAACTTACTATATATACATTAGCCTTATCAAGTGACAGCTCGGGTAGGTGTCCGTCATAAATCATGTCTTAGTTCATTATTCAAAATCGATTATACCTATTGATACCAAACTAACACAATACAATTCCGTAGTTCCTTTAAAAAAAATTTTTGTTAAGAAAGACATTCATTCTTTAACGGCATCGATGTGGAAGCCAACATTTATTTAAAAAAAATTGTATTCCAGTTTCCAAGTAATAAATCATTATGTTCTGAAAAAAAAATTTAATTTTATCAATTAATTCTTCTGTATTCGATATCAGTAAATCTACCCAGCTGTACGCCAACTTAACACGTGGGCGAGAAGCCGCGGTGGCTCAGTGAGTAAGGCACAGGATCGCTAGCCAGGAGGTGTCGTCCGACAATTTTCCGTCGTGGTTTCCCCTTGTCAGCGGTGCAGGACGGAGGGCCTGACAAGGACAGCTGTCTAGTTGTTAGAATGGGACGAAATACCGAGTTCCTGTGTAAACATTGGCGTGCACCTAAAAGATACCTTGGCAGTTGGAATTTGATATAAGAGTAGGCCATAGTGCCGCTGTCTGGGCAAAGTTTCCTTCATGGCACACTGTATGGCGTATGTCCGTCTTCATTAGCACAGTCGGAGCAGAACAGTAGGATGTTAAACTCCATTCCATTTTATTTCATTTCATTTCTTACTTTTTTTCATCACCCAGGCCACGCTGCGTGCTATGTGGGGAGTTTAACCTTGGCAACGGGGCTACTGTCGGCTCTTATTTTTATTTCCAGGGGGGTAGGTAGCCAAATGGTTAACGCGTGCGCATTGCGTCATAAGACCTGTCATTGAGTCAAGTGGCGTGGTTGCGATTCCCCGGTCGTACGTGACTAGGAGTAGCGTCGCCTGTCTAACCTCGTGGATTTTTTTTTCTGGGTCCTCCCGTTTCCTCCCACATTTGTACGTGTAAGTGTACTTGAATTAACATTTATATCTTAAAATCAATATTTGTATCTTAAATCAATATTTGTATCTTAAATCAATATTTGTTTTATAAATCAGACATTTCTCAAATCAGATTTGTTAATTTGTTTTTTTGTTTAATATAATTGTTTTTTAATATAAAGATCAAAATTTATTTTAGAATATCAAAATTTACATTTACATTTCATCAGAGAAATACAACGAAAACAAATCTCGAACAACAAATTTCCAAATATAAATCTCCAAATACAAATCTTGCAAAACATTTCTCCAAATACATTATGACGGCATGAGCCGAAATCATCCTGGCATACAATAAATGGAACAGGCAAACAATAAAAAAAACAAAAAAAAAAACGCTCGATGACCGGGACTGTAGTGAAATCACCGGCGTGGTAACTAATCCACTGAGTCATGCTTCTATATATATATATTAATAATATATATAAATGTATGGGCTAATCCGAGCCATCAATAAATAAAATAAATTGAAAGTAGTCTATTTTAAGAAATTAGGCTGTCGTGGATAGTGAGACTAGATCGAGTCACCTGAAATAGACCAGTTGTGTCCATATCGCACCCAAGCGCACCAAATCGTACCAGAGAATAATGTTATACTGGTCACCGATATTACGTGGTATAGAATTCATCCATTAAACATATATTATTCAAGAGCTAAATCTGTCTATTGCAGGTCTTTGCTTAGGCCTGAAATGTTATCTAAATTATTAATTAGACATTAATTAACTTATCAAAATCCTAGATGGCATCGCTAGCCTGCGATCTTTAGTGGATTATGAGCCGATTTACTGCATAACTTTCCTTCACGATTTAACGATTAAGTGGATAATCGAGACTATGCTGTTTATCGTACTGACTTTAGTAATGATGATCGAGGCTAGGCGGAAATTTCAATCGCCTAGTTCTCGGTTCATAGTGATTCAATTTGAATGAAATTTTCAGCAAATTGCCTTTACATTATCTAGTTTTTAACTATTATAGTGAGAACTGCCAACTCGTTATCGAATCCCCCATAATGTATCTTTAACGAAATATGATATAAAACATTAACTGGGTCAGATACAGCACTTTAAAAACGTTGATGACAAGTTGGTCGATTTATCTCATGTTTTTTCTCTATTGTAACATCTATAACGGTATTGTTATACAAAGTGGGTTGGCCCAGTGGGACAATCCGGTAACCGAGTTGTGTCGTTTAGACTAAATTTTTTAAAAAAATGGGTTTATTTTAAAATTTATATTTTCAACCTGCAAACATGCAACTAAACAGAATTATTTTGTTTGAATAGTGGACCAATAAAATTTCAAGGGTTGAGGTTCGGCATTCGGGAGCTACGGTGGCTTACTGGGTGTGGCACTGGTATGTTAACTAGGGAGTCCAGGGTTCGACCCCGGTATTAGTCGAGAAAGAAGATTACAGACGCCTGTATCTAACACATTTAATGTTAAAACACAATCTGATTAAAACACAGATCCTATTTCGTTTCGTTTTTTATAGTTCAAAATTTCGTTATATATGTCTTCATTACACTATGATCTGGAAGAGTTGTTATATTACCGGCGGTTTGGTTGAAGTGAGGGATAAGCCAATTGAAACGTTTTGTTACGGCGACTTCTTGGCGTGTCATGCACGGAACTGTGGGTAAACCATTAGAGACGTCAAGGCTGATTGATTAATCAATATCTGACGTCACTGGGTCAAAAGCCGCCCGTACGACCCCTGACACGACTTTATAGTACAACTTGTCAGATCTTCATGTAGTGTAGGCCATCGAAAGTATAAAAAAACGAAACGAAATATAGATCTATATTTTAATCAGATTGGTTAAAACATTTCACTGAGGAAAAACATTATTTCTAAAGTCTGCTACGTTCATGTTCGTAAGCGAAATTATCAAATTCGGGGCAAATAATTCTTCTGTCAGCAGATATTATATAGAAACAGGCTGACAAAGAAAGTTGAGATCAAAGTTGGAGAACCTACAAAATCACCCAGTCGCAATACTATACTCACCAATTCTCACTAGTTAGACAACCGAGTCTACGACGTTTATTAAGAATGATAGACAACCGAGTCTATGACGTTTATTAAGAATGATAGACAACCGAGCCTACGACGTTTATTAAGAATCGAGTCTATGACGTTTATTAAACAAATTCTATTTTATTATTTCAGATAATTTCTTCAAAAGATTTTTCCGGAGAAAGAACCCCGTCGAGACAGAGATGGAAGAGATAAATACTGTCAATGATGACGACAGCAAAACAAAAGAAGAAAATGAAACGATAATAGAAAATGTCGGCCTGGAAACTGATGAAACTAATGTAATAAAGACATCAAACAGCCGTGTATCGGGGCGAGGTGACAACGAGATAGATATTCTGTGTAATGAAACGGAGGCGTTATTGATGGCAATGGAAGATGTCGATATAGAATACGTCCGTCAACAACTCAATCTAGATAATCTACAAAACAACACTGAACTAGTTGATGAAATATTAGAAATTTGCGACGACAAAGTCGCTTCTTCGGACACATTAGAAACAGGTGGTGATTTATCCGCCATGGTCGATGAGAGCAAAACTTTAAAGAGTGAAACCTATTTAAATGATAAAATTTGCGACGACAAAGGCCCTTCTTCAGGCACATTAGAAACAGGCGGCGATTTATCCTCCATGGCTGATGACAGCAAGACTTTACAGTGTGAAACCTATTTAACTGATGAGCAAGCCAACAAAAATACATCCCACAAAATGTCTGAATCTATCGCTAATCTATATAAAGAGAGAGACGTTGTAGAACACCAATCAGACTACAGATTGAAATCCGTTTGTTTCCGCAGTCCAAGATATTCGGACAGTAAAATATCCTATCAAGCGACCCCATACCATAGACCTCTAATCCATGACGATCTTAGCGGATCCCATTCCTACACAGACAGTCATCCCAATGATACAGTTCTAGGAGGAGAAGACGGATCTTATACGAGCTCACTAGCAAGTTCTATAAATCTGGACACAGCAGAAGGTTTAGAAACGGAAACGGAGGTGGCGTCAGAACAAACTGAGGATTCCAAACCAGAACCAACACACGCTGATTCTATCGCTAATCTATATAAAGCGAGGGAAGTTGTAGAACACCAATCGGACTACCGATTGAAATCCGTTTGTTTCCGCAGTCCAAGATATTCAGACAGTAAAATATCCTATCAAGCGATCCCATCCCGCAAACACGCTGATTCTATCGCTAATCTATATAAAGAGAGGGAAGATATAGAACAACGATCAGACTACCGACTGAAATCCGTTTGTTTACGCAGTCCAAGATATTCAGACAGTAAAATATCCTATCAAGCTACCCCATACCATACACCTCCAATCCAAGACGTGTTTAACGGATCCCATTCCTACACGGACAGTCATTCCAGTGATACAGTTCTAGGAGAAGAAAACGGATCTTATACGAGCTCACTAGCAAGTTCTATAAATCTGGACACAGCAGACCCAAAAGTACCGGAAACGGAGGTGGCGTCAGAGCAAACCGAGGATCCCAAACCAGAACCAACAAATGAGGTAATCGAACAAGGCGACCCCGTAGATCCAAAATTCACACGTAAATCTGGTAGTAAACTATATTGCCACAGGCACATGTGTCATATGGAAGTAGTGAATGAACACAGTGCCGAAGACTTTCTCTCACCTTGTGCCCATGGATTAAAATCTGCAGAGGTCTCTCAAGAGGTATTTACAGAATGTTGCACTGAAGATCACGATCGCATGATAGACGTTGTTAGTGGATTCATGCTTGGAGTCACCAATGGAAAAGACACAGAGACGAATGAGAGTAAACCCGACGAGTTAATCGAAGCTGATCCAATGTCCATCTCAACAATTAAAGACACAAAAGAAGAAATCGAGACTTCGGTTAATGGTTTTTCCGTGGTAAGCCAGTCCATGGATTCGTCGCTCCAGGACCAGTCGTCATTAACTGAACCAAACGAATCTTACGAAAGACTCATTCGGAATATAAAAATATCGGACAGTCTGGCCTTAAGTGACGATAACTACACGTTTAGTCCAAATAATGATCTGTCCGATCATGAATCAGAGTCGCAAAATATGGAGTTGAACGAAGATGTTGTTTTACCGGACACAGCCACATCCTCAGAATTTAAATCACCGTACACATCTGTAACAGAATTTGAATCTACTGTTGAAACCGATTACCAGAGTTTGCAGTCCGCCACAGAATTTAAATCACCGTGCACATCTGTAACAGAATTTGAATCTACTCTTGAAACCGATTACCAGAGTTTACAGTCCGCAACAGAATTCCACACGCCTTATGGATCTCGTTATTGGTCCAACAATCGTAATCGTGCAGATCCACCAAAGAACAGCAGATCTACGTTTTACACATCTGTACCTGGTGATGATACAGTGAGATCAAGTTTCTATGATAAAAATGGCCGAGTGGAAGAATTGTTTTTAGATCCCGTGCATTAAATCTGTGATACTGTTGCCTTGTTTAATAACTCTTGCTTTTTCATTTTGAAAACCAGAAAAAGCCTGGGTTGTCGTGGCTACTGGAATAGTTAAATTTAGTTTTACTCTCTAATTCTGCAAATATAAGGATATATTCGGTCGAACATAATTTGGTTTATACCCTTTAACTTATTTCGTGTTTGAATTGACCGGGAAAAGTAATTATGTGACATTAGAGACATTTCCCCATTTACCTGTATGTGACATAGTCACGAGACATTATCCCACTGTCATAAGAGACATTATCCCGCTGTGTGTATGTGACATAAGAGACATTACACCGCTGTGTGTATGTGACACAAAATACATTATCCTGCTGTGTGTATGTGACATAAGGGACATTTTCCCGCTGTGTGTATGTGGCATAAGATACAATATCCCATATGTGACATACTGGACATAAGATACATTACCCTGATTTTTGTATGTAGCATACGAGACATTATCCTGCTGTGTGTATGCGACATAAGAGACATTAACCTGCTGCCTGTGTCTGACATCCCATTTTCCTGTATATAGCATATGATTCATTGACCCGCTGTGTCTATGTGACATCCAATTATTCTGTATGTGGCATACGAAACATCCCATAAGATACATTATCCCACTTATGTCTATGTGACACAAGATACATTATCCCGCGGTGTGACATTACAGATATTATCCCGCTGTGTGTGGGTGACACGAGACATTATCCCGCTGTGTGTATTTGACATCCGATTTGTCTGCAAGTGGCATAAGGAAAGAAACATCTCATAAGATACATTATCCTGCTTCTGTCTATGTGACATCTCATTTTACCCCTTACCCGTGACACAAGGGACATTGTCCCATTTTTCTAGTGGGTGCAATACCAACCGGGGGAGGCTGTACAAACTACTGTTTGGCGTCCCGGACTCGATCCCTACGTTGGCCCAGACGATTTCTCGGCTCCCCCTTGTCAATGGACTAAGAAGGGAACAGTCGAAGCTTTGGGATGGAACGAAAGGCCAAGGCCCTGTGTATACACGTTGGCGTGCACGTAAAAGACACTTTGAGAATTGCAAGTCTAAGGAAGGCATGCGGCAATACTTCGTTGGAATGACGACTCAATAGTCGCTTATGTTACGCTTAAAGGGAGGCGCGGTGGCTCAGTGAGTAAGACATGGACACGTTAACTCGGAAATCTCGGGTTGGCTTCCGACGTTTCTTGTTTTTTTGTGGCGTGGTTTCGTCTCGCTAGGAGCGCCTGGCAAGGAACGGTGTCTCGTCGTTCGGATGGTACGAAAACCCGTTGCCTGGTGTACATATTGATTTTTGGCGAGCACATAGCAGAACGCGGAACAGTTAGAATTCGATATAAGAGTAGGCTGTAGCGCCACTTTCAGGGCAAACTTTCCCTCATGGCACACTGCATGACGTATTTCCGTCTTCACTCGCTCAGTCGGAGCAGAACAGTAGGAAGTTAAACTACATTTCATTTCATTACACTTATACACATCAATTGGTTGAAGGAAAGAATGAATATTTCCCTTTATGACGAAATCTGGGCGCCGAAGATGCAAAGCCCGACGGGAGATATGATGGCTTCGCCGAAATTTGTTTTTGAAAATAGACAGCTACAAACGCCTTCTTCTACTTTTCGAGTACTTGATTGTGGGAACTTCAAAGTTGGCATTCGATATAAGAGTGGGCCATAGCGCCGCTATCTGGGCAAAATTTCCCTCACAGCACACTGTATATGGCGTATACCCGTCTTCATTAGCCCAGTCAGAGCACAACAGTAGGACGTTTAACCCCATTTCATTTCATTTCCAATTCAGTCTTACAGGTCTGACCTGAATTCCAATGAATCAATCAATCAGTTTTTTATAGATGCATCAAAAATTTAACTTGCCCACAAATCGGGGTGTAATGGCGGGGAAGGGGGGCCTCCCCGAGAAAATTTTGAAAATTAATCGGCTGCAAACGGTTTTTTCTACTATTCTAGCCCGTGGTTTGGCAACTTGGAAGTGGTCTAATATAGCCTTATTTATGTTGTTTTGCAACCGAATTCCAATCAACCAACCATTCAACCAAACTGTTGCAGCTACATTCACAGAACACCAGAAATTTAACTTCCCTGAAAAATAACGAAACAAATAACGTTGATGCCCGAAAAAATGTCGCGCATAAATCACAATAACCGTTCAAGAGTGACGATAGACACTCTATGGTACACTGATTATACATTTTAATCCATTAGTCAATTTAAAGAAACTATAGTTCCAAAACACATGATGAAATATATAATTATCGATATTTGTAAAATGTCGCATAAAACAGAGTGGCTCAATATAAAAAAATTAAAGGAGCTAAATAACTAGTATTTGGGATCTAGAAATTGACACAAATGGGTCGCAACGCATTTAATAATGTAATATAGATGAATATAAACTGATTTACATTCAATCGTTTCTGTTTACTCTTAATTTCTAATCAATTATGTTCGGCGAAATACGTGAAGAGTACAAATTGAATGGCAGTCTTTGGTGTTGGTTATTCCAGTGTACACCGGTAGTATTCTCCTGTGGGCTATATTTAGACACGTTTATCGAGTCGCTTCATTACAAATGGCACTCGAGAGCATTCTGACACGCGATTCAAGTGTCAATTTTTTTTAAAAATCACATTCCAATGTGTACACGGGACCTTGGTTTTTCGTTTCACCCGAAAGAGGGAGAGAGAGAAATGGGGTTTAACGTCCACTCGACACAAACTAGGTCATTTCGGGAATAACATGGTTTAATTTTATTTCAATAATTCGCTTGCGCGTAGGGGTCTTTAGCAGTGGGACCACCCGGAGAAAACCCACGAGGTTGGACAGGGAACCCTACTCCTTGTCACGTACAACCGGGGATTCGAAACCACGTCAGTCGACTCAATGACAGACTTTATGATACAGCGCGCGCACGCTAACCATTCACCCATCCAACCCCACTTCACCCGAAAGACTAGACACCGTGCACTACTGGCACGTGAAAAAAACCTGTTTGTCGGTCAACACCACCATCTAAGTCCTGACTTCCTGATAAGTTATAAGGAATCATCTTACTGAAGCACTATTACAAAAAGAAATAATTGTTTTTCATAAATATCTATCACATTTCGCTAATGAAATAGTTCTACACAGGCTAGTATCAGTGACAAGTATAACTTTTTTACCCTTAAGCGACAACCAGTCTAATTTGTCTTTGTTTTTTCTACGGCTTAGTTACGGAGATTATTAACGACTCAACAAGACGGGTCGTAGCAGGGTCGGTAGAGCAGGGTGGAGGGGGCTGGTGATTTTCCTCTGGGCGCCGGCCCATGATACCATTAAAAGACCCAATTTTAGCGCTATAGAACGCCCTTCCAAACAACTACAATATTGTGAGAGATGAATCTCTAATAGGAATATTAAGCGGGGAAGGGGGGGGGGGGGGCGATAACTCGTGCGCGTTGGATCATAAGGTCTGTCATTGAGCCAAGTGGGGTGTTGGATATTTAACAGGCAATGCAAATAGATTTTCCTAAAATTGCAATTTTTAAATTAATTTCATGAGCGTCGACATCTTGTTTTGGTGCTAGTTACCTCCCTTGGATTTTATTCATGATAATGTAAAAAAACCCGGATAATCTAGCCAATGATCTATTCCTAAATGTTGACAACTCATCCAGACTAATATTCGTAGAATATTCTTCTGGATGATAGAGACTAACAGGTCATCATTGTTTTAAACAAACATGAATCGTGATACCGGATTAGGATTAATAAAAAAACCCTAAAAAAACCTTGATATGATCCTTGAAGAGATAAAATTAACGATAAAAAATTTGAAGTGCTGGATAATAAATTTTTCTAAAATTATGACAATTCTTAAATTAATTTTATGGGCGTCGACATCTTGTTCCTGAGCTATTTACCCGCCCCTTATTACGCTCTCTGACTGAAAAAAGTTGGTTTTGTACATGATAACGTAAAAGACCGGATAATCAAGCCAATGACCTATTTATTCTCAAATGTTGACAACCCATTCAGGATTAATATTCGTACAATAGTTGCCTGAGTGATAGAGGTTATTGTAATCCATCTCCTAAAACATACTAAATTTAATTACTTTCAAGTTTCACCTAAATCCCGATGTCAAGTCCTAAATAAACAAAACAAAACAATAAAAAATCGTGACTGAATTCTTATATTTAACACATTTGTGTTTGTTTATAACTAATGACGTCATTTGTGACGTCACACTAGTTTGTGTATTTATAGATACATACAAACTATTAGATGGATGACGTACTTAACAGTTTGATTTCATTTGACAGCTTGAAAAGAAAATGAAATGTAACGGAGTTTGGCGTCCTAATCTGCTCCAATTGGGCTAATGAACCGGAGCACAAGTCATACAGTGTGCTTTAATTGAAATTTTCCCGGACAGCGGCACTATGACCTACTCTTATTTCTAATTCCATCTGTTACGTGCACGCAAATGTGTACACGGTACTTCGTCCCGGGATCAAACACGGGATTTCCACATAATGGTTGAATTCAAGTCCCGCGTTACGCTTGTGTTAATGTTGTGTTGTAGCCTAGTGATGTATGACAGAAATTCTTGTTTATGCTAAATGACTAGACGTCCGATACAATCCAGTATTCTCTTGTAAATTTTTAATATTTCGACATTGTCACTTTCTAAAAACATAAACATTACAACTACGCCTGTGTTAAATGGAACCCTTGCATATCGCATTAAAGTAGACCGGTGCTTTACAAATTCGGTGCATTCGGTTAGAAATGTCTAGTAAAGGAGAATTCGCCTGTTTGTTTCACGACAATAATACTTATTAGGGTTTCACACTTTGAAGCGTCTGTGAAACAATATTGTTTTTGTTCGGATTGATATGTTTTTATCTGTTTCCACCATCCTTATATTGCAAAAAAAAAAAAAAAAAAAAAAAAAAAATGCTTATTGGAACATTTGGAGTGAACCTTTTACGTTGTTTTGCCTACAACAGATTTTCTTTATAGTTTAATAGACATTTTACCATTTGATACCTTTTGATACCTTATACAAACCGCCATTAAATCCAATCAAAAAAAAGTTCCAGAATTACCGGAAGTGACGCGATTTTGAAAAAAAGAAACCATACTTTTATCCTTTAAAACAAACATTTGTTCTAAAGATTGTTATTCGCTACCCGTTACTAATACTGTGTACCAATTTCCTTGTATGCAGACATCACAAAATAATCTCGAACTTTATCCATTGCCGAGAGATGTCCGATTTATCATTAGCCACTTTGTAAGGTTTTCACACTTCAATATGTATTGATAAATGGCTATTTCGGGGTACAATTTTTTATAAAAACACGTATGGGAATCTGTTAAACCATATCATTAGTACGGGAAGTGACGTCCGCTAAAGGGTGCGGGCGTCGGTGAAACTCAGGCAATTATACAGTTATTTGACAAACATAATACAATGACTTATTAAAAGTTTTTTTTTTTTAAAAAAAAAGATTGCCTACGTTCTAAATATACACGTAAATTCAGTGTACGGGGCTCTATAAAACCGGATAACAAATTAAAGGCAAATTAAAGGCGGTTAAAAACTGTTTACCAAAATTAAATAAATTTGACCTGACCAGTTAGAGATCATCCATAATCTACACGGTAATGACTAGTGTGTAATGCTAGGTTGCCACTATCGTAAGATGCGTCATGATAGGATTGCCCCTATTGAGTCTACGATCTGGTACGTGCCGATAAGTTCGGATACGTTTTGTTACGATCAACACGATTGCCACGACTTTAGTAATGATGACCGAGGCTATGCGGAACTTTCGATCGCTTATTTCTAGGTTCATAGTTGATCAATTTGACTGAAATTTTCATTAAGTGATAAGACCTGGGACCTGTTTCACGAAATTTTAACTAAGATAAAATCCAAATTTTAGTAATTTGATTAGATAATATTAGATGAATTTTAGTGCTTAGCCAATCAAAATTGAAGTATCTACTAAAATTTGGATTTTATCTTTAGTTAAGATTTCGAGAAACAGGGCCCTGATTACGATTAAAACCACGAATTCGATTATAGCTCAAATCGTGATAGTGGGGACCTAGCATAAGTGAATTTCTTTTAAAGATGCATTATGTAAGAGCTACATTTACATTTAGGTCCAAAATGTTATTTAAATTATTAAAGATACATTATGGGAGATTAGATAAAGAGTTGACAGTTCGCACTATAATAGTTAAAAACGAGTTATTGTAAAGGGAATTTGCTGAAAATTTCAGTCAAATTGATCTACTCCGAGCCGAGATTATAGCGATTGAATTTTTGGCCTAGCTTCGATCATCATTACTAAAGTCGGTACGATAAAACATTTAGTCTCGATTATCCATTTCATGATTAAATCATGAATGGAAGTCGAACAGCAAATCCGAACTTTATCCAATAAACATCGCAGGCTTGCGATGAAATCGAGAGTTGATTATGGTCTGGATTAGTTAATTAATGTCTAATTAATAATTTAGATAATATTTCAGGCCTAAAGAAAGATCTGCAATAGGCAGATTTAGTTCGTGCATAATGTATGTTTAATTAGACATTTATTCACATGACCAGTACATAATCAACTCTCTTGACCATCGGATGGTCGCGATTTTTAATGGTGTGAAACACGAACACCATTTAATAATTAAATTTAAGACTGGATAATCGAGACTTTGTTTATTATCGTAAAAATAGTAGCAGCATTGACAATCGAGACAGCGCTTTTCTTATCAAAACTTCCAACGTTTATAACTTTGCTCAGAATTATCATGGGCCGTATACATACTGCACGCAGCGACCCATCTGCGTCAAACTTCCCAGAATGTGACACTGCACTGATTATCCGCCATTTAAAACGCTCATGTGATCATTTTGGGGCGGGACTTATCGACTCGAGACCGCTTTGTTTAGACAACAGAGTAAAAATAACCCACGCACGTGTGTTTTATGTAAACACGGCATGTCGCTGACACTCGCGTAAAAGCGATATATAATATGTGCTATGGGTAATATTGCAATAAATTCTTTACCATTGTAAACTGTCTTTAGAGTTTCAATCTGTTTATCTTTCAAAACAAGGTTAGATACTCCTAAATTTGTTTTCGCAAATAAAACCGCCTCGGTGAAATTATGTTTCATGGGCGCTGCCATATTGAATAATTAGAGGACTATTTTGTGATTCGGCTTTGATTAGTTTCACATTTTTCATACACACAGCGGCTAAATAAACATATTTAATTTCATTCAATATGACAATAGAAGAGAAATAAATACTTTTAAAAATTTCTAAAAGCATACTCAGTGTTTTCGACTAAAACCGTCGATGTAGGAATTTAAATGTCGGTTAATTAGCTTAGGGCCTATTCTCAGCCGGAGCTAGCTGTAGATAGGCAGCCTAAGTTTGGGATGGGGCCGTATATAGATGGACAGGCAACGCGTCCCTTTGGTTCGATTCTCTGCCGCTCGCTGGAGACATGACGAGATCTTACTGTCAACGGTAAACCACATGACATTGTGGGATTTTATACAGATTAATTTTTCGAACTCCTTCTTAGAATATACGGTATTCTTATTGTTACAAGGTAATTTTTCAATCGGATAAGCATTTCTATCCGATAGTGACGAAATTCTCCAGTTTAGAAATTTGAAATTTTCAAATGCAGTAGTTGAGTTTTTTTAAGCGTTTTGGTTTTGCTTAATAATCCAAATTCCCACATGTATGAAGGATTTTAAAATTATGAAAATAAAGTTCCGGTATAATACTATCCGGAATCATGATTAATTGTGCAGACGTAAAAATTAAACGAGTAAAAAAAAGAGTAGCAAGATTAATAAAAATATTATAAATCGATTCCTGTTTCTTTGCCTTTAAACTTAAACATACATTATGCAAGAGCTAAATCTGCCTATGTATGTCTTTCTTTAGGCATGAAATGTTATCTAAATTATTAATTAGACATTAATTAACGTATCCAAACCATAATCAACTCTCGATGTCAACGCTAGCCTGCGATAATTGTTGGATTATTATCCGATTTGCTGCATAACATTCCTTCTCGATTTAACGATTAAATGGATAATCGAGACTATGATTACCGACTTTACCGACTTTAGTAATGATGACCGAGGCTATGCGGAACTTTCGATCGCTTATTTCTCGGTTCATAGTTGATCAATTTGACTGAAATGTGCAGCAAATTGCCTTTACATTATCTAGTTTTTAACTATTATAGCGAGAACTGCCAATTCGTTATCGAATCTCCCATAATGTATCTTTAATACTGGTAATTGCACGAAGGGAGGTAATTTTTATTTTAGTCACGATTTTCAGACCTAGTTTTTGCCGCGGCACAGAATTCTGAAGGCTTCGTAGGCGTTACCTGTCCATCTATACACGGTCCACGGAATTATGTAATTTGACTGAAGTGTCAGTACATTCCATTTTCGTTATCTGTTCTTAAACTATTATATTTTTAAAAACTGACAGCTTTTTATCTAAATCTTACATAATGCATTTTCAATTCGATAGCAAATACATATGCCGTGTTATTGATTTAATAACTGTCTAAATAATATTATATAACAGTAGTTTTATTTTTGTTGAAGGTTTCATTAGGAATGACGCTACATAGAGAATTAATTGATCACCATGCCAGTCTTGGCTTGAGTTTAAAATTTCCAATAGTTCTCATGGCAAATTTTAAGCCAATGAATAATGCAAACCGCCATGACCAATGCATATTGTGGACCGAGTTTCTTTTTTTAATATGCCCTGCAGCCTCCTTCCAAAATTCCTACACGTGCAAGCACAATAGCAGGGGACGGAGCAATTAAATATTCAAGTCAGTGGGACAAACAAACGTGGCCTGGGATTCAGTAAATAAGAGTTATGTTCTACTGGACCGAAACAACGACCTACACATGCAAGTAGGGCGAAACGACATAATAGCCAATCCAGTACCTCTTGTCCGCTGTTTTCAGTACCAAGATGTCAACAAACCACGAATTTTTCACGGGAGAAACGCTATATATAGCTTCATCTGAATTTAGCTCTCACAAGACAGAAAGCGATGGGATGATCATTCCAGGTATTTCATAAAGTTTTAGCCATTTTAAATAAAAATTGAAGAAATGGCAAGCAAATTTAACACAGGTGGAAAATAAGACAAAACAAGACCACAAGTGTTATATTTAAACATACATTATGCAAGAGCTAAATCTGCCTATTTCAGGGCTTTCTTTAGGCCTGACATGTTATCTAAATTATTAGACATTAATTAACTTATCCAGACCATTATCAACACTCGATATTTATTGGATTAGGATCTGATTTGCTGCTCAACTTTCATTCATGATTTAATCATGAAATGGATCATCGAGACTTTGGTTTTTATCGTACCGACTTTAGTAGTGATGATCGAGGCTAGGCCCAAAATTCAATCGCTCAATTCTCGGTTCAGAGTGCATCAATTTGACTGAAATTTTTAGCAAATTGCCTTTAAATTATCTAGTTTTTAACTATTATAGTGAGAACTGCCAGCCCTTTATCTAATCTTTCATAATCTATTTTTAAATGTTCAACTTTCGGTTTTGTCTCGTGTTCTAAGGCATTCAATTGTTAGCTGGCTGGCTAACCACCAGCAGAAAAAATGAAATGAAATGGGGTTTAACGTCCTACTGTTCTGCTCCGACTGGGCATACGCTATATAGTGTGCTATGACACCAAATTTACCCGGGCAGCGGCACTATATACTCTTATATCGAATTCCAACTGCCATGCGATCTTTTATTTGCATGTCAATGTATACACGAGACCTCGGTTTTTCGTCCCATCCAAACGACTAAATAGTAAAACAGTAGGACGTTAAACCCCATTTCATTTAATGTCACAGCACACCGTATGACGTATGTTCGTCTTCATTAGCCCGGTAGCTTCAGAAAATTAAAGATTAAATTGGATGGCCGAATGGTATAGCACGTGCGCGCTGAATCATAAGGTCTATCGTTGAGTCAACTGGTGTGGTTTCGATTCCCCGGTTGTACGTGACAAGGAGTAAGGTCGCCTGTCCAGCCTCGTGGGATTTCTCCGGGACCTCCTGTTTCCTTCCACTGCTAAAGACCAATACGCGCAAGCGAATTATTGAAATAAAATAGAACCATATGTTAGTCCCGAAATGGCCTTATTTGTGTCGAGTGGACGTTAACCCCCTCCCCCCCCTCTCTCTCTCTCTCTCTCTCTCTCTCTCTCTCTCTCATTCATTTTCGATATTTAATCCAGACGTTTTGTCATTTCCTGCATTCTTTATAAAACAATATGTGATGTATAGTTGGATTCAATCGATTACCAGACTATGATAACACACATATAAAACCTCCCCCACACATAACAATAATAATAATGAATTATTGAATAGACAAATAAGAAAAAAACAAAATAACTGGTTTATCTATAATCTACCCGATAAAATAAATCAGTCGATTGAAAAACAAGTCACCTCTGACTTATTCCAGGAATATCTAAAAAAATCGCGAAATCTCTCGATTATCTGAAAAAGTAGACGAAATTATATAGTTAAGGGTTGCAATAAATAAGCCTGACAAAGAGACAGAGAGAGAAAAAGATTCGATAATTAAATGGAGTAAAAAGATCGAACCCACGCGTAAAGTTTTTACAGAGTTTCACAATAATAATTTATTTTAAAAATGGAGGCTAAAGGGAATTAGTCAGTACTTAAAGGACAAGGGTAGGACTTTAAAGGACAAGAGTAGTACTTTAAAGGACAGTGAGGCGACGATCGTTTTGAAGACCAAACCCACACGATAGGAAACAAAACAAAGCGATAAGAAGGAAGTTATGTTCAAATTTAGGGCAGATAGTTACATTTTTACTATACTGATGTCCAAAAGAAAGTATACACACTAAAAGTATGACTAAGTTTTGTTTAGATTAAAAACATTTGATAAAGCATTACTGAGTTTGTCTCTTGAGTCCAAACTCAACATTTCTAAGCAAAATAAATATGTGAAACAAATTGACATTCTACCCAAATACCGTATACCATGGAAAAACGACTTTGGTTGATGCAGCATAAAATGCACAGTGTATACTTCTTTTGGACATTAGTATAGTATGGTACCTTCAGTGTGTGTGTGTGTGAAATAGCTTTATTTAACATCTGGTTCCACCGAAGTGATATCGCAGACAATGGTACTTTCAGTTTATGTGTATATATATATATATACCTCGTGAACCCAACTACAAGATATAAACAACAACAACATTAATAAGACACAGATATATCACGTCAGCTGTGTCTAATTAACACCTTTATAACAGCCTAACAATTAAAATAACTAGTAAACACGTAATAAATAATGAAAATAACTACTAAACAAGTGATAACTAATTAAATTATCTACTAAACACGTAATCCACTGGCGTAATAAATAATTAAAATAATTATTATGTTAATTTACTCCATTAATGTGTAGCACCACCGGATGTCTGTCTGACGTGTAAAGCGGGCATTTGGCAAAGCGATCGCCACATCCGATCGCCAGGGGGTCGGGTGGCCGAACGGTTTGTGCGGTTTATCATAAGGACTGTCATTGAGCCAACTGGCGTGGACCCGGAGAAAACCCATGAGGTTGGACAGGCGACCATACTCCTTGTCACGTACAACCGGGGAATCGAAACCCCGCCAGTTGACTCAATGACAGACCGTATGATAAAGCGCGCGCGTGCTAACCATTCGGCCACCCCCACCCCCCACCCCCCCACCCCCATGTGCTTTTGAAGTATAGGGATTAAAAGTAGCTAAGAGTGCTAAGACATCGCAAACATGAATTGTTTGTCAATTGAAATGAACATTGATGTTGTGATCTTACCGAGAAAAGATAGGCTTCTGATATCCACTATTTAAGACAAAATAAATATTTTACCAGTGTACATAGCGCTGAAACGCATTATGGTACACGATTAGTTTACCATAATGCGTTTCAGCGCCATTTGTGACTAGGGACTCGAAAAGCGAGGCTAGACATATTCCACAAATCATGTCAAACGGTGACGTCACATTCTTATCCAGAATAATACTACTGGTGTAGACTGGAATAACCAGACGCTAGAGATTGACATGCGATTGAGACTTCTGGTGTGTTTCGCCGAACATACCTGATCAGAAATTACAGTAAAAACAGAAACGATTGAATGTAAATCAAGTTATATAGATTCATATTACATTATTACCCGTTTATGTCAATCTCTAGGTCGCAAATATTAGCAATTTCCGAGAAAGTTCATCCAAATTTTGCCGCGCGATTCCCTCTTGTCAGTGATGCAGGACGAAGGGCCTGACAAGGGCAGCTGTCTAGTCGTTAGAATGGGACGAAAAACCGAGGTTCCGTGTACACAATAGCGAGCACGTAAAAGATCCCTTGACAGGTAGAATTCGATATAAGAGTAGGCCGTAGTGCCGCTGTCCGGGAAAAATTTCCATCATAGCACACTGTATGGCGTATGCCCGTCTTCATTAGCCCAGTTCGGAGCAGAATAGTAGGACGTTAAACCCCATTTCATTTCATTTCATATTAGCAATTTAACTCCTTTAACCCAGAATTCACTGACCATGTCAACCGGACACTCTAGGCTACTAAACAAACATGTAATCCACTGGTGTAATAAATAAAACCCATTTCCTGTGAAATAAAAATAACAATTAGTCAAACTGTGGAGTTGACGTAGTTTGATCCATCCGGCTGATATTGGAAATAGAAGGTATGTACGATTTTATATTTCTTGCATTTTAATCATAAATTTATGCAGGTAATTTTCTATATGTATGTAATTTTATTATGAAGGCTTTTATGTACATTTAAATTTTATATTGTTTTAATTTAAATTTTTGTAAAACGCCTCTGAGTATGGCTGGGGCTATTTGCCACATGTGGTAAGACAATTCGGAGACTACTTGACACATATGGCAAGTCTCCGCATCGCAATTATCAACCGATTTCAATGAAACTTACAGATCACGATAACATTAATAATATCTTAGATTAGCCAAAATGTCGACCACTTCCTGTCAGCAGTTTCCGAGACATCGAGTAGTCAAAATTTCGACCAATTCCGATTAGCGGTTTTCGAGATATCAGGTTACAACACATTGCAGACCACAATTATCAACCGATTTCAATGAAACTTGCAGATTATAATTACATTAATAATTTCCCAGAGTAGGCAAAGTTTCGGCCGCTTCCGGTTAGCGGTTTTCGAGATATCAGGTTACCACACATTTCATGTGGCACGGTTACAGACCACAATTATCAACCGATATCCACGATGTAAATAACGAGTTAGCGGCAGTTTTATTTTTGAGGAAATTGATTGTAAAGTTTATTCTTTTTTATTAGTAAAAATACCCTCTTATGAAGACGAAAATACGCCATTCTGTCAGTTATTAAAGAGTTTTGGCAATCGAAATTTTCCCATCCTTATCACCTATCCGTATCGTATACGTGATACGTTTCGTCAATGTAGTTTTAGAGTTTTGGCAGATTTTCGCGTCGCGTACTTATATAGGCGTTGCTGAGCTGACCTTAAGCAGTGGACACATTAGCCGAATCGTTCGGCCGAACCAATCGGCGCCGAATTTTATTCGGCCGAATGGGTGGACACACTAGCCGAATGCTTCGCCCGATTCAACCTGTCGATTGCATCACCTTTCACGTCACATGATTAAACATGGCGGCGTCTATGTCTTCACTCTTTCACGTGACTTCTCGATATGAGTGGTGATTGGCTAATGAATTCTATATTCGGCCGAATGCTTCGGCAAAGCGGACACACCAGGCGAATATAATTCGGCCGAATATATCAAACCTGTTTGATTCGGGCGAATCATTCGGCCGAATGACAGTGGACACACTAGGCGAATTTCGACGCCGATTGATTCGGCCGAACGATTCGGCCGAATCATTCGGCTAGTTTGTCCACAGCTTTAGTTCTATTACAGCATGGTGGCAGATATCTACCAAGATAACCATCAGTACTAGTTAAGTGACTAGCCTACAATTTACCGGAGGGAGTGAAGTAGCTCAACAGTCGCTGAGCTATTAAAAAATATTTAATGTCGAATCTTTTTAAAAATCTTCGACTTCGCCTCGACAACAATTTTCGGTTTCACTAATGTATCATTTCAGAATGTTCATACCCCTTTACCATAGAATAAAATCATTTACAGATTGGCAAGGTACGGCTTCCCTAAATTTAGCATGTAGATCAACCAGCGTGCATACAGACAGGAAAAGTATGAAAATTCCGAGAAAAACCCATAAAAATTAACTATTAAATGGATAGTCGAGACTATGCTGTTTATAGTACTGACTTTAGTAATGATGATCGAGGCTAGGCGGAAATTTCAATCGCTTAGTTCTCGGTTCATAGTGGATCAATTTGAATGAAATTTTCAGCAAACTGCCTTTAAATTATCTAGTTTTTAACTATTATAGTGAGAACTGCCAACTCGTTATCGAATTTCCCATAATGTATCTTTAAATGATGAATAAACCACGACTATAGACGTAATCAAAACATAATAGGACAAATGGCGGCCATTTATTAAATGATAAATAAACCTCGACTATAGACGTAATCAAAACATAATAGCTTTAGTATAACTGTTAAAATAAACATGCGTCATTTTCGCTAAATATCAAATTACTCACAGTTTACGCTAATGTGTACTTCGATTGTTTATTTAACATTTAATTACTAAACTCAATTCGCTAAAATCGGAGCTGAATCTGAAATAACGAGCCCGTACGGACTCCATAGGCGGACGGACTCGATGACTGTTAGATGGGGGTGAGGCAGAATTCCCCCACCCCTCGTAAATAGAGCAACTTCAAAGTGGTCTAACAAGCCCAATTTAATGGGTTGACTCGAATTCCAATCAACCAATCAATCGTTTACAGTTCACGGAGACGGGACTGTCGGGAGTAAATTTTGAAAATTTAACTGCCGCAAACGCGTTTTCCTGCTGTTTCATCCCTTGAATGCAACAATTTTAATTTGGTCAAATATAACCTACCTTAGATGGCTGGCCCGAATCACAAACAAACGACCAGTCGTCGAGGGATATGGGGCCTCGCCCTCCTGGAGACAATTTTGAAAATGTAACCGTCGCAAATGCGTTTTTCTGCTATTCTAGCTCGTGAGTTAAGCAACTCCAAAGTTGTCCAATGGTTTCTTTTAACCGAAATTCCATTTTATGCCGACCTGAATTTCAACCATCCAGAGTGGCTCCAGACAAAATGTTTAATCCATATATAGTCAACTCAGTACAAATTCGTGGTATTCAATTAAAAGAAAAGTAAAATTGGTGTTTTATTAGATTTCGAACCACTTTATTTTGCCAACTAGATGAAATAATAATTTTTGTTTTCACTTTATCCGTCTGCCCGAAAAGTCAGATTGCCCGAAAGTAAATGGGCAGCTGGCTCCCTGCCCCCCTACCCACCCCCTGGCTCGTACGCCTATGACGGACTCGTTCTTTTAGATTCAGTTCGTATTTTATTGTGTAGTGTATTTAGTTGGAAAATGACAACACAATTTATTGCTTTGCATTATGCATGTTTAGTGCTGAAAGGATTTGAATTATGAAATGTATCTTCGCTAGTAGAGAGTCGAGATTGAAGTACACGTACAGACATAGTGATACATAGCAAACACGACCAGAAGAGTAGTCATCCTCATTCGCCGTTGGGGGTGGGGGGTGGATGGCGAATGGTTAGCGTGCGTTCGCTGCATCATAAGGTCTATCATTGAGTCAACTTGCTTGGTGTCGATTCACTGGTTGTACGTGACAAGGAGTAGGGTCGCCTGTCCAATCTCGTGGGGGGTTTCTCCGGGTCCTCCGGTTTCCTCCCACTGCTAAAGACCCCTACGTGCAAGCGAATTATTGAAATAAAATTTAACCTCATGTGTTAGTCCCGAAATGACCTAGTTTGTGTTCACGAATTCGTGCCTGGCGCTCAATGGTAAGATGCCAAAGATGCAAGAAATTAAACATTAGCAACAGATCACGAATACGAATAACAGTTGTATCCATCTTCGATATGAATGAGCTTCAATTCTGCTAGTTATGCGCATTCAGTTGTTGTTGTTCTTAGTGTTTAACACAGCTGTTTAGTCCTTCGGATGAGACGAAAAACCGAGGTCCCGTGTAAACATTGGAATGCACGTAAAAGATCCCTTGGCAGTTGGAATTCGATATAAGAGTAGGCGATAGTGTCGCTGCCCAGGCAAAATTTCCCTCATAGCACACTGTATGGCGTATGCCCGTCTTCATTAGCCCAGTATACGAGCAGAACAGTATAGGACGTTAAACCCCATTTCATTTTCTGAGAAATGAAAAGAAATGAAATGGAGTTTAAAAATACATTATGATAGATTTAGATAATGAGCTGACCATTCTTACTATAATAGCTCAACAATAGATAATGTAAAATGAAAATAATAAAAATTTCATTCAAATTACTTCATTCTGAGCCAAGTTATCAGTGTTTGTAGTTTTGACAAGATGTGTGCATAGTGGTAACCAGGGCACTGGTATATTCGAGATTTAGCCTCGCTTTCCCATTTTAAATTAAGTTTTTAAATGGCGAACCGTTCTAATCTAGTTAAAATCTCGAGTATCCGATGTCACCGAGAGTTGATTATGGTCTTGTTTTCATAATAAATGTCTAATTAATAGTTTATATAACATTTCATGCCTAAAGAAAGACCTGCAACAGACAGATTTAACTCTTGCATAATGTATGTTTAAGTTTCCACTGTTGTTGTTGTTTATTACAAATTTAACGTCCAATACATAATACTATTTGCATATAATATAAAATAAAAATTAAAAACACACAAAAAAATTGGGTAAAAGCCTAAAGTTCTTGTATATTAAAATGTCACTTTAAAACATGGCAATAAAAGTTGGCCGGTCACCTCTGGCTTGCGGCTGTGGTTTCGATCCCAGGTGTGAGCGTATGTGGCTTGGAGATAGGGGCGCCTTCTCAACCTCGTGGGTTTACTCCGGGTACTCCGGTTTCCTCCCACAGCAAAGACCCCTGCGCGTGCGCTAAGATCATTAAAATGAACTTGTCTGCGATATCACCTTCGGTGGAAGCGGACGTTAAACGCTAAGAACAACAACAACATCTTCTTCCTTTGTCATAATAAAAGCGTGTTAACGAGGTCCAGCTGACTGATGTTTGGCGTCATCAGTGAGGACAGAATAAAAAAAAGCCCGCGGGGAAAAAGAATCCCCTTGCATTATGTGGAAAAACGGAATTCCTTGCAGTAAAAAACCCATAAACACCATTTCGTTTCCAAATTGTTTGATATGCCAGCCCCCAACACACCAAAAACGACCTTACGCCCCCAGTGCCTCGTGTTCTAAAATAAGTAACAAGACTATGCGTGAGCCTCGCCTACGACAGCTCATGTATGACCAATTTATATTTACAATGAAAGAACTGAACAGGATCATCTGGTTCAATTCAATCATCAATTTTAATTTACTTGGATAATGTCTTATGTCATCTTTTCATTTATCGAGAGTTTATTTTTTAAAATAAATCCGGAGATGATCAAAAGATTGGGAGATTTTTCAGGTATTTTTAGAAAATGACATTTTGAAACTTATTAAAGAAAACTCATTATTTGTACCGGCTTAGTTTAGATAAAACTATATTTTCTGTTTGTGTTTATTTTTGTATTTATTTGTTTTATATAATATTTTATTTTCCGGGGGAGTCTTTGTGTCATCGTGCCTTGATTTCTCTATTGGATAGAACCATGGTGGTTATTTTCTTTCTGTTTATTTTTGCATTTAAACATACATTATGTCAGTGTGGGTAACATTAAACATACAGGGGAGGTAACTTTTTAAACATACATTATGCAAGAGCCAAATCTGTCAATTACTTTAGGCCATGAAATGTTATGTAAATTATTAATTAGACATCAATTAACTTATCCAGACCATAATCAACCGTCGATGGCATCCCCAGCCAACGATATTTACTGGATTATGATCCCATTTGCAGCTCGACTTCCATTCCTAATTTAATCATGAAGTGGATGATCGCGACTATGTGTTTATCGCACATACTTTAGTAATGATGACCGAGGCTATGCCGAAATTTCAATCGCTTAATTCTCGGTTCATAGTGCATCAATTTGACTGGAATTTTCAGCAAATTGCCTTTATATTATCTAGTTTTTAATTATTATAGTGAGAACTGTCAGCTCTTTATCTAATCTCCCATCATGTATCTTTAATTATATATTTGTTTTATATAATATTTGTGGGGTTGGATGGCCGAATGGTTAGCAAGTGTGCGCTGTATCATAAGGTCTGTCATTGAGTCAACTGGTTTCGATTTACCGGTTGTACGTGAGAAGGAGCAGGGTCGCCTGTCCAGCCTCGTGGGTTTTCTCCGGGTCCTCCGGTTTCCTCCCACTGCTAAAGACCCCTACGCACAAGCGAATTAAACCCCATCTCTCTCCCTCTCTCTCTGTTGGTGCACAACGTTAAAACAGCTCATTTCTCTTTTGATCAATTTTTTACAGCCAACGGTTTCACATATCTCCAAACGTTGGCAGTGAATCCTAGAACCACCTGTTCTAAGAGAGAGAGAGAGAGAGAGAGAGATAGAAGGGGTGGTATAACGTCCACTCAACAGAAACTAGCTAATTTCTAGACTATGGTTCCATTTTATTTCAATAATTCGCTTCCGAGTAAACCGGAAGACCCTGAGAAAACCCACGAGGTTGAACTGGCGAACTTACTCCTGTTTCACATACATGCGGGTGAATCGAACACACGCCACTTGACTGAATGACAGACGTTATGATTTAACGCACATTCGTTAAACTATTCGTCCACTCACCCCCTATTAAATGAACTGTGGGGGAACAGAGCGACATCACTACTTAAAGATACATTATGGGAGATTCGATAACGAGTTGGCAGTTCTCATTATAATAGTTAATAACTAGGCAATTTGCTGAGAATTTCATTCAAATTGATTCTCTATGAACCGAGAACTAAGCGAATGAAATTTCTGCCTAGCCTCGATCATCATTACTAAAGTCAGTACGTTAAACACCATAATCTCGATTATCTATTTAATTGTTAAATCGTGAAGGAAAGTTATGCAGTAAATCGGTTCATAATCTACTAAAGATCGCAGGCTAGTGATGCCATCGAGGGTTGATTATGGTCTGGATAAGTTAATTAATGTCTAATTAATAATTTAGATAACATTTCAGGCCTAAAGAAAGACCTGCAATAGACAGATTTAGCTCTTGCATAATGTATGTTTAACGAGCCGCTGATTTCCGGCAATACGGAATCGAATGTTTCCGGTCGTAGTAAAAGAGATATAGTAATGCCTGTCGTATTTTATTACGATTGTCAAGCCCGGTTCACACCAAAAATCTATCGTTCTAATTATAGCTGAAAGACAAGTATATGTCGTTTCTGATTGCCGATTGTCTGACAAGATAATTAATTGGCT
Source organism: Patella vulgata (assembly GCF_932274485.2). NCBI lineage: Eukaryota > Metazoa > Mollusca > Gastropoda > Patellidae > Patella > Patella vulgata. The sequence continues at coordinate 66,072,757 of NC_065885.2, forward strand.
CCACATTTCATGGTTCAGATTTAAATTGACGAATCGAAAACTTTCAGAATCTCTAGTGTCTCCCGTTTTCATTAGACCAGTCGTTGAACCCAATTTCATTTTATATCTTTAGTTTTTCCAGACATTAAGGGGGTCACGGTGGCTAAGTGGGTAAGATGCTGGCTCGCTAGCCTGGAGGTCGGGTGTTCGATCCCTGCATTGGCTGAGAAAGTTCATCCATATTTTCCGGCGTGATTCCTCATGTCAGTGATGCAGGACGGAGGGCCTGCCAAGGAAAGCTGTCTAGTCGTTCGGATGGGACGCGAAACCGAGGTCCCGTGTACACATTGACGTGCACGTAAAAGATCCCTTGACAGTTGGAATTCGATATAAGCGTAGGCCGTAGTGCCGCTGCCCGGGCAAAATTTCCCTCATAGCACACTGTATGGCGTATGCCCGTCTTCATTAGCCCAGTTTGGTGCAGAACAGTAGGACGTTAAACCCCATTCCATGTTATTTTTGTAGTTTTTCCAGACATGAAAGTGTAAACACGGCTTGCATTTAATGCCTATATACATGTTTGTGTTTGTTTGTTAAAGTTGGTTTGTACAAATATTGATATTATAAATGGATGTTTATTATGAGTTAAACTGGGTACAAATCAACATACAGCGACATATTTAACATGATTGATAGACCGATAGATTACTATGATTGATAGACAATGTAAAGAATCAGACAGAAGACCAAAATAAATGCCAAGTTACTGGATATGGATCTTCACATGAATTTAATTTGTCTGTGACACGTCATTATACAGGTGCGCTCTATTATTGCGTTGTACGTTTTTCGTTTAAATCATCCGTTTTATGATGAAATGGCGTCTAACATCCAACTGGACATATCGTGACGTTTGAAGTGAGATGGAATGAAATGGGGTTTGACGTCCATGTTGTGTGATGAGATCGAGAGGGAAATTATCTATATATAATAAGCTCAGACTTTTTTTCAGATCCCATAATTAAACATACATTATGCAAGATCTAAATCTGCCTATTGCACGGCCCTTATTCACGAAAACTTAAACTAAGATAAAATCGAAATTTTAAGAAATACTGCAACTTCATTGGATATATGCAAATTGATTTTACTGGTCAGCCAATCGAATTGCAGTATTTCTTAAAATTTCGATTTTATCTTAGTTTAAGTTTTCGGGAATAAGGGCCCAGGTCTTTCTTTAGGCCTGAAATGTTATCTAAATTATTAATTAGACATTAATTAACTTATCCACACCATAATCAACTCTCGATGTCAACGCTAGCGTGATATGTTTACTGGATTAGGATACCATTTGCTGCTCCACTTTCATTCGTGATTTAATCATGAAATGGATACGCGAGACTATGATTTATTTTTTATCTCGGCTCAGAGTGGATCAATTTGACTGATATTTTCAGCAAATTCCCTTTATATCATCTAGTTTTTAACTATTATATAGTGCGAACTGTCAGCTCTTTATCTAATCTCCCATAATGTATCTTTAAAGGGACAATAACACTCTTGCTGGCTTGAAAGCTCCAGAAAATAAATAATATCTCTATCTAAGTACTAGATGTTTAAGTGTCCTACCTGTTGTGTAAATTATCCATTACATCCTATTTTACTTGTCCAGAGGGTTCGAAAATATTTTTAAATCGAAGTTTCATTTGAAAAGGTTTACGTTAGACGTTTCAAACCATTATGTTGAATTTTTCAAAATTTTTAAATAAGGTGTGTTAGGATGAAATTTGTATCATCAATTAATTGACATATTGTAAAATAGTACAATTTGTTGACCAGAATAAAGATTGGGACATATTATTCAGTTACAACAAGAGTGGTATTGTCCCTTTAATATTGTATCATTAGATTGAATAGATATTGATTGAATAGATATTGTTAGAAAAAAAAAGTATTTATTAAAATTAGTTCGAAAGCTTAAACACCACCATATCCTAAATATTCGTCTGAGGTCTTTGAAGTTTATGTTTCAATAAGAAATCTCAGCCCCCGTGTTCACAAAGCATTCTCAGACTTAAGTTAAGATTTTACTCAAAATTGTTCCTCTTATTTTGAATAAAATATATCCCATTATAAAATTTGTGTTGTTTTAATGTATAAAATACATCAATAAGAAACTGTGTGCAAAGTTTTGTGTTTCAGGATCAAAGATATATCTCATAAACAGTGATTGAAAGTTGAGTAAATTCTTAACTGAAGTCTGAGAATGCGTTGTGAACTTTGGGCCAGATCTTCAATGGACCCATGTTTGTTAGTAGATTGTTTGGTAATCGTTCATTTCTTTTCAGGATTATCTTCTCTGGAAATGAAATGAAATGAAATGGGGTTTAACGTCCTACTGTTCTGCTCCTATACTGGGCTAATGAAGACGGGATCTTCTCTGGAACAAACTATGGTGAAAATATCATGGTCCAATAGATCATAAAACGATTCCACATATGGAGTTCCACTTGTCAGTGGTGCAGGACGGAGGGCCTGACAAGAATAACTGTCTAGTCGTTCGGATTGGACGAAAAACCGAGATGGTGCAGGACGGAGGGCCTGACAAGGGCAGCTGTCTAGTCGTTCGGATTGGACGAAAAACCGAGGTCCTCCGTAAACATTGGCGTGCACGTAAAATATCCCTTGCCAGTTGGAATTCGATAAAAGAGTAGGTCGTAGTGCCGCTGTTCCACATAGCCCGTCTTCATTAGCCCAGTAGGAGCAGAACAGTAGGACGTTAAACCTCATTCCATTTCATTTTATTTTTCACATGGGGAGATTACCCAATGTTTACGTCTGTAGCTGGTTTGGATAGCCTTGTTTGTCACACAATTAGTTTTTTTCTGCAATATTTTGCTATGCACTGGTTTATAGAGACTACTAAATTTCGCGCTATGTGGCGTAATTTAGCCGCGATTGTCATTATATAATTTTATGCTAACATATTTCGAGCTCTGGTTAATCCCGATTGATTTTTTTTCGCTGTAATGTATTTGTAATGTAAGAGCAGGCCCGTAGCCAGCGGGGGGCAAGGGGTGGAATGCCCCCTGAAAAAATGTTTTACACCCCCACCCCCAAAAAAGTTGCCGAACATAGCTCTAAAATACCTACTGTAGACTGTGCCCCCCCCTCCCAAAAAAAAAGAACCTTCACTGCCCCTCCGCAGCCAGCAAGCTACGGACGGGCCTGGTCAAGACTATGGAAAAACTCACGAGATTGGACAGAAGACCCTACTCCTTATCAGCATCTAGATTAGCATCAAAACCACGCTACTTGAATCACTGACAGACCTTATGATCTAAAGGGCAAGCATTAGACAATTCTTCCCCGCCACATAAGACACTCCTCTATAACAAAGCAGATAATTGAATTGGTCCCTGAGGCCAAGAGGATCACGTGGCTAAGTGGGTAAGACGCCTGGAGGTCGGGTGTTCGATCCCTGCATTGGCCGAGAAAGTTCATTCAGATTTTCCGGCGTGGTTTCCCCTTGTCAGTGATGCAGGACGGAGGACCTGACAATGACAGCTGTCTAGTCATTCGGATGAGACGAAAAACCGAGGTCCCGTGTAGACATTGGCGTGCACGTAAAAGATCCCTTGGCAGTTGGAATTCGATATAAGAGTAGGCCGTAGCGCCGCTGCCCGGGCAAAATTTCCCTCATAGCACACTGTATGGCGTATGCCCGTCTTCATTAGCCCAGTTTAGGAGCAGAACAGTAGGACGTTAAACCCCATTTCATTTCATTTCTTTTCCCTAAGGCCAAGCCATCTCGACATCGATATCAAAGCAAAATATGTCAAATGCCAATGCAATCTAGTTCCCGTGTAAACATTGGCGTGCACGTAAAAGAACCCTTGACAGTTGGCATTCGAAATAAGATTGGCCTGTCCGTCTTCATTAACCCTGTTGGTTTAGAACACTAGGACGTTGAACCCCATTTCTTTTCATTGCAACATGAAAATAAAATGTGAAATAATTGTAGTATATTTCTTCAAATTGATTTCCCTCGACATTCCCTAATGGTTTATTATAGAGACAAAATATGCCTATAGAACAATTATTTTGAATTGAATTCAGTTAAAAAGTAAATATTTCATTCCGATTCAATACACGGGAGAAATAAAAACACCCACACGATTACACGCATTAATCCTTCAACCACCTACTGATGATATAAAACAGACTTACTTTCTCTTTAACGAAATGTCGCCATTTTACTTAAATATGAAAATACAAAAAAATCTACCAGATTTATTAAACTCTATCGAAGATTAAAGGAGCTATATCGCTAATATTTGTTAAAGGAGCTATATCGCTAATATTTGGGACATAGAAATGGACACAAATGGGTCGCAACGCATATAATACTGTAATATGAATGTATATAAACTGATTTACATTCAATTGTTTCTGTTTTTACTGTAATTTCTAATCAGTTATGTTCGGCGAAATATGCCAGACGACTATATCTAGCCTCGTTCTTCGATTCTCTTGTCATAAATGGCGATGAAACGAATTATGCTACACGATTCGTGTACCAATGGTAAAATGTTTATTTTGTCGTAAATATTAGATATCAGAAGCCCGTCTTTTCCCTGTAAGGTCACAACATCAATGTTGATTTAAATTGACAAATAATTCGTGTTTTCAATATCGAAGACTTTGGGTGATATTGATTTAGAGACTAAGCTACATTACAGAAGAAAAAAAAATTAAAGTCTGTTTGTTTTGGTGGTTTTTTTTCTTTATTAAGAAAACTTTGTGATCTCAGATTAAAAAGTGTAAGCTTTAGTGTGGTCGTAGTGAAGAATTGCCAGAAATTATGATGGGGTGGGGGGGGGGGGTCTTGGTCTTTTAATAATCTATTGCACTAGTACTACCCCCGCCCACTGAGTTACCATCTTTATTCGGCGCCATTTTGAAATTTGACCTAGCCCAATCCCGCACTGGACAAACAGATCATAAAGAAAGCACGCGCTAACATGCTAAATTAGTTGACCCTACTCCTTGCCATGTAACAATCGGGGAATCGAAACCACGCCAGTGGACTCAATGACAGACCTTATGATACAACGCGCTCGCGCTACCCCCCCCCCCCTACACACAAATAATAGAGAGAGAAAAATGGGGTTTAACGTCCACTCGACACAAACTAGGTCATTTCGGGACTAACATATGTTTCTATTTTATTTTAATAATTCGCTTGGGCGTAGGGGTCTTTAGCAGTTGGAGGAAACCAGAGGACCGGGAGAAACCCATGAGATTGGACAGACGACCCTACTCCTTGTCACGTACAACCTGGGAATCGAAACCACGCCATTTGACTCAATGACAGACCTTATGATACAACGCGCTCGCGCCCCCCCCCCCCCCACACACAAATAATAGAACAGTCCAACTGATATATGAGATGAATATAAATATATTTTTACTTTTTTATGACACATATGATATAGTACTCTCTTTATCACAACATAAATACCAGATAAATCATTTATTGATATTGGTAATAAATAGAAAATCTCCTACTCGTCTTTTTTCATATCAAAAAATATCAACACTCGTCGATAAAGTAAATAAACAACGAGGCTCTGCAGATTTGTTTTTTTTTACTTTATTGACGATTGTTGATATTTTTTGATATGAAAAAAGACGAGTAGGAGATTTTATTTATCGCCCAAATAAATAAATATAATTTTTTGCTATAGACTTCACTTTTACTGAACCTGATTACAATACGGCTCAGTGATACATCATTTTTTGATAAAAGTCAATTAAATAAAAATAGTTCATGTTTAATAATAAAAAAAGAAAGAAAAAAAGATACTTTTGATAAAAAAAAATGAACTGTTCTTTAAAAATAAAAAAAGTAGTTCTTTTTCAACTGACCCATCAAATTCATGTAAAGCGATATCTCCTATCGCAGTAGAATATGAAATTTATCACACAAGCGATATCTACTGTAGAATGTGTTATGTGTAGGATAAAGCACGAAACTGGAGTTATGCTGGGGAAAGAAAGACTGAAGAAAATAACCCGAGAAAAAGAAAAACCGAAGCCGGCAGGCCGAGGTTTTTCTGTCGAGGGTTTTTTCTGAAGTTTTTCTTCCCCAGCATAACCGAAGTCGAGGACTTTATCTTGGTTATAAACCGTCAATGTTTACATGTACGCAAGATGAGAATATCACAGAATTCCCGTAAGAAAAACCTTATATCATGTTTTCTTATGGAAAACAAAAACCCTACCCTGGAAGAATAACCCTTTACTGGTTTAAAGAAAAACTTTCAGAAGAATAACCCCAAATTTCCCTGTATATCCAAAGCTTGTCAGACCGCAAGTTATTCCGGGCATAGAATATACCCCCAAGATCAAAGAGATTTACCGTTACAGGTTTATAATGGGTGATATAGCACATGATAGCACACATAGTAGACTTCAGTGTACTCGTTTTACTCATCAGTCGAGGTGGACATGGTTGCTTACTGCATCAAGGAATTGGATTGATGTCTTGTCACCCTGGGCGGTATCCCTGGGCCAGCTGGTACTTCAGTCGCAAAATTCTATTTTCAATTTCTCCTGTGTGTGCAAGTCTGCCGAACTTTGTTACGGTTGAAGAGGTGGGTACCTATCAAGTACGACTTGTGGTGTACCTTTCTGCCATGTGACAAATTCCACTCTCCATTTCCACTTCCACTTTCCTGACATAATGCATCTATACCCTTATACAGCATTTTATATACCCAACACAAAACAAAGAAACGTCTCAGTGCTTTTAGGTTGAGGGATTGTTAACCCCTTGTAGCCTACAAGTCGAATCATTACAATGAACATCAATCCAAAAACAGCTCACTTCCGTACAGTAATTACAAAGTTATGACGAATTGAAAATCTCGGAAGATTCGACATCCCCTGCCGACGTTTTATAAGATATAGTCATATAAGGCCAGAGTCACCTATGATTTTCACTGATAACATTTGATTGGCTTCTTTGTAATTCGACTGATTCAAAGCTGGGATAATTTTTAAAATTATTAAATCTCAAATCATCCGTTTGAATAAATTTTCACAGGGATTATGTCGTGAAACATTTGATATTGTCTGACAAATGCAAATAACGGCCAGGGAATTTAAGTTCCTTGACAACTTGAAGAATTTCCCAGTCTCTAAAAGGAATGTCAGTTTTAAAAAAAACAATCCGGTCATTATTTACAAAAATTTTCAAAATAGAAATTTTCACACCAGAGAACATGCGTTGTAGATAATAAAAACAGGATATGGTTAAAATTTATCTAAATAAGGCCATTTTGTTTATAACCCTTTTAAACAAACCGTCGCCATCTTTAAATTTCGCTGAATATTTTTGAGAGTCCCTGTTTTTAATCCGAATGAATATTTTGATTTTGTTTGATTGATTAAATGTTAATTAGTAGATTTTAGTACATTATAGCATGAAATTAGTGTAAGCTTACTCTTCCGGACACCTGTTACCACTGTTTGTCGTGTAATTTGTACACGGTGAACAGTCCATTTGCTGATTACACCGGTTTTCTTTAGGACTTCGAATATTGTCTAATGGTTTGGATTGTTCGTACTTAGGTTTATTTTATTTTATGTCAGTCATTATCACATAATCTTAACACAGAGATACGATAGATGCGTTATGAAGATTTCAAGAAAAGGAAGTGACGAACGCAAAAGTAATTGAAAAATTGAAATAGTCCGTACATTCCCTTGTTTTTATTTTTTTATTCATTCTATAATTAATAAAAACATGGTAATGCACGGACTTTTTCTGTTTTTCTCGTTTTCTCTTATCTAGTGACGGTCATTTTTTTTTGTTGAATTGTCAGATATCCTCCCACAGTCTCATATAACAACTTTTGTCCTTAGAAGGAATTATTTCTGAGCAGAAATTCGGCAGTGTATCTGTTATCACTCGTCACTTCAGTTAGTTATATACACGTAGAAGGATAACAAGGATAACTTGTGTTTTCCTTTTCCCTTCGTCACTTCCCTCTCTTGAAATCTTCATAACGCATCTATCATAGCAAAGATCTCTGTGTTAAAATTATATTTGGAACGTGTTTAACCAGTTCTATCATATATGTGATAATGACTGACATCAATATTGTCTTTTAAGAATTTGATATTTTTCGAAAAAATGCAAATGACCGTCAGCGGGAGTAAATAGAGGGGATGAATCGTGACGTCAGCAGTCATTGGATAATGGCGACATTCTCGAAATATTGACTAGTGGATTCAACGTTTATTTAAGAAATAACAGTAGATTGTGTTACATGATCGCTGACAATGAAACCTGAAAAATGCTTGCAAATACTCGTGTTACATCTCGTTTGGAATACTGTAATTCCCTGCTATGTAATCTTCCTGCAAATACGTTGTCTCTCCTCCAGAAAATTAAGAATAAAGCAGCACGAATCATTACCAGAACTAAACCTACTGATCACATGACCCCTGTTTTACATGATCTACACTGGCTTCCTATATCACTTTCAAAATACTTACACTTACTTACTCATTACATTCAGATAATTCGCCAGATTACCTTTAAATCCCTAATCTCCCTATATACTCCATCCCGTACACTCCGATCTCAAAATACATTTTTATCATTCCACATCTTACGGTAAACGCTCTATTTCCTACGCTTCTCTTTTCTGTGGAATACCTCACTTCTCGATATTAAAGGGACAATAACACTCTTGCTGGCTTGACAGCTCCAGAAAATAAATAATGGCCTTATTCTAAGTACTAGATGTTTAAGTGTCCTACCTGTTGTGTAAATTATCCATTACATCCTATTTTACTTGCCCAGAGGGTTCGAAAATATTTTAAAATCCAAGTCACAGTTGAAAAGGTTTACGTTAGGCTTTTCAAATCATTTAGTTGAATTTTTCCAATTTTTTAAATTAGGTGTGTTAAGATGAAATTTGTATCATCAATTAATTTGAATATTGTAAAATAGTACAATTTGTTGACCAGAATAAAGATTGGGGCATATTATTCAGTTACAACAAGAGTGGTATTGAGCCTTTAAACAATCTGATAGCATTGAAAGTTTTAAACGCAATTTAAAAACACACCTTTCTGTTGACTACTATGGCTTTTAATATATGTATCCGAGTTCATTTTATTCTGTTTTAGGCGCTGTTCTACTTTATCCTGTATTACTTTAAGCAATTTTAATTTGTTTGTTACATGTCATTATGTTATTATAAACTTTACTACCATATTTTGATTGTTATCGTATGCCATTTTAATTTCTTTTATCATCCATTTTATTTTATTTTCTATGTTTGATGTCCACAAAATGTTAACTGCGCCATTGAGCAGTATTTTATATAGGTAATAGACGCATTATAAATAAATTATTATTATTTTTATTATTATATCATTAAAATTATTTTTATTTAATCATGACATGTTTCATTATTTGATGGGGTGGGGAGGGGGTGGATGGTTAGCACGCGCGCGCTGTATCATAAGGTCTGTCATTGTGTCAACTGGTGTTTTTTTTATTCCCCGGTTGTACATGACAAGGAGTTGGGGCGCCTGTCCAACCTCGTGGGTTTTCTTTGGGTCCTCCGGTTTCCTCCTACTGCTTAAGACCCCTACGCGCAGCGAATTACTGAAATACAATTAAACCATGTGTTAGTCCCGAAATGACCTAGTTTGTGTCGATTGGACGTTAAACCACATTTCTCTCCCTCTCTCTCGCTCTTTCATTATTTAATAGCATATCAGCTAAATGCAGTCTGTATTGGCTGATAACATCGTCTGATCCGCTGCGGCTGCGCGAGGACTGAGAAACCCCCATGAGAAGTTGTCACGAGGAAAAAGCTTTTATCCCTCCCCCGCAATTAAGATTTTCTGATGTGTAACTATTTATCGCTTCCTACTAATAATACTCTGTAGTGCCAATCACTTAGAATGTTTCACAGTATTTGATTCACGCAATATCTTCACGTCATACAAAGAGGTGTGGTCAACAAGAGTTTTAAAGCATATAAGACCAGATGCGAGTTGACGCGATTTAAAGAGGGTGTTCAATCGCTCATCATTTGATCGATCGAATTATACAAAACTAACGACAGAATTTCTCCGACATGAAAAATATAGCAGTAGTAATGGTGTTAGTGTTTACCTGGCTGTACCTAGCGGTTGTAACAGGTCAGGGTGCCAACAACGACTTCACCAGGGTAAGCCGCATCCCTATTTTCTTTTCAGACCCTTCTTTTATCAGACGTTTTCGTTTATCAGACTTTTTTTTTTATCAGACCGGTGTTTTTTTTTTATTAGAACTGTAATTATCAGACCCATTTTTTAAAATCAGATCTTTAATTTATCAGACCTTTCTGTCTGTTAACCGTGGCTAAGTGGGTAAGACGCTGGCTCGCTAGCCTGGAGGTCGGGTGTTCGATCCCTGCATTGGCGGAGAAAGTTCATCTAGAATTTCGGATGTGGTCCCCCCTTATCAGTGGTGCAGGACGGAGGGCCTGACATGTACAGCTGTCTAGTCGTTCGGATGGGACGAAAAACCGAGGCCCCGTGTATACATTGGCGTGCTCGTAAAAGATCCCTTGACAGTTGGAATTCGATATAAGAGTAGGCCGTAGTGCGCTGTCCGGGAAAAATTTCCCTCATAGCACATTATATGGCGTATGCCCGTCTTCATTAGCCCAGTAGGACGTTAAACCCCATTTCATTTCATTTCTTACACGGGAAGCCACGGTGGCTTGGTAAGTAAGTAAGACTTTGGATCGCTATAACCTGGAAGTCCCGTGTTCTACACCTACTTTGGCCGAGAGCCCGCGTGTACAACAGCAAGACGTTAAACCCCATTTCATTTCATACTTTTAAAGATATAACCGATTCCACATGAGATAAAATAAAATGGGGTTTTACGTCCTGCTGTTCTGCTCCGAACTGGGTTAATGAAGACGGGAATACGCCATACAGTGTGCCATAAGTGATTGTTTGTCCGGACAGCAGCACTGCGGCCTACAATTACGCTGACATTAGTTAAACCTAGCGCCCAACCCGCCGGTACCCTGGCAACATCAACCTCATATAACTCTACATGGCTTATGCTGACATTAGTTAAGCCTAGCAAACAATCCGTCGTACGTGTGGTGAAACGCACGGGTCGTGGGGTTTGGTAGCACGCAGACAAGCCGCGAGAAACCGGGTGAAAATTTTGTATGTGCAGAACTAAAAGTCTCTACGACCAGTCTGCGATCTTCTACGGTGTCGAACAAGCGCAAGTGACGCGTAAAGCTCGGTTCATACTACATCCGTATCCATAAACGTATCGGCACCCGCATCCGTATCCGCGTTTTGCCGTTCAAATAGAAAACGCGAAAACGTCCAGCTTTCAAGGCTGAATTGTCTGTCAGAGATTGCATGAGTTTCTATTTGGGGAGATGATGTAATAAGGGGAAAGTACTCGCTGATTTGCTAAAGCTCGGCTCACTAGCCGAAATGCCGGACGCACTTTACAAAAATACGCTCTGGGTTAACGGACGCAGTTGTTTTTGTGCGCAATACGTGTCGGATTCTATTTCAACCCTTTCTCTAAAAATGACTAAAGTATATCAGTACGTATTCACGCACGTATTTACAGATACGGATACGGATGTAGTATGAAGGGATCTTAAGTCTCACGCACGGGATTACTAAAATTTCACCCGTAGACTGCCCGTAGTAGCAGTGATTTAATGGTATATGTACTAAAAAAGTATTCAAACTAATTAATTTGTCATAATTATGTTTCAAATCCTTCTCAAATTGCGAAGGAATGTCCTGCTATTAAAATTCGATCAAACCAGGTCACGTTTACGTCACGTCTTGGGAGTCAGAGGAGAATTCATTGCATACATAAGACGATGTTGTCTTTAATCGCTTACTATTTATTACAAATATCGAATCCTAATTAAATTCTAGGATTATCCACTACCCGCGCCTTTTTCCGTCATTTTTATCTCATAAAGTGTTGCACGTCTAACTCTTCATAGCGTTTATCAATTTGTACATCAAGCGCTCAATGTTCGCGTGCGACCTTTGACATCACGCGTGCAGAAATTCTTAATCGTCGGGCTGTTGATTAGGGGAACCCATACATTTTTGTCCTGTATACGCTCCATGAGTGTTTTTCGGGGAGTCCAGTATTTTTCTAGTAAGATTGGATATCTCTACTTTCCATATATACCAAAATTGCCATACTTTTATTGGAAATAACCACCCTATAAATACTTTTCTGGGATGTATTGTAATCGAGAAAATAATTAATTCAACTAATATTTTACAATGGTTATTGAAGTCTATCAGATAAATATATAAATTCGTGGGCTGTATTCAAAATGTGCGTATTTATTTGTAATGTATTATTTCTACCACTGTTTGTAAATTAATAAAAAAAATATTCGATAATGTATTTATAATTTGGAATCTAACATTGGTAAAATTTGGACAGAGTAACAAATAGTGTTCAGTAATGGCCACAGGAACAAGTTGGGGTTGTCCATTAAGTGTATGGCGAATTTATGGTAGTCAAAGGCGGATTCAAGGGGGGCGCGAGGGCGCGCGCCCCCTAATTTTCGATAGTGCCCTTTTTTACTGCTGAAAGTGCCCTTTTGTCAGACCCAAATATGTCCGTTCCCAACCTGTTGCAGGGATCCCAAATGACTCAAACCATCGATTCAAACACACCAGTCTGGTCTAATTAATGCTTCCACTTTCAAACGAATTCTTGTTGTTTAGCTGACGGTGCCCTAATCCTATAGAGTGACTATAGACAGACATCTTGTGGAATCGGCGGCGTATACACTCGTGCCCATCAACGACGCGCATGAGTGCAACTTGATGTAGCATTGTTTCATGTGTGGACAGTACAAAGTACAAGTTACAAGGCTTAAATAGTGAAGTGGCTAGGGAATAGATTCGTCTTTTTTCCCATCATAATGCCTCGCTCGCCTTGACGATTTTCGAGTCACATGTTCAACTGCCTTTTTTGCTCGATTTTAAGGCTCTTTTTCAACATTTCCGAACGTTTACTTAGACGAAAATATCAGCCAAATAGCTCTTGGAATGGCTACAGATGCAAGGAAATGACGGATAATTTTCTTGGGGGACCCCCCCCCCCCCAAAAAAAAAATCCCCTCTCAGTGGCGTGCCCCGTCTCCGCGGTCAGTGCCCTCATTTTGCGGCGCCCCCCCCCCTATTTTCAAAATTCCTAGATCCGCCCCTGGTAGTTTAAGTTGCTTTTATTATAATTCTGTCAATTATGGATTCCGGTGTAAAAAAGAAATATTTAGATACTAAAATATCATCATTATTAACTTTTGATAGATGGTGACGATTTTATACGTTCTGGTGCATTATCCAAGTCGTTTATTACGGACGGTAGGAAGGAGTTATTTTTTATAAAATTTAGTATTTGCAGGAATATTTCTATACAGATTTATAGCCTGGGATTTGGGAAGTACTAGGATAGACAAGTAACTTGGAGTCATTTTATTCACCATTTTGTAAAATAGAATTAGTTTATGGCGATATCGTCTAATTTCAAGCGAAGTGAACCCAGTTTCTTTATACAATAGATTATAAGATGTACCTCTCACTAATCCAGTTCTAAGGGTATCGAAATTAAAGTTTTCAAGTACAGTACTTTCGTGTTTAGTACAGTAGTCGAATAAAAGAAATATAAATGCTTTGTATATTGTTTCAAAGGACCTTCTGCTTAAACGATACTTTTATTTCTTTTCCGGACCAAACCGATACTCATTCTGAACACTGAAAAATATCAACCCTACTTCGAGGATAGATCTCTGCCCTAAGTGACTGCCATATACAAAGACTAATTAAACCTTTACAATTTTAATAAATCAAGGCAGAATACATACTTCTCAAAATTCTCCAAATACAGTTAGTGGTTAAGATTAAAATCGTCGATTTAGGACTTAAAATGTCGGCCAACTAGCTTAGTGTCTGCTCACAATATTTTCCATAATATTTGAAATTAAAAACACAAATAAAGTGTCCAATATTGGGCCATGTCTATCAATACTGGTGTTGTTATCTTGCATTGAAAATATGGAATCCTAATATCCAATATTTAAGACACAATAAAATTCAGTACAGGAGTCGTGTATTCTATGGTTTCGGGCGACATTTGTAATGAAAAAAGGAAAACATATTCTACAAGACAATATTAAAGTAATAAGTAAAATGACAAAATAATAATAATAGGAAAGTGTAGAACGGATTAAGCAGGCGTTGGTGGCTACCGTTCAATTTGAACTGTTCACGTATTTCACAAAACATAATAGATTAAAAACTACTTGTTTTAAAAAATTTAATAAAAATATAATAATGGAATTCATTATCTCTTTGCATTTATATCCATTTTGGTCTCTTTAAAGTTTCCAGAGTCATGCCCATTTTATTTGTTCATTTCCGAAGAATCAGTTGAATATATTAACCATATTTGCAATATAGGATTTCACAGTATTTTTAAAGTTTTGGTGACAAAAAATATTTTAAAAGATTGTCTCATGTCAAACATACTACCCGCGGGCCAGACCCGGCCTGTCAAGGGTTTTAATGTGGCCCGTGGAACAAAATATAGTTTCAACAAACTAACGTGTCGACAATTCTTAGAAACTAGCGTTGGAAATCATTTAATATTGTTTTCCGGTTTCAGTATGACCCTGACTTCTGTACTGTATGTCTACAGCTGCGTTCACACTGCTTGCGCATACAATCCGAATTCCGGATCGGTTTATCGCGGATTAAAAGCGATGCGTCACATAACACGATTTCCCGCGATAAGACGAAAGTAGAAATTAACATGCGCGTAAAGATATCATTTCCTGTAAAACCGTTGATCTGAATCAAGCGTGCCACACTCAAATCTTGACTGCAAAGAAACCCGATTCAGAATAATTGTTCCGGTTTGAATTCGGAAAAATATACGGATTCGTTAATTCAGATTCAGTTCGGGTTTTAGCGAATTTAGCGTGACGCCAAAATCCGGAATAAGACTTTATTCTGAGTTCAATTCAGATTGAACCCCCAGTGTGAACGCAGCTATAGATATTTAAGTTCGATAATTTAGTCCAGTTTAAAGTTTTGTATTGCATTATAGTCTGGAGGCTCAGCGCGGGGGGGGGGGGGGGTCCATCAAATGGGCACAAAACCAGACCCAACTAGTCTAGAGTAAAATTTTGCGTAGAATATGATGCCGAGTGGTAATCAGTCCGCCGTTGGGCGTTTACGAGATATTGGGGGTCAAAGGTCAAATGGGTTCATTTGTACTGAAAGTGAATGCGCAGTCATTCTTGTATTATGAAAAGAAGCTGAAAATGATCGAAAGTAATCACACTTTCAATAAAAATGTAAACTTGCTAAATTCACCTTTAGTCTTAGTGACCCTGAAGGTCAAAAGGTGAAATTGACGATTTTTGTCAAATAAATCAATACAATTGTCTTTGTCGTGATATATTTGTATATCTCCAGCCCACTTGATGTAAAATATTAGTTCATGTGACCCCTGAATCGGAATCAGTTTGGCACCCGTGATCTAGTGAAATGAAATGAGTTTAACGTCCTACTGTCCTGCCCCTACTGGGCTAATAAAGACGGGGGAAATTTTGCCCGGGCAGTGGCACTAATGCCTACGAGTCTTAGGTTTCCGTCCCATCCGAACGACTAGACAACTGTCCTTCTCAGGCCCTCCGTTCGGAATCACTGACAAGGAGAAACCACGCCGCAAAATCCCGACGAACTTTCTCGGCCAATGCAGGGATCGAACACGCGACCTCCAGGCTAGCGAGCCAGTGGCTTACCCACTCAACCACCGTGACCCCACCGTGATCTATAGATTGACATTATTATAGAGTGTCAACTGTCTTGCCGATATATGAAAGTATTTCACAATATATTTTTTTTTAATGTCTAGGGATCAGCATTGTTGATTGACAGTATTTTGTGTTTTTTTATTCCAGACGATAAATTAGAATAAAATTCAGATGTATTTTATAAAAGCTCTATAGGTTGTTGTATTATTCCCTTTTTTACAACAGACTACAAAACATACTTAAACATACATTATGCAAGAGATAAATCCGCCTATTGTAATTCTTTCTTTAGGCCTTAAAAATGTTATATAAATTATTAATTAGACATTAATTTATTAACTTGCCAAGACCATAATCAAATCTCGATGCCATCTGAGGCTCTAGATGATCAACGGATTTAAACACTATTGGCGGGTTATGATTTAATTAAAAACTAGATAATCGAGACTTAGGTTACTATCGTGGCGACGGTAGCAATGACAATCAAGACTCTGTTATTCCCCAAACAGTCCTCCAGCGTCGCTCAGAATTAAGTAATTTGACTGAAATTTTCAAAAATATTAATTTTCATTATTTATTTTTTCAACTATTTTAACTGTGAGATCTCTATATCTAAATTTTACATAATGCATCTTTAACGTTATTTTTCACCAAGAAATAGTTATTTTTAATATTTCCAATGATTGCTAAAACTGTTCTGTTTATTGTCAAACATGGAATGCTGTGAAGGTCCTTCCCAATAAACGCCCGCCCTCCCCAGATGAATACGTTTTAAACATGTATGTTTTTACGTAGCTGTGTTCCAAATTTCAGATGTAAATCTATTACATGTGGTGATTTCTTTTTTTTTTTAAATTTTTCATTAGCAGAGTTATAGATATAATATCTAGTTATTTTTAGGATCTTTTATCTGGTGAACAGTTTTGAATGATATCTCTGATGTTTGTCTGGTCGGGATCTCCCTCATAGAATTCTGTATGTATACGCTCGTCTTCATTACACCAATCGGTGTAAAACTGTAGGACGTTCCCCCCACCCCCTCTCTCTCTCTAATGAGGGGATGGGGCGGGGTGGGAATTACGGACGACTAAGAATACACGTCAACCGAAATATGGGGTGCTCAAGGCTTGGGCGATTTTCATCCTCCATCCTTGTGTCAATAAACACACACCTTGATACATACGTCAATAAACACACGTCCTAATACACACGTCAATATACCCGCGTCCATAAATATACACCCTGATACACACGTCAATAAACACACGTCAATATACACACATCCTGATATACACATCAATATACACACGTGAATAAACATACGTCCTGTTAAACACAAGTTTTACTTGTTGATCGATAATTAGATAAAAAATTTCCGGGTTCATTAATAGATAGAACAATTACGAGCATTAATAATAATAGTTCAATTTCATTGGTTGAGTCAATTCTTGTCATATATGAGCTATTTTTGTTTAGATGTACTAACGTTTAGCGGACGTTAAACACAAAGATATGCTAGACTACCCCGTTACAGACCACGCCCAAATTTAATCAACGCTAAACATTTTTTTTTTGTTTTGAACATTGAGATATTCCATTTCAAGTGGACCAGTGCTTGTAAAGTAACCCCTTCAGACAATTATGAAAAAAATATATGTTATAATGCATGCAAATTTTTGTAAAGTGCAAAGTTATATGACTCTCACTTTAATATTGACTGAGGTATGGCCTTTTGAATAGGGATGCCTTTTCGCAAGTTTTGAAATTACTTTTATATGACTCGATTTTTTTATCTGATTTTATTCCTTCTAGTCAGTCTATATAATTTTCTGTGAGGGTCACTTTACAACCTTCAGAGAATTTGGCCCCCTTGACATGGAATGACCGTAATTTTGTTGCTTCTGGAAGCCAATTTAATGTGCGAGAGAAAGAGAGAGAGAGAGAGAGAGATATTGGGGGGGAGAAAGAGGTAAACGTCCACTCGACACTAGGTTATTTCGGTACTAACATATGATTCAATTTCATTCAATAACTCGCTTGCCCGTAGTGGTCCTTAGCAGTGGGAGAAAACCGGAGGACCCGGAGAAAACCCACGGGGTTGGACAGGCGACCCTACTCCTTGTTGACTCAATGACAGACTTAATGATACAGCGCACACGAGCTAACCATTCGACCATCCGACCCCCGCATTATTTAGCCCCAAATATTTATTAACATGTTGAACCAATAACCAAGTCTCTAGACCACCGGATGGTTGTGATTTAATTACGATCTTCGAAAATAATTTAATTAAAAAATGGATAACTTCGCTCAGAATTCATTAATTTGACTGACAGTTTTGAAATATGAGTGGACGTCAAATCCGATTAATAATACAAAGAAAGAAAATAGAGTGTAACTGTCTTGCTTTCCTCTAACAGTCGCCCCAAGAACAGCTGTCTAGTCGTTCGGATGAGACAAAAAGCCGAGGTTCCGTGTATACATTGGCGTGCACGTTAAAAATCCCTTGGCAGTTGGAATTCGATATCAGAGTAGGTCATAGCACCGTTGTCAGGGCAAACTTTTCTCCATAGCCCACTGTATAGTGTATGCCCATCTTCATTATCACTTTAATCTTCATTATCACTTTAAGAGCAAAACAGTAGGACGTTAAACCCCCATTTCATTTCATTTGTCTAAGAACCAAGTTAGTGAAGACGCCATGGAGAGTTATATGACACAACTGTATACCGGCCTACTTTTATTTTTACAATGTTCAATGGCCGTCTGCATATTGTGTTAACATTGATACCAATTAAACATACATTATGCAAGAGCTAAATCTGCATATTGCAGGTCTTTTTCTTTGGGCATGAAATGTTTTCTAAATTATTAATTAAACCTTTATTAACTTATCCAGACCATAATCAACGCTCAATGTCATCGCTAGCTTGTGATATTTACTGGATTTGAATGCATTTTGTGATGGATGATTTAACGTCAGAATGGATGATCGAGACTATGTTTTTTATCCTGCCGACATTAGTAATGATATTCGGGACTAGGCCGTATTTTCAGCATATTCTATTCACGTTATTTAATTTTAACTGCCAGTTGTTTATCTAATCTCCCATAATTCGGTGCTAGCTTTATATTTGGAATCTTTCGCACTGATGATATTGTGTTGGTCATTCTAGCAATCTAGATCTGAAAAGAAATCTAGGTACTCTACCAAAATCGTCAAAAGACGACTCTACACGGAAATAACGACTTATTTGTAGATTAGTATCTTTTCAAATATACTTTATAATTCATATCTTCACTATTAATACCCCAAATATTTTGTTTTACTCTGATTGATCGTATTTGAATAAACTTCTGCATACAAAAGCCAATTTATGACTGGGGTCTTAGATTAACCCTTTGTTGCCGACAAGGTTATTCGTGTGACGTGTCTGTAAAAGGGTTAATTTGTTATACCACGTGCAATATAGAACACCCACAACATGTGTGTATCCTATGAATAGAACTAATGAATACAGGCATATACCAGACAGTGAGCTATTAGAGAGAATTTTGAGCGAACAACAAGACTTAAATTTAATAATGATGCTAACTGTAGATGGATAAACGTAGTTGACAATGCTTGGTCATACCAGCTTTCTAACATTCCATAATGTCATTTGTTTTATATTTCCATTGAAACGTCTGTCCATTAACCAAAGTATCTAGAGAAAATAAAATCGGTCGGTCATCGATCTGTAGGCAGACAGTTTCACTTTAATAGAACAAAATAAATCAACACCTTATTCATTTCTTTATTTTAAATTAATGTTTAAGGTCAGGTTAACACTGTATCGACAATCGTTTACTTTAGCATCAATATTGCTAGGTACTTATCGACAATCCTTCAGTTTAGCAACCATATTGCCGGTTTGCACCAATATGACTTCGTTTGTTAAGGAAATTGGTAGCTGTGGTGAAGGTTCGTATATTTCTGGTGGTCCAAAGTCCGTTTATATTCTCGCACTATTCATCACTTTAAACTCATGAATGAGCGCTGAATCTAAGCAAATGATAATCCCTGTTAATATTCTAATTCGTTGGTTTTTTATCCTAAATTCTTACATTTGTCAGAGATTATCGTCCATATAAAAAAATTATGCATTTTGTATCAAATTAAACCAATTAAATTCACAAATAAACATAGCACATCTTTCATGGTCAACAGACACAATTTCCGTTTGGGTTCCAATCAAAGCCAGAAAAGGGTTACACAAGATAAAAAGTGTGAATTTTGCGGTACACAATCGACATAGTTATTTTATTGTTTAAATACGTAAAGAAAATGAATGTCTAAAACAATTTACAAAGTTCATCGTCTCCTTTATTCGTTTAAATTTTAAAAAAGTAGCCACACATTACAGCGTCATGGACACGATGGATTTACAAAACTAATATTGTCACTTTTGAGATTTGTGAATTATGTACAGGTCCTATTTTAAAATTAATCAAATCAAGGCCTTTATAACTGTTAATCTGGGTTGGTTACGGTAGCGAATTAATATATCTAACTTACCAAAGGGACTAATACTTTTCATGTACAAGTTCAGGGCGTTTTTGTTGCGTTGGAGACGAATAGATATTACTTAGATGATAACATTGGCATAACCCCAGACTTCAGCTTTATCCGGTTAGCACGTGCGCGCTGTATCATAAAGCCTGTCATTGAGTCAACTGGCGTGGTTTCGAATCCCCGGTTGTACTTGACAAGGAGTAGGGTTGCCTCTCCAACCTCGTGGGGTTTCTCCGGGTCCTCCAGTTTCCTCCCACTGCTAAAGACCCTACGTGCAAGCGAATTATTGAAATAAAATTAAACCGTATGTTAGTCCCGAATTGACCTAGTTTGTGTCGAGTGGACGTTAAACCCAATTTCTCTCTCTCTCCAACTTTATCCATTACAAATCACATGGTCAAAAGAAAAGATTCAGGTTTTTCTAGGATTATCTCCCTTGTTCTGAGTATGTTTTGTAGG
This sequence comes from Patella vulgata, assembly GCF_932274485.2. Taxonomy (NCBI): domain Eukaryota; kingdom Metazoa; phylum Mollusca; class Gastropoda; family Patellidae; genus Patella; species Patella vulgata. Next base: position 66,093,670 of record NC_065885.2, read on the forward strand.
ATTGTCAAGCGGAGTGGGCGCTAATTACGACTGGCCCCCGGATGCATTCAATTGATTCAACATATACGGTTGTTGTTTAGAACTTGTGTGTGTCTTGCCCGCGGGTTTGTCTTATGGCTGTTCAATCATACCTGGTGTGATCCTCCAGTACTTATGGGAGCCACGGTGGCTAAGCGGGTAAGACGCTGGCTCGCTAGTCTGGAGGTCGCGTGTTCGATCCCTGCATTGACCCAGAAAATTCATCCAGATTTTCCGACTTGGTTTCCCCTTGTCAATTGTGCAGGATGACAAGGACAGCCGTCTAGTCGTTCGGATATAAAGAAAAACCGAGGTCCCGTGTATACATTGGCATGCACGTAAAAGATCCCTTGCAAGTTGGATTTCGATATAAGAATAGGCCGTATGTTCCCCTACCCGGGAAGAATCGTCCCCATAGCACACAGTATGGCGTATGCCCGTCTTCATTAGCCCAGTTGGACGTTAAACCTCACTTTATTTCCTGAACCTATGTTTGGTGGTTCCCAATCTTTATCTGGACCAATCTGATTAAAATAAAGATCTATATGTCGTTTCGTTTTATTCATACTTTCGATGGCCTCTACTGCATGAAGATCTGACCAGTTGTAGTGGGAGGCTGTGTCAGGGGTCATACTAGCGGGTTTGACCTATGGCGTCAGACATTTGATTACCCAATCAACGTTGATGTTTCTAGTAGGATACCCACAATTCCGTGCATTGCACGCCAAGAACTAGCTGCAACAAACCGTTTCATTGGTTAATCCCCTCACAGCAACCAGAACGCGGGTTATATAACAACTCTTCCAGATCGTAGTGTAGTAAAGACAAGTAAAACGAAATTTTGGACTTTAAAAAAACGAAACGAAATAGGATCTGTGTTGTAATCAGATTATGTGAGAACGACGTTGCTTGTTACTAATAATAAACCATGTCATAACCTGTCAATTGATTGACTTTCTTTATTTTATTTTGAACAGATGTTACGAAATGGACGAGTATCGAGACAGGCCGTCATCTGTAGTAGAAACATGGCCTGTGAATGGGCCATCTGTCCATGGAGAAAGAATGTCATAGTTACCAGAAATGAATGTAATTTTATACCAAATATGTAAGTATTATGTGAAATGGAGACGGAAGTCTGTAACTTGTGGGGGCGGGGTGGATGGCCGAATGGTTAGCGCGTGCGCCTTGTATCATAAGGTAAGTCATTGAGTTAACTGGCGTGGTTTCGATTGCCCGCTTATACGTGACAAGGAGTAGTGTCGCCTGTCCAACCTCGTGGGTTTTCTCCGGGTCCTCCGTTTTTCTCTAACCACTAAACCCCCTACGCACAAGAGAATTATTGAAAAAAAAGATCATTATGTTAGTCCCAAAATGACCTAGATTGTGGACTTTAATCCAGCCCCCACCCCCACCACCACCCCCACTCTCTCTCTCTCGTTCATAACTATCAGCCGCCGTATATTAAGTGTACTGACTACTAATATCCGGTTGACCTTTCGTCGATATCTAAAGATGTATACAACAACGTCTCATCCTTAATATTTTGAATTCTCCAATATCCTGTTTTCTATAAATAAAATAAATCAGTTTATTTTAACTTTTGATTCGTACTTTATATAACATACTTTCTTAGATCAGCATCTGTCTGTTTCATTCAGTAGAGATGTCGAGTCGGCACGACATGGTTCCGTCTGATCACGACCTTTACTGACACTGGTGATCAATGGATTGTGGGTGTTAGAATATATCATTCCGAGGGGAAACCCTAGAGGAAACAAACACGGCAGGACCGGATTAGAATCAGTCTCAATTCAGCAATCAAATGATTACACTCCTTTCACTATTAGAAACATTCTGATTTTTAGTAGGCGAGGTTTGTATATGGTAATCGCCACGAAACGTTTACATTTCCGGACTTTTGATGTCGTTAAACATCACTTTCAAATGATTACAATTCTTTCACTAAATGTAACGCCTTGATTTTTTTGTAGGCTAGGTTTGTGTAAGTTGATCACCGAGAAATATTTAGATCTTCTGAGAGTTTAATGTGTTTTGATATTTTTCCGCGACTGAAATAGAAACACGATGTCATCTTCAAACTGTTTTTTAAGTTCGTGTTCTGGAAATACGAACGTGAATCAACATCAATAATTCTTTCAATTGTCATCTAAATATGGTGCTGTATTCGACATCCTAGTCGGACCGTAAATCTACATCAATAATTCTTCAGTTGTCATCTAAATACGGTGCCGTATTTGATATCCCAGTCGGAGGGAACAACAGGACGTTGAAACCCACATTTCATTTCAATTCTAATTAATATGTCAAACTGTAACTGTAAATATCTCAATAATGTACCACTTGTAAACATGTACCAAATATGGGCTAATGAAGAAAGGCATGTTCCGTACAATGTGCTATTTTGCCCCTGCAGTGGCGTTTCAGTCTAGTTGTCGTCCATTTTCAACTGTCAAGGGTTCTTTTATGTTTTTGTGACGACTAAGAACTGTTCCATACCCGTTTTTCGTCGAAATTATTGGCCGCGAAAGTTCATCGGGATTTTTAGGACGTGCAACTAGCTGTCTAGTTGCTCGTATGGAACGAAAAACCTAGGTCCCGTGTACACATTGACATACACGTTAAAAATCCCTTGGCAGTTGGAATTCGATATAAAAGTAGGCGTTAGCAAAAGTTTCCTCATAGCACACTGTATGGCTTATGCCCGTCTTCATTAGGCCAGTTCGGGGCAGAACATTAGGACGTTAAACCCCATTTCATTTCATTGGGTAAAACAAAAAATTAAAACTAGATTTATTATGCATTTTCGTATATGCATGAATTTCCCTCGGCCCTTATTCGTCAGCTTAACCCACACGATGACTACAGAAAACCTGCAGCAGTCCACTTCTCTAAATATCCTCTCAAGATGGTTACAAAATAAAGCTGTAATTACGAATGATATTCTTTTTATAAAGTAGTTTTAAGCTCATGTTTGGACAATATTGTTGAGACCCTACCCAACACTAGTTAAAGAGCTGAAAGTTCCCGCTATAATTTTTAAAAAATAGATAAATACAAGGGAATATCTGGAGATTTAAGTCAACTTACTTCATTCTGATCGAGAAAAGCGGCGTCTCGATTGCCAGTGCTACTGTTGCCACGATAGTAAGCATAGTCTCGATTAACCATTTTTATATTAAATCATTAACTGCCAATTGTACTTAAATCTGTTAAAAAAATCTCGAGCATCCGATGGCATCAAAAGTATATTATGATCTTGTCATGTTAATAAATATCTGATTAATAATTTATATAACATTTAAAGCCCAAAGTAAAGACATGTAATGGACATATTTAGCTCTTACATAATGCTTCTTTAACTAATCACAGTAGTTCCAACATCAGCCCACCTGCGTCCGGGTTATACATTTTAGTTTTACAATTCTTTTTATTGCATAAAAAATGAATTCTTGTAGAGTTGAGTAAGTTCGCAAAAAAATAAATCCCAAATCTTTATTTAAAATCAGTGATGAGAATGAAATTAAGAAAGAAGGTAAAAATCGCAGAAATTAAAATGGCGGATCCTTGTAATTATGAAATATCATTACAAAACACATTGATTTGAAACTAACGACACACTTGTGAATTCGACGAGGAAATGTGCGGCAAAATTTGCCTCGTGTTTGCGTAAATATTTCTCGAATGTCGAGAGTGGGTGGGCACAAAACTCGGGTTCCATATATACGGCTGACAGCGCATTAAAGAACCCTTAAATAAGAGAAGGCCGTAGCGTCACTATCCGGACAAAATGGTCCTGATAGGACACAGTATGGTTCATTTTGTCTTTAGTATCGTCGGTGAATGCTGTATGCCCGTCTTTATTGCTTGCTAGAGAAGCCTAGTCGAAACGTCGCTCAATAATAAGCAGTAATTGTATTCCGTAGAATTGTGACCTGTATATTTATTACCCCGGCTAGTGTCGAATGTTAAACCCAATTTTATTTTACCCGAACTATGAGCGCGTATCTGAATATTCATATTATTTAAATATATTTTATACAAGAGCTAAATGTGACTATTGTAGGTCTTTAGTTATGCCTTAAATGTAATACAAATTATTATACATTAAATTAACTTACCAAGACCATAATCAATTCTCGATGCCACCGGGTACTCTAGATTTTCAACAGATTTAAATACGATTTGCGATTAATGATTTAACATAATTATGGATAATGGAGACTTTGTTTATTATCGTAAAAACGGTAGCAATGACAACCGAGGCTACACTGTTCTTGTAACGGCGATAACTCAACTCAAAATAAAGCAATTTGACTGAAATTTTCAACATATTCCCTTTTCATTATCTATGTTTTAACTATTATAACGGGATCTGTCAGTTCTTTATCTTATCTTACATAATGACCTTTGTCAGTTCTTTATCTAATCTTACATAATGCCCCTTTAAGCGGAAAGATATGGTGGTTACGGTGATGGTCTAACGTTCGAACTTTCGATCATAAGGTCTGTCAACGAGTCAAGTACGGTGGCTTCGATTCTAAAGAGTAGGATCGCCTCTCCAACTCGCTCTCTCTCTCTCTCTCTCTCTCTCTCTCTCTCTCGTCGATGCATAAATAACAGTAAGGATGGTAGAGGGTAAACAATAGCCCGCTTACCTAATTCTTAATGTTTGACCTTGTGTGCTTTCCTCGCCCCCCCCCCCCCCCCGCGTGTATATATAAAGAAGGAAAGTGTCAAGTAAATTTCGAATTTGGATAATGAAAAAAATGAAATGTGTTTTTACATCCTATTGTCGACAATTAAATAATAAAACGCATCGTCAATGCATAACAAATATGAAATGAAATAGGGTTTAAGGTCCTACTTCTCTGTTCCAACTGGGCTGATGAAGACGGACATACGCCATACAGTGTGCTATGAGGGAAAAATTCCCGGTCAGCGGCACTATGGCCTAACCATTCGGCCCCCCAACCCAAAAATAAGAAAATAAATAAACATGTAATAGGGTGATCCCCAGGCCTAGCAAAAATATATTATCAGATGACGGGAATGTTATAGACCTAGGAATGACATGAATTTAACATTGTGGTCAATAGAGAGAGAATTAGTAGCCTGACTCCATACAGGGCTGTTTATTAACTCCCTTGTCATGGATTTAACATTGTGGTCAATTGAGTGAGAATTAGTAGTCTGAATATTTATAATAATTTCCTTTCTTTTTTTCATTACAGGCACTGCTCATGCGCCAGTGGAACTTCCTGTAGATCATCTGGATCTATGGAAACACATCGAAAGTCCTTAGTTACTTACGTTTTCACGTGTCAATAACAAATTGTGATAGATAACATTTCCAGCCAGCCTTTATTTATATTTTAATTTGAAAAAAGCGAGTGAAAGAACAGATGCCGCCATCACTCCTGAAACAGTTTCCAGTCTACCTGAATAAATTAAATGGACATTATTTAAAGAGTGTCGCTAACTGTAATAAATAAATTGATATTTTTGTGAAACTTTTTGGTCTTTTTATTTAATTTTTCAAATTGGGTTTCCGGTTTGACTCGATACCTGGTTTCAGCTTGACTTGACAACTGACTTGTTTTCCGGTTTCGCTGGGTACCCGGTTTCAGGTGGACTTGTTTCAGTTAATAAATGAGTGAGCTAAACCTGAACAATTTGACAGTAAAGTGGCTAACTTTTCATTTAGTGGCGGAATAAGACGCATGGGTTAACCAGACTGGGGTGTGCTGGGCAGAGAGCAGGACTTTATCCATATTCAGACAGTGTGTATCCCAGGCAGCATGTTTCCTGACAGTAGATATCCCAGACAGCGGGTATCCCAGGCGGGGGACGATCACTAGTCCGCGAGTTTACTAGTCCGCCACTATAAAAATACTATAAATATGGGTATCAAAAAAACTCAGCAGGTATGGTGACTGATTGGTATCATGTCGCGATGTCGCCCTTCATAAGGCGACTATCCAACAACCCGACATCATGACATTTAACCCGACATCACGACTTTTTACCCCAATTATACGATTTTTCACCCGACACCACGACATTTAAAATGTTGTAATGTCGGGTTAAAATGTCGCGATGTCGGCCATCTTCCCCTCAATATATAGTATGATTATTTACAATGATCCTGATGTTGAGCAAGAAAATTCCCCGGGATTTTGCAGCGTGGTTTCTCCCTGTCGATAGTGCAGAACGAACGTTATGCCAAAGGATAGTGTCTAGTTGTGTAGATGGGACAAAAACACAAACCCCTGTGTACACATTGACGTGCATATAAAAGAATCCTTCACAATTGGAATTCTATGAAGAAATGCCATTGTCCATAGAAAATTTCCGTCACAGCACTCTGCGTAGCGTATGCCTATCTTCAATAGTCCGATTGTCTGCACTACCGAAAGGGAGAAACCACGCTAAACAATTCCGGGGGGCTTTCGTGACCAACACCAGGATCAGTGTACATAATCAAACTGTAAAATGTCGTATTGTCCTATTGAAATTTCGTGATGTCGGTTTGCCGTCTTATGAAGAGCGACACCACGACATCACTACATGATACCAATCAGCCACCATACCTGCTGGTTTTTTTATACCCATATTTATAGTATTTTTTATAGCGGCGGACTAATAAACCCACGGACTAGTGAATCTGCGGGCTAGTGCACCCGCGGATCCCTCTCACCCTAGACAGTAGGTATCCCGGGCAGCGGGTATCCCAGACAGTAGGTATCCAAGGCAGTAGGTATCCCATACAGTAGGTATCCCAGGCAGTAGGTATCCCAGGAAGCGGGTATCTCAGGCAGTAAGTATCCCAGACAGTAGGTATCCCAGGCAGTAGGTATCTCAGGCAGCGAGTATCTCAGGCAGTGGGTATCCCAGAAAGTAGGTATCACAGACAGCGGGTATCCCAGGTATTTCAGACAGTAGGTATCCTAGGCACTGAATACTGGAAGGGGTAGCCAATTATTAAAAGTGAAAACGGGGCAAGACAATAGATTGAAACTCCTGCTTTTACACCCACATAATACCCGAGTTGTAGTTTGGGTATCCTAGAATCTGAATGTTGGGGAGGGGTAGTGGAGGAAGAGTTGTAGTGTTGTTATCTAGAATCTGGATGTTGGGAGGGGTAGTAGAGGACGAGTTGTAGTGTGGGTATCCTAGAATCTGAATGTTGGGAGGGGTAGTGGAGAACGAAATGAAATGAAATGAAATGGGGTATAACGTCCTACTGTTCTCTTCCGAACTGGGCTAATGAAGACGGGCATACGCCATACAGTGTGCTATGAGGGAAATTTGGCCTGGACAGCGGCACTATGGCCTACTCTTATATCGAATTCCAACTGCCAAGGGATCGTTTACGTGCACGCCAATATGTACACGGGACCTCGGTTTTTCGTCCCATCCGAACGACTAGACAGCTGTCCTTGTCAGGCCCTCCGCCCTGCATCACTGACAAGGGGAAATCACGCCGGAAAATCTGGATGAACTTTCTCGGCCAATGCAGGGATCGAACACCCGACCTCCAGGCTAGCGAGCCAGCGTCTTACCCACTTAGCCACGTGATCCCCAGTGGAGAACGAGGCTGGGTAAAGCTAGTTGGATTTAATAGGGGAAACGGGGCTTGCTTCGTGAATGAGAATAACATGAAGCCACTGACACTGATCGGTATTCGGGTGAGTTTTTCTACAGTTGAATCTCTCATAGTATTATGAATACAAACTGGTTTTATTCAGTTCATTATTTAAAAAGATATGATTCATCACGGAAGACGAAATACAGAATGATATGGTTAGCACAAAACAGTATCATCCATGCATTTCGTTGATAAGCCTATTTTTAATCTGAGTGAATCCAGCCCGGAGGATTAGTTAGCGTGGATATATATAGCCCGGCTAGAGCTGACTTGTCATAACACAGTTCCATTACACTTGATGTGTAACCAGTAAAGTGATGGGGGCGAGGAGAGTCTCGTGTGTGTGTTTGTGTCCGACAAATTGTTACCGGTGAGAATTTGGGTTATTAGCGAGGAATAATACGCCGCTGGATTCCATGTCTCATGTCTATTTATCGCTTCATCCTTTCTACTTGATGAAAGGGAGATAACTACAGTTTTAACCCCAATTCTTATTAGAAGGAGAGAGAAACTAATAATCTTATGGTTCAACTTTATTTCATTAATTCATTTGGGCTTAGGAATCGGAGAACCAAGTGAAAATCAACGAGTTTAGGCAGACGCTACGCCAGTGACAGGCCGTATGATTTACACCGACGTCTCACACACAGGAGGTACGACGTTTCGACCAGGATAGTTTTTAATATAATCTTAACCACATGCGGGATGTTTGAATCTAACATTGTCTAGCCACCACATGTTAGCAACGATATACAGGATGGTGTGTTTAAATCTAATACCGGTCTATGGCGATGACGTTATATATTATCTCATCCTCTTGCACAATTACTTGGAAATCCGTTCCGTTATCGAAGTTCACTTCCATTACTTTGGACAATTTTACGTAAAGGAAGTCAACATCTGTGTTACTATTTCTAGTAACCACAACACACGTTGTTTCGTTAACTCTTCTATTGTGCTTTGCTAGTGCAGGCCCTATTTTAAGGTTTTATTGACGGAGCAATGTGTCCGGTGGTTCAGTGAAAATTTCCAGAAATTGACATCCGATAACACGATATCACGCTTACACTTTTATAAGGAAAATATAACAGAATTAACATTTTTATCTCTATAACCGTGTGTCAGTATCATTAACAGTCCAAAGAAACATTCAAAGTCGATCCAAAGGCAAGTGAACCTTCACTGTAACCTGCATCTGACGATGTTCTGCTATGTAATTTTCGTGCTTTGCTTTAGGTGGTGACAGGAATAGGTCAATAATACAAACCTTTTGAAACAGACAGTGAAAGAGGTCGATGTTCAAAATGATAGCTAAATTTCCCTTTACAATCTTGGCAGATTTACAAGGCTACATAGTACTTTGTCAAAGCACTTCGTGTCTGTAGGCCCGTTACAATAGGCCCTGTGCTAGTGACTGAAGGCCCAATCATAAGGTCCAATAATGAGTCAACGTTCGTACGTGACATGGAGTGGGGTCGCATGTCCATCCTCGTTGGTTTTCTCCGGGCCTTTCGGTTTCCTCCTACTGCTAAAGACCCCTACGCGCGAGCGAATTATTGAAATAAAATTGAACTATATGTTAGTCCCGAACTGACCTGGTTTGTGTCGAGTTGGACGTTAAACCCCTTTATCCCATACACATACTGGGTCATTTCGGGAGTAGCATATGGTTCAATTTCATTTCCTGTATTTCGCTTGGACGCTTGGTTCTTTAACTCCATCACAATCAACAACTCTAAATTTATTTAAATTTACTTCAAAATACACAATTTAAATTCTATTCTACTTGAGACATGCTGTATTAGTTAATTAATATTTGTAATTTATCATACGTCAAAACAGCACCTAGAGAACAGCGATGAATTTTTTATTTGTATTTATTCAATAACAATATTTTTTTGTAAATCGGAATAATCAGTCCGTATTCATATTGAAACTGTATTATTTGGTGATTAAATGTTGATTTGACAATGAATAACGTTGATTACAATGAATAACGTTGATTACAATAACTATTTGTTTCTGTTTACAATACACACATAAAGAAAAATATTTAACGGTAATATAATTGATGATCAGCGTAATAATTCACGCCTGAAATAATTATAAACATATAAGATTGGTCTGGTCAAATAATACCAAGCACCTGTGGCTAATGTGGTAATAAATGATCGATCGTTTTCTACTTGATCCTTTGTATCTTGTCGTCTTGTTTGCCCCCGCAACATTTCCCGTATTCGGAGATCTTTTACATCCTTGAACTGATCATCTTCCATCAGTCTTGGTTGTCCCTCCCTCTCCTTTACAGCCTGACGGTACATGTGTTGGGTGTAATATTGACCATTGTTGATCTGTACGGTTTGTTTGACCAAATTCATTACAGCTTTAAGTTCTGGTCCGGGAACTCGGTTGTTAATTGCTGCAATCCGTCCGCCTGCTTCCCGGATAAGTGCTTTCATTTCAGATGGACTGCCCTCAATATGCTGGTCAATCGTTGAACCATCATAATCCAGTGAATCTTTACCGGTGAAAATAAATACTGCGTACTTCATGAAATCCTGCCCAAACCAATATTTGAGATGTTTGATTATGTTCATCTCTTCCTGTGTAAATCTATCAATCTTCAGGACAAGCACGAACACGTGGGGACCTGGGTTTGAAAGCTCTATACATCGTGTAAGTTCTTCAAATGTTTCTGTGGTCGAAGTTGTAGTGTCAGCAATTCCTGGTGTATCAACAACAACTAGATTGGTTCCATCTCCAAGTTGGATCGACCCACCACGACATTCAGGTATCAATGTATTAGTGTTCTGTAGCGAGGTGGATTTAAACTCTTTTCTCCCCAGCAAATTATTTCCCAGCGAACTTTTGCCTGTGCCTGATTTTCCAATGAGCACCAGTCTTATATCTGAAAGATAGAAATAAACCTACAAGACTCTTAACATGATCTGAATATATGATAATGAAAGGAGAAAGGACGATAAATGGTCATTTCGAGACTAACATACGGTTCAATTTTATTTCAATAATTCGCTTGTCAAGTAAAACTAGTCGTATATCTGATGGATAAAAAATAATTAAATATTAATATCCACAAAGGAATCCTTAAGCTTGTTATTGTCCAATTTCCATGTCTTGTCTGACCAGTAGACAATATCACCACAGGGAGGGAAGGGAGCCCAGCCCCCCCCCTCCCCAAACAATATCATTACAGGGGATTTTAATATTTCGCAAAATGATAAACATACTGATATTCAATATTTACAATTTAAAAAAATGTCTTTCGTGCCTTTTCATGGAATTTAAATTCAAAATAAAGAAACTGTCTGATTTTATTACGATAAAACTTTTAATTTTTCTTCAATAATACTTTTGATTTTAAACTCTTTATATTGTGGAAGCTAATTTTAAAGTAGCTAAGTCTCTAACTCAATATCATCCAAAATCTTCAACATTGAAAACACGATTTATTTGTCAAATTAAATCAACATTCATGTTGTGATCTTACCGGAAAAAGATGGGCTTTTGATATCCAATATTTAAGACAAAATAAACATTTTACCATTGGTACACGAATCGTGTACCATAATGCGCTTCAGCCCCAGTTGTATCAAGAGACTCGAGGGACGAGGCTAGACTCATTGCACCAAATCAAACGGCGTATGTAGTACGCTAGAACCAGACGCTAGAAATTTGCATTCGCTTGAGACTGCTGGCTTATTTCGCCGAACATAACTGATTTTAAATTGGAGTAAAAACGGAAACCATTGAATGTAAATCAGTTTATATACATTCATACTACAGTATTATATGCGTTGCGACCCAAAACTATATTTTTAAAGCAGGAATTAAACATAATAATATTTACAAAACCGTATCTATTAGTCCTACATTTCGTATTTATAATTAGGTGGTATTTACCAACTTCATTATAATTTCTTTTTATGAAAGGTTAAAATGCAGGCACCATAATCGAAGAACCCTAATTTAAAATGTTTTTAACATATGTATCAAAGACAGTTTTTTTTCCAGTACCGAAATGATCTGTGGGACAAACTTATTTTTACTCCTGGATCTGCAATGGGTGTCTACGAAATATTAAATTTACCATTACACTTTAATAACATACTCCGGTAGTTAAAATCAAGTAACAATAATGACCTGCCCGAACCAGTAACGTCTTATGTAAACAATACACGCGCCACTGAGCCAATGATTGTTGCCGCGTGATGAGACGTCACGTGTTTAAGGTAGTCATCTTTTACAGAGATATTAGAAGACTTTCGTAATCCTCTGTGAAACAGATTGATCAATGAAGCTTCAATTCAACATAACTTTGTGAACAATGAATGAATTGAACCATTTTTGATAGATATTCCTTTCAGAGACCCATACTTCACAATATTAGACTTTGCAAGGTATTCCTTTTGCCTAAAACCAAGACTTTATTTTCCTATATTTATGAAAATCATAATTGTATTCAATGTTCTCAGTTAAATTCAACGAATTTGAGTGAATCTCATAATATTTGTATATATTTAGGAGTGTAGGAAAATAAAACCATGCCATCTGCAAATTGGTTGATGAGCAGTAAAGTTATCTGATCAAAAATTAGTCCCGAAATGACCTAGTTTGTGTCAAGTGGACTATCGCTCTCTCTCTCTCTCTCTCTCTCTGTCTCTGTCTCTGTGATCAAAACTGGTCTTTGCAATCGTTCGTATACATGAGAAGCAAATTAGGGCTACATTATTTTATATTTCGTTTCGGGATATATTATTTTGTATTTGCTTTACAGATCGCGAGATAACAAAACAACTAGTACTTTGAACGAAATCTAATCTTTTTTGTTCCTTGAATACATCAAAGTTCCAATTTAAAATCTAATCGAAGAGAGAGAGAGAGAGAGAGAGAGAGAGAGAGAGAGAGCGAAATGGGGTTTAACGTCCACTCGACACAAACTAGGTCATTTCGGGACTAACATATGGTTTAATTTCATTTCAATAATTCGCTTGCGCGTAGGGGTCTTTAGCAGTGGGAGGAAACCGGAGGACCCGGAGAAAACCCACGAGGTTGGACAGGCGATCCTACTTCTTGTCACGTACAACCGGGGATTCGATACCATGCCAGTTGACTCAACGACAGGTCTTATGATACAGCACGCACGTGCTAACCACCCCCACCCCCCCAATCGAAGTCTTGTGACATATACCTATAGCAATTCCTCATACGAATACACCAAAGACGATATTTATAAAATAAATAAATCAAACTTCTAACCTGTGTTATGAAAATCCATGTTGTATTCGTGTTAGCGTGTACAATCATATAATTCTGTCTATCGTTTAGCCTGGTAAACAATCTAAATGACGTGGTAGTACACCGTGACACACTATCAACATCTCAGTATTATATGGAAGCCTATTGCGGCCATTTCAGAATCTCGTCTTCTCGCCGCAAGATCACGAGAAGACGATAAGTCGAGGGCGAGAAGACGAGAAGACGAGAAGTCGAGGGCGAGAACACGAGAAGACGAGAACACGAGGAAATAGGGCGAGAATACGAGGATCTCGCCCCGAGAACACGAGATTACTTACACCTCGACTTCTCGCTCCCTCGTCCCTCGACTTCTCGCTCCCTCGTGTTCTCGCCTTTGAAAAACCTCGTGTTCTCGTCTTCTCGCCTTTGGGTTAATCTCGTCCTCTCGTCTTCTCGCTCCCTCGCTTCGTCACAATCTCGACTTCTCGTCTTCTCGTGTTCTCGCCTCGGAAGTGCAGTTTATATTTGGACATGGATTATAATAAACGGAAATTTTTGAAATTTAATTGTCCTAAACAATTTTAATCTCTTCTTGCACAGATAGTATTGTGTTCTGTAATCGATTTTAAGTCTTTAGTCGAATCTATCTTTTCTCTCTATCTTCAATTACCTTCATCGGGTTTTTTGATGCGTGGACTTGTCAGTGCTGTAGGATGTAGAGCCTGACAAGGGACAACGTATAGTCGTTCGAATGGGATTAAAAGAACGAGGTCCAGTGCCCGGAATCGAAATGAAGTTGGCTCTACGGTGAGTAGACGTTTGCTTTCTAACTTCATCAAAGTTCATTGTGATTTTTCTGGCGATGGAATACAAATAACCGAGATCCCGTGTCCGGAAACTAAATGAAGAGTGAGCTACGATGGCTCAGTGAGTAGGACGTTTGCTCTCTTACTTCATCAAAGTTCTCCTGGATTTTTCGGTCGGGGTTACTACTTGTCGGTGGTAGAGTCGTTTGAATGGTATAAATAAAAAAACGAGGTTCCTTGTCCGAAATCGAAATGTGAAGTGGGGGCTACGGTGGCTCAGTGAGTAGGACGTTTGCTCTCTAACTTCATTAAAGTTCATCGTGATTTTTCTGGCGATGTCCACCCTTGTCAGTGGTGTAGGACGGAGAGCCTGGCAAGAGACAACATATAATCGTTCGGATGGAATAAAAATAATCGAGGTCCCATGTCCGGAAACTAAATGAAGTAGGAGCTACGGTGGGTCAGTGAGTGGGACGTTTGCTCTCTTACTTCAGTGGTGTAGGAGGAAAGCCCTCGCGAGGGACCACGTATAGTCGTTCGGATGGTATAAAAAAATGAAGTGGGAGTTAGGGTGGCTCAGTGAGTAGGACGTTTGCTCTCTAACATCATTAAAGTTCGGAGCCACGGTGGTTAAGTGGGTAAGACGCTGGCTTACTAAACTGGAGATCACGTGTTCGATCCCTGCATTGGCCGAGAAAGTTCATCGGGGTTTTCCGACGTGGTTTCCCCTTGTCAGTGGTACAGGGCGGAAGGCTTAGCAAGGACAGCTGTCTAGTTGTTCGGTTCGGATGGGACGAAAAACCGAGGCTATCAATTGGCGTGCACGTAATTGGCAGTTTGAATTCGATATAAGCAGAGGCCTTGGTGCCGCTGCCCGGGCACAATTTTCCGGAATCTAAATGAAGTGGGGGCTACGGTGGCTCAGTGAGTAGGACGTTTACTGTCTAACTTCATCAAAGTGCATCGGGATTTTTCTCCTCCCTTGTCAGTTGTGTAGGATGGAGGACGGGGGGGGGGGGGCTGGCAACGGATAACGTGTAGTTGTTCAGATGGGACAAAATAACCGGTGTCCTGTGTACACTTTGGCGTCTGTCATTGAGTCAAGTGGCTCGGTTTCGATTCCCCGCTTGAACGTGACAATGATTAGGATCGTCTGTCCAATCGTGTGGGTTTTTCTCCGGGTTCTCCGGATTTCCCCCACTGCTAAAGACCCCTAAACGCAAGCAAATTATTGAAATAAAATTGTTAAAATCGGAATGACCTGGTTTGTGCCTCTCTTTCACACTCATTGGTGTCCAGGTACAAGAGCCCTTTACCGTTGGAATTCGAAATAAGAGTAGGCCCTCGTAGCACACTGCATGACGTATATTCGCTTTCATTAGCTCAGTTGGAGAAGAACAGTATGGGTTTTGGTAGCCGAATGGTTAACGCATTCGCATTTGATCATAAGGACTGTCATTGAATCGGGGTGTTCTCACTTTCCCAGCAGCTATTGTTTTCCAGGTAAAATCATTGGACCAGTACTAATTAGGGTAACAATGGTGTTAAAACTATTATTCTTTTTCATATCAATATTAACCACTTTACATAAAAGTTATTTTATTAACAAATTTAGCATGTACATATATATTTTTCATATCAATATTAAATACAAGTTATTTTATTAACAAATTTAGTATTGTACATGTATATTTAAAATCCGACTTAATTTAATTATTCAAAACAAGATATAATTCCTCAAAAATGCTTTTACATGATAGTTTAAGATATAATAAAAAGACCTGAAAATACTGGAAATTGGAGATTACTGTCAGTAAGTAAAGCTAACAACTGCCTTAAAAAAAACCTGTCAACCACAAATCCATATTTTTAAAATATTTGATCAAGAGCAGGTTTGCTATTACAATATGGAGGTTTAGAGATTGAAAATATTCTTTGGCTGTCAAGCAGTTTGGTGGTATATTTCAACAAAAACAAAGCTCTTTACATAATTCTTCATTAATAATAATGAACATTTGTACATGGAAAAATGAAGACTTTAAAGAAAACGAAAAAGAATCTGTTACCCTTATTAACAAGGGAAATAACTCTCCCAAATATTTGTCAAGTTCTCTAAGACAGGCAAACACAAATTTCAAGCAAGTAAAAAATGAAAATTTCCATGGATGTATCAAATAATGGGTAACAACAAAATACAAATGTCCAAAGGAAAGTTCATGAAAAATTTAACAATAATAAAATTATCCATTCAAATTCTTGTACATGTAACATTTACATTATACTATTTAAATGAATTTTTTATAGTATAACAATAACATTCAGAATCTATTCTACAAAAATAAAATCAGTGTGTTACAATAGTATTACCCTCAAATCTTTTTCTAAAATCTTACCAAGGTATTATAATATTAATCTGAAATCTATTATTTAAAACATCAACAACATGAAATAAAACTATCACCTTATCAGTAAATTATAACAGTAAAACATGATCTTATGAAATCATGAAAATTTTTTGAGAGTAACGAATTTGCATTCTAAATGTTTAAATGAACAATTTAAAATCTAACAATTATTGAACCCCAAAAGTATCATGACTTTAAAACAAGAACAGCAACAATGCAGAATTCCTATTATTCTACCTTAAATGTACAGCTTGTTTCAATGATTAGCTTAATCTCTGTTTGAAAATGTATAAAATTTTGCACAATAACTCTGCCTAAGTATGTAATTCCTTAGTGAGAATGGCATAAATTGATTCAGTCTCGTTGATAAAAATTTAGATGGAACTCGACTACTGACAAAGTTAATGTACCAGTCCCAAAATGAAATGTATAGATGAGAGTTGCACATTTTTAATGTTTATGCAACGCAGCCGCATATTTAGAGACAAAATGAACGGAGGATAATTTTACAAATATACCAAATTGTGAATGGACAAACTAAATGACCAACAGATTTTTCCATTAAAGTAAACGGACATCTTATCAAAAGTACAATAAGAAGATCAAGTTTAATTAAGAAAATTCATTACAAAGATTTTACAAATGTACAAAATTGTGGATGGACAAACTAGATGACTAACAGATATTTCCATCAAAGTAAACGGACATCTAATCAAAAGTAAAATAAGATCAAGTTTAATTAAGAAGATTCATTAAAAAAATTTCTTGCAGTGTGTTTAAAGCCTCATTTACAAAGTACCACTCATAAAAGGGCCATGGCTCGGTCCCTTATCCCCAATTTTATCCACACTATGTGCTGCTTGCAACAATACATATCACAGTATTTCTTCTTGGACGTGTTTCCAGTTCTGTAAGAAATGTCAACAAAACAATGACGACATACTGTCACATTATTAGTCACTGCTTTTCCATCTGATGTTTTTAATTCAAAATGTTCGCATGTCTGGGATTTGTGGTTCGGCGTAGGGGAATGTACTTTCAGTGGGACAAGTTTCAATGCAGAAAGCCATCCCTTTTCCTTGTCGCATGAACTACAGGGGAGTATTCTGCATGATAGTTGAGCATCGGAAGAAAACGGACAGTTAAAATATCTGTACCATGTTAACCGAACCGTGGTACGGAATTTAAAGCATCTTGACCCGAAATGTGACATCTAAACCACTGTATACCATCTCATGGTACCAGTATATTGCTGCAACCATACTTCATCCATTCAAAGTTTGACGGTTCAGTAATTAGTTATATCACTTTTTGGCACACTTGAGTCTTCCTCTTTTTCATGATTTCTGTCCGTTATCTGGGTTTATTTCAAAAATGCACCTGCAAAACAAATATTCTCGATCAGGTTTTTTCTTATGACATCCATTTCAAAAGAACACATTTAAATTAAGGAAAAGTGAGCTAAATGTGCGAGAAAATAAAGTTTCATGTCCACAAACAGGAGACTAAACATATCACACAGGAGAATACTACCAGTGTAGACTGGAATAACCAGACACCAATGACTGCCATTCAATTTGGACACTTTGCATATTTTGCCGAGCATAACTGATTAGAAATTACACTAAAAACAGAAACGACTGAATGTAAATCAGTTTATATACATTCATTTTACATTATTGCTTAGCGACCTATTTGTGTTCATTTCTAGGTGCCAAAGAATACAGATTTAGCTCCTTTACTTTTAAGTTAGGTTGAACTTCTCTGATCATATTGGTATTCGCTAAAGCAACACCCATCGTTTTATCGTTGGTTAAAACCCACGCTTTCTAATATTCTCTCATTACCGCATCTTGGGTTTCTGATCAGATTTTTGGACAAACCAGTGGCGACTCTGCACCTATGACAGGTAATAACCAGATTTAAATGGGATTCACTTGTTGCTAATAGGGCCCACCCCAAGGGAGAGAAATTTTTGGACTAATAATATATAACATGTAGAATTTTATTTCAATAATTCACTTTAAACCGTAGGTATTTATAAACAGTGCGAGGAAAACGAACAAGGTTAGTCAGGCAATTTTACTCCTTTCCACGCCACTTGACTCAAAGACATACATTCTGACCTAACTAAGGCCCATGTTAGACCATGAACCTTATATAATAAGCGCCATGGTTAGACCATTCATCCAACCACCCCCTCAAATTTCAAGGTCCAAGCAGAGGGCAGGAAGTGTTGGTTTTCACTGACAATGTCGTTGATGCGCTCAATTCCCAAAATTATTATCTTCAATCTAGAATTTTTTCTTTTACTCTTACCTTTGAAAAAATTTCAGTAACCAAAGAAAGGCTGGGTAGGCTACTCAATAGATGACAGGAATGGCACTCAAAGATGCAATAAGTTGTGCCTAAAAAAATTAGTAAAATGAAAAATTAAAGATCTTATTATCCAGACGTACATTGACAATTCCCTCAATATAAATTCTTAATGCTTATTAATAATGATGGTTTTCAGTGGTAGTCTATTATACTAAGATAAAGATAGACATGAAGCCCAGAAATGTTAGCCCTTCATATAGTTCATATATTTATTGCTATCAATGAGTTTGAATGGGTTATGTCATCCGAGAAGCCTCAACTAGAACTGAAGCCTTCGAAAACAATGCTAAAAAATATTAGGCCTAGCAGTAGCACTAGCAGTATGTCCATTTGTCAAAAATCAGTTACCCCGTACATTTTTACGAATGTCAAGAATCAATCTGTATCAAACAAAGATGTGCGCCTACTATATAAACATTACTTACCTAAAACTGCAATGTTGGGTATTGACTGTAGTGTTCAACCATAGAACTATACCATCTATGGTTCAACTATTGTGCTCGATGCAGATAGATTCCTCTTTGCCTCTAACTAACAGTATTCGCAGTAATGGCGCCCAGGAAAACCGATGACGTCACTCTAATTTAAGCACCCGTATGTCATATTTACGGAAGAAATTTCGACTTCTCAAATATTTACAGACTTGTGTCTGTTATCAGGATGACAGAACTGCGCTGTAGGCGTTTTACAGAAACAATAAAATTGTAAAAATTACAGAAAAGGCTTACAGTGTACGTATGGTCCCTTGCCAGGGCTTTCCTCCTACTCCACTGAACTTTTGAAGTGAAGTAATCTTGAGTGCAAACGTCCCACTCACTGACCCACTGTAGCTCCTACTTCATTTAGATTCCGGACATGGGAGCTCGGTTATTTTTATTCCATCCGAACGATATGTTGTCGCTTGCCAGACGCTTCGTCCTACACCACTGACAAGGTGGACATCGCCAGAAAAATCACGACGAACCTTGATGAAGTTAGAGAGCAAACGTCCTACTCACTGGGCCACCGTAGAACCAACTTCATTTTGATTACAGACACGGAACCTCGTTTTGTTTTAATCCCATTCGAACGACTATGCGTTGACCCTTGTCAGACTCTACATCCTACAACACTGACAAGACCACTCAGCAAAAAACCCGATGAAAAGTTAGAGGGCAAAGAAAGATTCGACTGAAGACTTTTAAAATCGATTACAGAATACAATAATATCTGTGCAAGAAGAGATTAAAATTGTTTAATTAGGACTATTAACTTTCTAGACCTTCATACATTTCCGTATATAATTCATGTCCAAATATAAATGCCGATACTGTAGTCAGTGGACATGCGTATAAACTGCACTTCCGAGGCGAGAAGACGAGAAGACGAGAAGTCGAGATTGTGACGAAGCGAGGGGGCGAGAACACGAGAAGACGAGATTGACTCAAAGGCAAGGGAGCGAGGGAGCGAGAACACGAGGTTTTTCAAAGGCGAGAACACGAGAAGACGAGAAGTCGAGGGCGAGAAGACGAGAAGTCGAGGGCGAGAGTGCGAGAACACGAGGTTTTTCAAAGGCGAGAACACGAAGGAGCGAGCAGTCGAGGGACGAGGGAACGAGGTGAAAGTAATCTCGTGTTCTCGGGGCGAGATCCTCGTATTCTCGCCCTATTTCCTCGTGTTTTCGCCCTCGACTTCTCGTGTTCTCGTCTTCTCGCCCTCGACTTCTCGCGGCGAGAAGACGAGATTCTTAAATGGCCGCAATAGGCTTCCATAATATTATGTGCAGTAAAGTATGGAAGCGTATAGGGGTCAATAGCATACAGTGTGCTATGAGGGGAATTTTGCCCGGCCAGCGGCACTATCGCCTACTCTTATATCGAATTCCAACTGCCAGGGGATCTTTTACGCGCATTCCAATATATACATGAGACCTCGGTTTTCGTCTCATCCGAAGGATTAGACAGCTGTCCTTGTCAGGCCCTCCGTTCTACACCACTGATAAGAGGAAACAACGTCGGAAAATCCTGATGAACTTTCTCGGCCAATGTAGGGATCGAACACCCGACCTCCAGGCTAGCGAGCCAGTGTCTTAACCACCTAGCCACCGTGGCTCCAGCATAAAAGATACCCCGATATTAATAAGGTAATAGGTTAATATAATATTGTAATAATTGAAATAATTTTAAACTCGAAAAACATTTTTTTGGCAGGTTCTTTGAATCAATGCGTCAAGGTGTATTTTGTGATTTCGTTTTAGAAGCGCACGTTTGCTTTAAGACAGTGCTATTACGAAACATTGTCAATATATTTTATAGTTTATGTCAAACTGGAGCATGTTTATAAATGGAATATGTTGACGAAACTTCAGAATAGCAATAACATAACGTAAATATGACCATTTAGAACACTTAAGGCTGTGTGTATCTATTATTTTATTAACTCTTTATGTTGTATGTATCCATTAATTTTATTAACCCTTTATTTTGTGTGTATCCATTAATTTTATTAACCATTTATGTTGTATGTATCCATTAATTTTATTATACTCTAATGTATGTTGTATGTATCCATTAATTTTATTATACTCTAATGTATGTTGTATGTATCCATTCCGTTTTAAATGCGCATGTTTATGTTATGATATTGGTATTATGACGTTTTGTCAACATATGACATTTATCAGCATGCGCAGTGGTTACATATGCTGATAATGCTGTAAAATAGTAAAATCTTAACGCAAACACGCGAATTGTAAAACAAAAAGACGACACACAAAATGAGGCGTTGATTCAATTAAATCAGTAAAAATTGTCAGAGTTAAAATCATCCCAACTATCACAATATGTTAACATATTACCTTACTGTGATACTCGTGATATCTTTTGCGCAATTGAACCCTACACGCTTCCATATTATTGACATACAGCAAATCAATTGACCCCTACACGCTTCCATATTATTGATATACAGCAAATCCCTATCAATGTTGAAGAACGAAGTAGACTAAAGCTTGTTTTGTTTATTATGTTTTAATATAATCCTAAAAGTTTTAATTCAGATATCTATAAAACATATTTCCTCTTGAGTAATTTTGTTATTTACACGGATGCTACTTTTATTTGATGCATTCTACCCTACATACGTTTTTATTGAAGGCGAAATTCGTGGTAGTATAGCCTACGCAAAGAAGTTGAAATTCTCTGGGATTTCAACGTTCACTGACACTGGAACGATCGAGGTCATACGCTATCAAGAGTATGAAGAGTATTGATTGCGCGGAGAATGTGAAATTCTCTGGGAAATGAACGTTCACTGGAACGACTTGTCGTCATACGCTATCTAACAACACGTGAAGAGTACTGATTGGATTTCACTGGGAATGTAACATTCACTAGAACGACTAGATTTAATATTTATTTCGGGCACGGTAGTGCGACATTTTGTATCAACAACACATGAAAACTATTAAAAAGCTTTGATAATTTAAATATATTATTAAGGCGAGAGAGAGAGAGAGAGAGAGAGAGAGAGAGAGAGAGATGGGTTTAGCGTCCACTCGACATAAACTAGGTCATTTCTGGACTAACATTACTTACATACCTATACAATTTTCAAAGCTTAAACCATGCATTTCGTTCGTGATTAGCAATCAAATTGAAAAGCGTTTTCATACCAATTTTATAACAGTGTAGAATGTTTTTTTTTATTTTCCTGATAAGGATAGATGTCTAGTCATTCGGATGAGACGAAAAACCGAGGTCCCGTGTACACATTGGCGTGCACGTAAAAGATCCCTTGGCAGTTGGAATTCGATATAAGAGTAGGCCGTAGTGCCGCTGTCCGGGCAAAATTTCCCTCATAGCACACTGTAGGACGTTAAACCCCATTTCATTTCCCAACATTGGTGTTTGTTAATTCTCCGATTTCAACGTGCTTCATACTTACGTCATGGGGCCTGTTTCACGAACTTTTAACTCAGATAAAATCCAAATTTTGGTAATTTGATTGGATAAGATTAGATTGATTTTAGTGCTTAGCCAATCAAAATTGAAGTATCTACTAACATTTGGATGCTATCTTTGTTAAGATTTCGAGAAACAGGGCCCAGGTTAGAGGACGAATTTGACAGATGCGTTTGCAGATGAAAAACTTAAACCAGATACGCAGAACACTAGATTGATTGGATGAACAGCAAATTTCTTCTACTACAACAGAAAATGTTTCTGCTGCATGTATGTCACATCAGAGTAAAGTAATCGTAATTGCTCTTAACTGTCATTCACCTTAAATCTGCAGTTGAAGTAGAACGTGATACAAAATGGCTTATTGTTTACAAGATATTGGAAAGTTTTGACACCCTATAGCTCATTTGTTTTCATGTACGAATCTGTTTATCTTTTAATCAGTTTAGAGAGAAATGGGGTTTAACGTCCACTCGACACAAATTCGCTTGCGCGTAGGGGTCTTTAGCAGAGGGAGGAAACCGGAAGAACCGGAGAAAACCCATGAGGGAATCGAAACCACGCCAGTTATACCTTATAATACAACGCATACACGCTAACCATTCGGTCATCCACCCCCAACAAACCTCTCAGTGGGTTTTAGACCATGTAAATGTAGTACAGGCATACATGAACACGACACCAAGGGATCTCAATATGAAACGAAAGTCTGCGGAATGGCATAAGAGGCTGCTGGAGCAAAAACCGTGCATGACGCTAGTCTGAATACCGTTTTTAATGTTATATAAATTATTATTTAGACATTTGTTCACACGAGGAGCTTCTAATCAGCTCTCTAGATGATCAACTCTCTAGACCATCGGATGGCGCAGATGTAAACGGATTATAATACTATCTCCATTTAATGATTTAATTTAAAACTGGAGTCGCATTTAATGTTATCTAACACACAACCGGTCTTATGTTACTTAAATATGCTCCATATTACCTGACAAGAATTGACACAATTAGAAATACAAAACGTATAATTTTTAGATCGCAAGGTAAGATAGTATACTTTCAGGACATATTTGAGAGAGAGCGAGAGAGAGAGAGAAATGGGGTTTAACGTCCACTCGACACAAACTAGGTCATTTCGGGACTAACATATGGTTTAATTTTATTTCAATAATTCGCTTGCGCGTAGGGGTCTTTAGCAGTGGGACGAAACCGGGGGACCCGGAGAAAACCCACGAGGTTGGACAGGCGACCCTACTCCTTGTCACGTACATCCGGGGATTCGAAACCACGCCAGTTGACTCAATGACAGGCTTTGTGATACAGCGCGCACGTGCTAACCACTCGGCAATCCAGGACATATTTATTTGAAACATTAAAGATATACATTACATTTTAAAGTTGATTTGGACAAAAAATAAAATATTGTAAATTATATTAGTTCTGAAACTAATTCTACAAAAATACTTCCCTGGTGTCATATGGGGTTAATTTAAAATGGTTTCAGGACATATTTATTTGAAACCATTTTAATTTAACGCCATATGACCCCAAAGAAGTATTTTTGTAGAGTTAGTTTCAGAACTAATATAATTTACTACTTTTTTTGGGCTGAATCAATTTTAAAATGTAATGTTTATTTTTAATTATGAATATAAAACACCATTGAGGATCTTCACTAATGATAATGGCGTGATATTTTATCAGTTGTTTACCATTGCGAACGCTATGTCAATTTAACCAAGTATCATGACATTATTTTTGTCAAGTTAGTTTCAGAACTATTGTTATGGTGATTGCTGAGTTTTTGGTCTACTTTTCAATGTTAACATGACGTGTCAAGCGGGGTGGTTTCAATCCCTTTTTTACGTGACAAAAATTAGGCAAATTTTATCCTATAGCTCCCATTTTAAAATTGCTTACATGAAAAGCTACGGTACTAAAAAATTAGGCAAATTTTATTCTTTAGCTCCCATTTTAAAATTGCTTACATGAAAAGCTACTAAAATGGCCGAATGGTTAACACATAATAAGGAGTAGGGTCGTCAGTGAAACGTCTATACATATTCGGCGAATATCGGTAGAATCCCTCAACCCCAGCAACAAAAAAAAAACGAGGTCTGCCGAATGCGTCTATTTGTGTGACGTCAGCGCATGGCGGCAGTGACAAAATGAAAATGGACGAAAACGATGTAAATATTGGAAACCAGTGGCGATGATATCGTTTTGTGGGAGTATTTATGCAAATCAAAACGACTAGATTGAAGGAAAAACATATCTGAGTGAATTGACAGAGGTTTGGTTGCCTGACATTACGAATTTTTGAAAAAAAAAACGAGCCGAAGCGAGAGCAGGTAAGATCGAGTTTTCAACAGGCATTGCATTCCTGTTGTTTTTTTTATTATATATTGTCTGGTACGACATGGTGTATGCATATATATATACGGATAGAAGGTCAGATTCCTGTGCATTAAACAACATTTCATTTAAGTGATTTCATTCATAGTATTTACATATAAATGGAATGGAGTTTAACGCCCTATCTACATATCAAACTGCTTTTCTCTGCCTAGCATAAACATAACTTCCCCAAGTTTGGATATCAATTAGAAATAGAGTAACCACACGACTGACAAAAACGAAGCCGCTTTAATAGTCAGGGGCGGATCTAGGAATTTTGAAAGGGGGGGGGGGCGCCGCAAAATGTGGGCATTGACCGCGGTGGGTTTTTTTTTTTTTTTTTTTTGGGGGGGGGGGGGGGGTTATGATGGGGAAAAAAGACGAATCTATTCCCTAGCCACTTCACTATTTAAGCCTTGTAACTTGTACTGTGCACACATGAAACAATGCTACATCAAGTTGCACTCATGCACGTAGGTGATGGGCATGAGTGTGTACGCCGCCGATTCCACAAGATGCTATCATTGATGTCTGTCTATAGTCACTCTATAGGATTAGGGCACCGTTAGCGAAACCACAAGAATTCGTTTGAAAGTGGAAGCATTAATTAGACCAGACTGATATGTTTGAGTCGATGGTTTGAGTCATTTGGGATCCCTGCAACGGGTTGGGAACGGACATATCTCGGTCTGGGAAAAGGCACTTTCAGTAGTAAAAAAGGGCACTGTCGAAAATTAGGGGGGGGGGGAGACGGCGCCCCTTGTATCCGCCTCTGATAGTCCTCTTCGCGTATTTCGTCGAACATAATTAATAGTCCCCTGCTTCCCGCGAAAGTTGAGGGACAATAAAGCAACCTTTGGTAAAACAATTCCGCACAATAACTGTCCTAAACTATTGTACACACTAGAGGAGTCAAGTCTTTAACACAATATCAACTACAGTCTTCGACATTGCAAACACGACTTCTTGGTCAATTTAAATCAACATTCATGTTGTTATCTTACCGTTAAAAGTAAAAGTTTGGCTTCTGATATTTAAGACAATGGAAATTTTAAAATTGGCAAACGAATCGCGTGCCAGAATGCTTTCGAACGCCATTTGCATGAAGCGACTCGATGATCGAGGCTAAACATGCACCATATAGGACAAAACTACTGGTGTAGACTAGAATAACCAGACGCCAAAGACTGTCGTTCATTTCGGACTCTTCGCGTATTTCGTCGAACATAACTGATTAGAAATTAAAATAAAAACAGGAACGATTGAATGTAAATCAGTTTTTATACATTCATATTACATTATTATATGTGTTGCAACCTATTTATGTCCTTTCTCGGTGCCAAAGAATATCGATATAGCTTCTTTAATTGTAAACATATGATGTCATTATAATAATGAATATGGGGTGCTTAGATATGCAAATCAAAATAAAATTGAGTAATAATATTTTTATTACTAAAAAAACCAAAAACCCCAAAAAAGCATAATATAATAAGAAAATATTCTACCTTAAGTTAAAATATAAACGTGACGTCACCATTTTATGTTCGTAGTAATATTAACAGAATTAGATTTATTTTCAATTGATCTTAAGTGCGTTCTAGATATATATATTTTCATATTGTCACAATTTCTTCCACGTTCAAAATGCCGGATAGAACCGAGTTACTTTTCAAAAACGTTCTCTTACGTAATACGCATTAAAACTGAAAACTAATAGGGGGAAGAAGTTTAAGAATTATCGACATTCGGGAATAACCATGGACAGGTGGAAATGGTGATTCGGTATTTGTCTTTAGTAAACTGAAGATGACATTAAACAAATCGTTACATAAGGTATGGCGGATATGTGGATACACTGCTTTCCCACCAAATTCGTATTTTTCTAAGTTTTAGGTTGGAGTATTTAAAAAAACCCACAGGAATAATACTATATTTCACATGCCACTCCCTTCCAGGTTATAGGTAGACCACCCCTCCAGGTTACCTCTCTCACAGCAACTGTTTCATTCACTCATTCAACTTCTACAAAGTATCCAGTGTGCAAGTCAGTTACCGACATCGACCTCGGGATCAAGTTAGATAAACACCGTCTTTTCGGTGCACAACTTTGCATGAGCTCGGATGTTCATCTAACTTGAACCCCTCTGTCTCAATCGATAACCCTTACTTATCCCCTTTTCAATATTACGTTTCAATTATATCATAGGTAACGTCAGATGTGTTGTGTAGATATCAGCTAATACAACCATAATGCCATGCATTATCAAATTTATGAAGTACTATAATTAACTAAACAAGATAAATGGATAAAACAAGATGACCGTCGAATGACATCCACATCTGACGGTATTTCTACTATTGATCTAACTAATAGTACATCGCTTTTGTGCTATTTGGGCTAGAGCAGTAACGAGAATTGGACCAACTGTCTCAATAAGACTTGTAAGGATCAAACTAGAACTTGCTAACAACTCCCGCAGAATACTACGGGAATCGGAACTCATGTTTTCACCCAACCCAGCCATTAGTTTCTCTTTCTCCTGTGGCATTTCTGTTTGTTCACGTTCAGCATATTGCCTTTCTGTTTTACGCCCTTCTTCCATGCTCTTCATTTTCTCTCGCATGGCCTCTTCAGCGGCTAAATATATTTTGCCGGTGTAATGATTTCCACCATTTTCTTGAATGGTTTTATGCACCAAGTTAATTATCCCGTCAATATCTGCATGTGTATCAGGAGCATGGTTATTTATAGCAGCACAACGTGAATGGCAGCGCTGTAATAATAGGTTGAGCTCGTGTGGGGTTGTCTTGTCATTGAGATAATCAGATAATGTTTTCCCCTCATGTTCCAGAGAGTCTTTTCCAGTGAAGATGACAACAACATGATGGACAACCGTTTCCCCAAAGACGGCTACTAGATGATCTACTGTGTCCAAATCTTCCTTTGTAAATCGACCGATTCGGAGTACAAAGAAAAAAACGTGGGGACCAGGAGACGACAGTCCAATACATCGAACAATTTCCGTCATTGTTTCCTTATTGGATTGTCTGGTGTCAAAAAGGCCGGGGGTGTCCACTACACATAATGTAGTGCCGTCACTACGCTTACCCTGGCCGAATTGACAGATGGACGTGACTGATGTTCCAGTAGAACTTGATTGGAAGCAGTTGTTCTGTATCAGGTGATTTCCCAGGGAGCTCTTACCCACTCCTGTTTTACCAAGAATGACGATCCTAATTTCTGAAGATAGAACAAACACATGTATCCTCATTCCGAATTCAAACAAACCTAGAAAATTGGGAGTTCCTCATACACGCACCAACCCATAATAATGCAGTTTCTGGAGTATTTAAACCGAATTGGGAATTATTACCACCTGTCCTCAGCGGAGAAAGAATATGCTTGTACTGTGGATATTGATAAAACTATATAATATTTAATTAGAGCTATTAAGATATCATATACATACCACTGTTCGAATTCTCTGA
This sequence comes from Patella vulgata, assembly GCF_932274485.2. Taxonomy (NCBI): domain Eukaryota; kingdom Metazoa; phylum Mollusca; class Gastropoda; family Patellidae; genus Patella; species Patella vulgata. The sequence continues at coordinate 66,122,036 of NC_065885.2, forward strand.
TGGCATGGTTTCAATGTGCAGATCTGTAAAATATGAAATATATATATATATATACAAGCAAAGTTAGAGCCACACACCCGCGAAAACAGAAAAGATCTGAAAAACCATGCTTACATAATTTATGTATGTGAACCACCTTGACAAACAGAGAGAGGTAGGGAGAAGTTGGGTTTAACGCCCACTCGTCGCAAACAAGTATATAAAACGTGACGTTATGTTACGCCTAATTGCCGAGGAAGTGTTGGACATATTATTCAACGATGAAAACAGTGAACTCAGCTGAAATTTGATGACAACTTTTGACGAGTGGACACCTCGATAGCAACAAACTCTGTTGGGAGGGTTGGTGTGTTGAATACCGGTGATAATGAATTAAATTTGGATAGAAATTCCTGGTCACTTGGGAAAATATATCGGAAAAGTTCACCGAAATTCTGGATTAAAATATAACATTGATCTTCCTGTTGAGACTTTATATTAGGGATATTATTTATCATGCATTGACCGTGGAGTCAAACCGCTATACTAAAGATTGCCGTGACAATAATACCAATTTGATATCTTCATCAAGATTTCGTAAATGGAGAGATTTGTCTGAGGAAGAAATGATAGTATTTATTTGTTTAGTAATTCGTCTATTATTGATAAATCTTCAGGGTACTTCTGATTCAGTCGCAAGTGTCCCTTTTTGGGTTCGGTCATGCCATGTGACAGATTTCGAAATATTTGATCATTTTTTCATCTGAATGACAATGCCAATTTGTTTCCATGTGGTGATGATGGACACGATCCCCTCTTCTTTTTCGGAAATATATCCTCCCCCACCCGCCTGAGAAACTATCAACCGACGAAGGTGTAATTCCATGGCGCGGCAAGTTAGGATTTAAAACATATAATCCGAATAAACCTGATAGGTATGGTATCAAAACTTTGCAATTCAACTGATCGTTACTGTGTAAAACATAGAATTTATACAGGTGTGGCTCCGGCACCTAATGGGGAGATTAATGATCTTGTAATGGATCTAATGAATGATTACCTAGGATGCTCTCTTTACTGTGACAATTTGTATACTTTACAACTTTTGTTTCGTGATCTCCACCATATATAATTCTAAACTAAAGGATAAGGGTGGGTGAGTCATCATGCACAATATGGACCAATGATTGTAATGAAGATAAAAATGGTAAGGATGTATATGAGTGTCGGATAGGATTCGGAGATTGATATTTCTTATATAACTTCACGGTGTACAAGGTGGAAAAATACTGAACATGCAAAACTGTCCCAAAGCAAATATTTGTTTTATTATTGATTACAGCAATTTCAATTTTATACAGACCTTTGTTTTTTCTGGTTCTCTGTGCCTCTTCGTCTTCTCTGTATCTCTTTAATGTTTCACGTATTCGCAAATCTTTTTCGCCATTAAATCGCTCATCTTCCACCCAACCACGTTGCTTGGCACGCGCCTGTACAGCCTGTTGGTACATTTCTTTGGTGTAATATTGACAATTGTTAATCCGTATGGCTTGTTTTACTAGAGTCATTATGGTCTTAACATCGACTTTAAGTTCAGGACCACGACCCCGGTTGTTAATTGCTGCAACCCGCCTGCCTGCGTCCCCGATAAGTGCTTTCATTTCAGACGGACTGTTCTCAAGATACTGGTTAATCGTTGAACCATCATAATCCAGTGAATCTTTACCGGTGAAAATAAATACTGCGTATTTCATGAAATCCTGCCCAAACCAATATTTGAGATGTTTGATTGTGTCTATCTCCTCCTGTGTAAATCTATCAATCTTCAGAACAAGCAGGAACACGTGGGGACCTGGGGTTGAAAGCTCTATACATCGTGTAAGTTCTTCAAATGTCTCCGTGGTCGAAGCTGTAGTGTCCGCAATGCCTGGTGTGTCAACAGCATCGAGGTTGGTTCCATCTGCAAGTGTGGTCGATCCTTTCCGACATTTTGCTTGCAGAGGAGTCGATTTAAACTCTTTTCTCCCAAGCAAACTGTTTCCCAGGGAACTTTTGCCTACACCTTTCTTTCCTAGTAATACTAGTCGAATGTCTGAAAGAAGTGCAATAAATTTATACAAATATCAGCTTATGAATCATTTATTTATTTATCTAAGAACATATAATAAAATACATATATTAAGTCATTTATTTATCCAAGAACGTATAATAAAATGCAAACTATATGCCCTACACCATTGTCTCTATATAGGTACTACTATCAAACATTTGCGGTTTATAATTAAGCTACAGAACTCGTCTTAATCTTCTATAATTTAATAATAGCAATTCAAGATAGACTTATGTAATCATTATTATTATATTTAACTTATGACCGAATGGTTAGCACGTGCGCGCTGTATCATAAGGTCTGTCACTGAGTCAACGGGCGAGATTTCGATTCCCCGGTTGTACGTGACAAGGAGTAGGGTTGCCTGTCCAGCCTCGTGGGCTTTCTCTGGTTTACTAGGTCCGGTTGGTTGTAGGTCGACTTTAACTGTACATAATACAACAATAAAGATATAATCTATTTTGTCTCATAATAGTATAATATATACGACTCAATGACATGGTCGGGATTATGGCATAAATTTTATACGGTTGTAAATACAATAACAAAATGTGTTGTCTAAAACTGGTAGCGAGATGTGCCTGGTGAATGTTGACAAGACTTTTTCATATGCGTTATGTAATGATGGCACGACTGACATTTCGCTTTATCCCAGTGATATATAATCTAGATTTCGTTTAATACAGATATTCCCAGCACATACACAGTTTTATTTTTTACGATATGACAGATGTACACTTTAAAGTGTTTTTTGTTTGTTTCTTTTTCTGGTTATAGACTTCAGACAATGTAAAGCAGATGTAAACGGATCATATAATATTCATAATTAATTCAGAGGGAAATTGATCAACTAGAACCGTTAACATGCCCAAAACCCTTTACTGTTTATATCTGTTGGAGGTTTGTGTGATTAGATAATGAATTTCTCAAAGGGTGTTGGGTAATTAATTAGTCTGTTAATTACTCAAGGAACTAAACAGTTATAAACCCAACACTCATTATCTAATCTAGACAGACCCACCCAACACTCATTATCTAATCTAGACAGACCCTTTAAACTACACAACAGTAGAAACCCAACAGATTTGAACAGTTTTCTAAAATAATTTGAAACTAAACATTACATACAGAAACTCCTGCTAAAACAATACAACTGAATGCAGCCCAAGTTGTAGTGTATGGACCTAAGAAAGTCTAAACTGTCATCTATCTTAAAAAGAAGAAAAGAGGTGTAGGACTATTCTATAAAACTTTCGAAAATTGCGCCGATATTACGCGTACAAATTTACTTAATTGATGCCTTGAGCCTAATATATTCGATTTAATCATCATTCAATTATAGAACTTTTTTGACATTTCTAATTTCACTAATGCAGTTCTCAAGTTGTATTTATGATGAATTGAAAGGTTGACACTTAGGTTTAAAAGAAGTATAAATCTGAGTATGATCTGCGTATAAATGATAGCTGAGACCATATTTTCTGACAGTGTCGCCTAATGGTCACGTATACAGCGTAAATAAAATCGGACCAAGAACAGAGAGAGCGAGAGAGAGAGAGAGAGAGAGAGAGGGGTGTTTAACGTCCACTCGAAACAAACTAGGTCATTTCGGGACTAACATGGTTTAATTTTATTTCAATAATTCGCTTGCGCATAGGGGTCTTTAGCAGTGGGGGGAAACCGGAGGACCCGAAAAAAACCCACGAGGTTGGACAGGCGACTATACTCCTTGTCACGTACAACCGGGGATTCGAAGACCAAGATCAGAACCTTAAGGAATCCCAGATGATGACGATAATAAAGCAGATTCACACGACGATTTACAACTGACTATAATACACTGTTTTCTACCCAACAAATAGCTGCATAACTGATTTAATGCAGAGCCACAAATACAAATCTACGTAAAAGAAAAATAAATCGAATACGACTGAAAATGTACGTTTTCTTTTATCAATTTCCAATACGTCATTTGAGGTACTGTGAAATTATTTATAAGCACTTTAAACCGGTTCATATAACAGTTCTATGAGCGGGACGTAGGTGTTAAAGGAGCTAAATCGCTAATATCTGGGACCTACAAATTGACACAAATGGGTCGCAACGTATATAATAATGTAACATAAATGTATATAAACTGATTTACATTCAATTTTTTCCGTTTTTATTCTAATTTCAAAGCACGTATGTTCGGCGAAATACGCCAGAATTCTCAACCGAATGACAACCTCTAGCGTCTGTTTATTATAGTCTACACTGATAGTATTTATCGTGCATGCTCTCCAGATAAGAATATGTGGTCACCGTTTGACATGACTTGTGGAATATGTCTAACCTCGTTCTTCGAGTCGCTTGTTACAAATGACGCTGAAACGCATTGTGGTACACGATTCGTATACCAATGGAAAAATGTTTATTTTGTCTTAAATATTGGACATCGGAAGCCCATCTTTTCCCGGTAAGATCACAACATCAATGTTGATTACAATTGACAAATAATTCGTGTTTTCAATGTCGAAGGTTTTGGATGATATTGAGTTAGAGACTTAGCTACTTTAAATACAACATATCTAGTTTCAGAATGCATTACATATTACATATTATCCTGTTTGAATGGCATTTAGTAATTGAACACATTAAAATAAACACAGCCGTTCTATGGATAACAATTACTGTATCTTTGTTCAAACGTAGCTTTCATAGAAATACAGTAATTGTTTATTTTATACAAAAAATCCTTCATAAACATGTTATTAAATATTCAAAAGGTGTAATTTTGAGATCGTGTGATAGGTCATAACTACTCAGTGTGTTTTATAACTCTTTTGATTCGATTCAATATAAGATATTCTTTTTAAGGAAATATTCTTTGAAACTTAGTTTCAGAACTAATATACGTTAATGTTTACTTTCATAAAAACCTTACCGGGGATATTTTCATGAATATAAATATGACGTGATATAATGTCGAAAATAACATACATATTATATCAGTACCAATGGCAACCTTTCTTGAATATACATGTATTTGCATGAGTAGGAGTACAAGATCTTAACGGGAAAATATGATCAATATATTGCTAACTTTTTAAAACCCCTTGTTGATTACGCCACACGAGCACACACCATGAAACTCTTTTAATCAAGATATTAGAATTACCCCTTCACTTAAATATCAGTTGAAATCTGGGACCAATAACAATTAAAAACGCACTTACAATAAAATCGTTCTAAAAACGAATCAATCACATCTAAACTTGATTTAAACTTGAACGGACTTGTGTATTGAATACAGGCTATACTGGAGGCCATTTATTTTTTTAAATTAAACATACATTATGCATGAGCTAAATACGCCAATTGCAGGTCTTTCTGTAGGCCTGAAATGTTATCTAAATTATTAATTAGACATTAATTAACTTATCCAGACCATAATCAACGCTAGCCTGCGATATTTATTTTATTCATGATATAATCACGAAATGGATAATTAAGACTCTGTTTTTTTTATCGTACCGTCTTTAGTAATGATGACCGAGGCTAGGCCGAAATTTCAAATGCTTAATTCTCGGTTCATGGTGGATCAATTTGACTGAAATTTTCAGCATATTCCTTTTACATTTTCTAGTTTTTAACTATTACAGTGAGAACTGCCAGCTCTTTATCTAATCTCCCATAATGTATCTTTAAATATTTAGGAAATCTTAATAGATATACATGGGGTTGATTTATATCTGGTGGTATGGTTTATTAACTATCTGATAATTACTACCTGCATTGCCTAAATTATGATTTAAATCAGTTCACATGGACCGCCCTACAAATATTTATTTACAAGCTCCACAGACACCATGTCCAGTTACGGGTATCATGTAATATAATTGAAAAAAAAATCCAGAATTATCAAATTGAAATTAATAGCTGGGATAATGGAATATAGTAATCATCGATAATTCCATATTTATCCAAAACAGCAAGGTTCGGCAGGCAGATAGCTTATATGATTTAATGTATATCAGAATGAAGTAAAGTAGTGATGTGTTTTTACCTGGACGTATTTCTTATTTATTTATGCATAAACATATTTTTTTTTATTTATCAATGAAAAGAGAATTATTTCATCTCTTATTATAATATCCGTTTATTTAATTCTGGTTTGTAATTTTTGATGAAATAATTTTCTTTGCATTCAAGTAAATCATTAATGATCACTTTACTCTTTGCCTTAAAATGCTTTCTTAAAAATGTTATTTTGTTATTTCGCTTTTATTTCTTCCAAATCGTTTTATTGTCACGTTATATAGCACCATCTTTATGTTTCGTGGAGTCGTTTGAATCCCAGCTGGGAGATTATCTAGCGTTTATATTTTTATTAAATGTTAAACAACTAATCTTAACATTTTTATTTTAACATCAACACTTTAAGTAATTCAAGTTTATTGTATTAAATTAAAAACAAAACTATTATAAATTTATATCGTGAAAGCCTGTTTATAGAACCTACTAACTGTACGACGGTTCATGTATTGATCTTTATATTAGTAATAAGAAATCGCTTAAATCAGACACTAATGTTAATGCAGTACACATTCGCCAATAATCATAATCTTTGAATATACATCATACAATTAACATAGAAATTATAAACCTGTTGATTATTGAAAGTTTAAATAATGTTTTAATAAATGATGCCATTAATCAAATCTATCAAATTTTTTTTAAGTGATTAAAATAAATGAAATGAAATGGGGTTTAACGCCCTACTATATTACAGTATATCCCAAGAAAAGTAGTAACTATAGGACCAAATGATAAACCATTTATGGATATCGCCATACGTATAAATAAAAATTCGACTAATAAATAGAGCACAAAAAGCGCGTGAAAAAATTAATAATCCTATGCATTATCCTTTAGTGACATTTAGCGATTGGAAATAATATAACGTATATAACACAGTTTATGGTTTATTATACACAAGCACAACGTTTCGATAAGTATCCTCTTATCGTTATCAGGCACAATGATTGATATGACAAAAGAATACTTATCGAAATAATATGGAATTAATAAAATATTACGTAAATATATTGAACGTTATTTCAGTAATAGAGAATGCATAGGTTTAGAAGGCTGCAAATCAAGGTATTTATATACTGTTTCTGGAGTTCACCAAGGATGCTTATTGGGTCCTTTTTTATTTTTAATTTATTTAAATGATATCCCCGATAATAATTCGCTGATGACACTGTTTATCATTATTCATATTGATCCTCCAAGTAGCCCACATTCTATTAATAATGATCTTAATATTATCTCATCATGGGCTAAACAGTGGTGTGTATCTTTTAACCGCCTCAAAAAGTAAAAATATTGTTTTCACTAGGAAAAATACAATCCACCAAGGCGTTCTTTTTGATAATACTAAAGTTGAAAATTTAAATACTCATTGTCATTTGGGATTAACATTTCTGTCTGGTTCATAATCATAAAACATTTCGAATATACTGTACCAGAAAGCTTGTGGTCGCTTAAATACGTATACTTAAATATAAAATGAACAGAATTTCACTATATAAAATATATCTCGCTTTTATTCGCCAGGTTTTAGGATATACTGATTGATATAGGGTAGAATAATAATTCCCTGAAAGATTCTGATCCATTAGAATGTGTCCAAACTGAAGCAGGTAAAATCACTGTCTAATCAGACAATAAAAGACACTTTAATTAAATTATGTAAAATAAAGAAAATCATTAAATGGCCGAACCGTTCTAACCTACCTCATCGTATCGAGAGTTGTTTATGGTCTTATGTTAATAAATGTCTAAATAGTAATTTATATAATATTTAAGGTCGAAAGAAAGACCTGCAATAGACAGGTTTAGCTCTTCCACATCAAGAAATATATTTTATCACCCAATAATACATTCTACAGTAAATATCGCTTGGGTGATAAATTTCTACTGAGCGATATCTAATCGTGCATTTTATGACAGGGGCTACATCAAAAGTTGATTAAATTAATATCAAATAAATATCCATCTCTTTATAGGCAACAAACGCTCAATTTCAAAGATTAATATGCACACTTTCAGACTGTGTATTTTTAAAATTTTAAATTATTTTTTCCTTTTCAAAATATAGCATTTCAAACTTAAAAGTAAAAAATATGCATATTTTCAGAGTGTCTGGTTTTTTTTTATATATTTAAATTCGTTTGTTTTTGTCTTTAAAAATGTAACATTGTAAACTTTAATGTGAAGGATAAAATTGTGAGAAGTTTGTCCCCGAAGCGGGTATCGGAACCGAAGATATTTTTAGGAATATATTCGAGGAATGTTTATCTTCGAATACTTCATATAATAAAAATGTTTCCGAATTTGTTTTAATAAAAACAGAGGCAAAATAAATTACGCATGCGATTCGTGTCTAAAAGGAGGGCATATAAATACAACCACAAAACACAGAAATATAAGCAGAGCACCACAGCAGAAAGTGAAATTCATCTGCAACAACGCCCAAAGCACAACAATTGCATATTCTTTTATCTCTTTCGATTGTATTATATCGCTCGGTTTCACCATTTAGTTGGGGAATATCACAACGAACATGACAAACTAGAGTCTTCTATTCCTGGTAAAATTCGATCTTTTATGCGAAGTTGTATTTAAGCTAATATTAATACACCAAAAGCATCTTGTTAGTCCCAAATATAAGAAAACTCGACGTTATTTAAAAAAAATTTATTACCCAATTTAATAGTATCATTAAACGATTCGTTAATAGAATATTCATTATTTATTAATTATTTGGTTCAATATTTATGTTTTTATAGTATTTATTTCTAGATTCCAGATTTGATAAAAAGTCGAAAAATTTACTTTAAGTATCCTTAAGGCATCCTCAGCAAACAGTAATGAATATTTTCTGGTGTATAAAATTTATATTATCACTGAAAAGAAACTCTCTTAAATCGTTCATAAATATTAAAAATAAAAGTAGGGATAGTGATTCGCCTTGTTTAACTCCTGAAAACCTTGAAAATGTTGAAGCTGGTGTACCTCTTTAAAATTGACAAATTTGTATACTTTACCACAATTCACAAACTCCCCAGGTGAAAAGCTTTTAATAGTTATGTTTCGTTACTGGCTTTTAACAATCAAATAATATCAAAATATATTTTAAAAATTGATTTTGAAACGAACAACGAAAGTAATTATTGTATTCAGTTAGCAATTAGTCCGTGAAATATACAAAATTCTTGGTATATCGATAGGTACCAAGACAGCACCACAACTAAATAATTGGAAAACCAAATGAAGCTGTTCTTAAATAATGTTGTTAACGAATTGGCAATGTTGCAAATTTTCAATAAATAAAAAATAAGATTTAACTATCAAATTCACAGTTGAAAGGAACAACCAGTAAATCGCATTCTTGGACTTGCTACTGAAAATATTGGATTTTGGAGAATTTGGAATCCGTTTTCTATTGGCTGACCGAAACATTTAATCCTATAGAAATATCATGTTGGGTTCCTCGTGCCAGGAATTGTGCACCAAATGTAATGATTTCGTATAATTTGGGATTGAATAATAAATGCCACTTTCTTTAATTTAAAATGAAACTTTCTTTATTGACAGTTTTCTTCGTTTAGGTAACAGTTTCTTGGAAATTAATATTTACGGTAATAGGTATTTCTTAGAAATTGTCTAGCGCGTGTTTATAGGAATGAATTGTTTACGCCACAACAAAGATATTATTCGTTGCGCGGCTCGCCGACTATGGTGATTTTTTTATTATTAATATATTGCACTTCGCAATAGTGATAGTTTAAACATAATTTATAGCAAATAACTTACAAAGCGATTAGGACAATTTATAAAAATTATGAACCTTCTCCCGGGGAATAGAATAGAATAATATAATATTATATAATATATGATGGCATAACAAACATTTAACATACACTAAATACAGCTATATATACATATTTTTAATCATCTATCATCTATTTATTGTTTTGATGTAAATAAGATCATTATCATTTTACTAAATTAAGCATCTAATATGAACTATAATAATAAATGTGTGTTTATCTAAATAAAGTGATAAATATGAGTGTGTGACTGTGGGGATGTACATTAATCAATAAAGAATTAAAACCAAGTTTATAATTTACTATTAAAACGTTTTGTGCTGGAAATATAACGTTGAACGGCAAGAAATATTGTCTTGTTTCAAATGTTGGGTAAAACAGGGCTCCCATTCAGTAAGATATTTAATAATTCGTCAGAGGGAAGACTATTAAGATGATTAATATCGGACATTAACATATCTTTTTGAGCGGTATAAATAGGACATTTAAAAAAGTAATGGTATATATTTTCCACTGACATTTTACAAGGACATAGAGGAGTGTCTATAGTGTTAGATTGAAATAGGTGATTATTAAGGCTACTAGATGAATGACGGAGTCGGTTATGAAGAATTGTTAGTTTACGTATGCCAGTGTTTCTATAATGAGGTTTTAGGAAATTTAATTCAAATAGACTTTTTGAAATTGAGATATGAATTTGCATTCTTTTTATCAGTTAATAGTCTATTATATTCAGAAATAGTTTTAGGAAAAAAGGATTTTTTTAAAGACTTAGTCTACAAAAAGGAATCGTTATATTATCTTGCTTTCTTAAATTATCTGGTATATTATTGATAGGAGGAACTACATCCGATAATTATGAGGAACCATGGCCATTTACTATTTTCCAGAGTAAAAAAGTCAGCGGATTTTTCTGCGATCTGATAGTTTGGGCCACCCAGTTTCGAAATATAAAGCTGACCTCGGTGTGTAAATTGTGCATCCGGTGACAATTCTTGCTGCCTTAAGTTGAAATAATTCTAATTTATAAATATTGAAATTTGCACAGGAATCCCAAACGCAATAGTGATAATGCCCCTTTCAATAATTATGCATATGTCATTCGAAATATGTCTTGAATATATATCGAGATTTAATCAAATCCTGTTTCTACACGATTTTAATTCAGCTGGGTGTCGAATATTGTTATCGGGTGTCATTTACAACACGCTGTTCTTCTTAACGCCAAATAATCTATTATTCAAATCGTGTTTTGGTTTTTAAAAATAATTTATCTCGGCGTGGGACAGTTTTGAAAAAAGTCATCTGTTATTCAGGTTTGTTGTAAGACTACTTGTATTATTACGCCTAATGTCATATTTTGCGAACTCGATTTGGTTTTCATGTATTGAAAATAATTTTTAAATAATTTATAATGAACGGTTCTTTTATAGATTTGTAATACAAGCTTTGATAAATTGGTAATAATCCAAGAATTAATTGTCGCGTGGTGATATCACCTACCTTCTTTTATCCAGTTTTAGTTTACAAAATACGTTATTATTATTTGATGTGTCTGACGGCTTCGTAAACGCCCTTTGTTGACTATAATTAATTCTTTTATTAGTTTAAGTTTTATTATCGTCTTTAAACTACTTAAGGCGATTTCAGGTCGTGTGAATATTATATTTATTATGTTGCATGATTCGCTGTTTGGTGTAATTGTTATACAGATTGGTGTGTAAAGGCAAACAACTGAATTTTTAATGTTAACTGTCACTATGCCCTTCATACCAGTCACAAATATGCTTTTCATAACAGTCACAAATACGCTCAAATATGCTCTTTATAATAAAACATAACAATAATAAATATTGTCAGGGGTGTAGATGGGGCAATCCACAAGCAAATCAGATAATCTTAATCCTTTATACCACGCACGCATATGAAATAATTTACGGTAGCACACGCCCACATCCTTTGAGTAGCTGTGTGTTGTTTTATTTGATCCATGTGAGATTTGAGGAGAGCAAACTTAAATTTTCAGACAAAACTCTTTGAGGTAAAAGGATATATTGCCAAGCTATTAGAGGTTCAATCATTTTGATTCGTTAAATAGACATACCTAAAATGTCACCGAGCGCAGCAATCCGAAAACAATATTAGCAAATATTAGAATGTATTATTATATATTCTAAATACCCAACAATATGTTTCTGTCCGTCATAGATAACTTGAGAAGGAACTGACTCTAAACAACAGCAACACAAAGAGGCCACAATAGTTTGCTTTCTGTTAGTGATAGTCAAATTACCCAAACTTTATAACGACGAGAAAACCCCCATAGAAACGTGGCTAGAAATATATCTTTCAAATAACTGTGGCATGTGTTATTCTCATTTAGTGATTAAATGCCGCTTAAAAAATTATAAAATTTAATAAATGATGCAACCTAATTATAACCGTTTATCGATTGGTGTGTCAAGTCAAGACTAGATCATTTGCTCTCAGGTGTTCCATGTGCACTATTTCATAAAATGGAAAACGCACAGGATTTGGCTTCTAGGTTAAATACACAATCCACCTATGTATTACTCGTATCTGTCTGGGTTTATGTTCCAAACCGAAATCCCAGATCTTTAACCGACCCGTGTTTGTGAGCAGGATTTTCTGGACATTTCTGTTCATTTGGTAATCTTTTAATCTTGTGCCCAAGGATCTCTTCAAAATATCAGAACCTTTTCATTATTGAACTTTTTAGAGACATTTTAAACGTCACTTATTCTCAAGAGGATTTTCATCTGTAATATTTTAGTCATTTTATGTGTGAGTTTCATGTACCTTTTTAATTTCTGAATATTAATAAATTTCTTGTGGAATATTAATTATCTCTCTTTATGTATGAGTGCCATTTATAATACATTATTCTGTTCTCAGTACCCGTACGCCCTATTTGTATATAATGTCTGGAGCCGCGGTGGTTCAGTGAGTAAGACGTTGGCTCGGTAGCCTTGATGTCCCAGGTTCAATCCCGGTGTTGGCCGAAAAAGTTCACCTTGTCAAAGTTGCAGAGAACAGAGGGCTGACAGGGGACAACGTATGGTCGTTCGGATGAGCGCGAAAAACCGAGACCCCGTGTTCACATTGGCATCCACTTTAAAAGAACCCCTGACAGATGGAATTCGATATAACGAATAGCCCTTGGCGCCGCTTTCCGGACATAATTTCCCTCATAGAAAACTGTCTTCGTTGTGTGCGGTAAGAATTAATAACATTATTAAATACAATAATTTAACATATTAAAATTTCCTACAATACATTATTTCACCAGAATAACTCGCCATTTAGTGTACCAGAACGCGTAATCTTTGGGATTATTCTGAAAAGCTAATTTTTATTTTTAATCTGCATCAGACGGCCCGAGACGTCTGCTCAATAAAAGAAAATATATATATATGACCGATTATGTGGGATGGCTGAACAGTTCTCAGTCTATCTGTGAAAGTCGATGGTTTCCATTTATTTTTCTACATAGACCCCATTCCAGATGTACACTCGTTTGCCAACGATGTTGCAAGGCCTGGATGCCAGTCAGAAAGAAAGCTTCTTCACCCACCTTAACAAAGTCGTTCACAGCTGACACGAAGTCATCATTTCTAGGAAATTAACGACCGGCTAGTTTGCTTTTCATTTTTGAAAACAGGTGAATATCTGACCTGTCCCCCCCAAAAAAATTATCAGGTTCTGCTTCAAAACGGCGCAGATTTTCACAGGACATCAGGAATCAGTCAAGTATCTAATCTACAGTCAAGAGTTTTGGCACACATCTTGCAGATACTGAAATCTTGTCATTCCTAACTCGTTGGCGTTAATGTGCTCAACCTTCTAATGACAGATGTTCGCAACACTAGCAATATGTCTAGTGGTTACATCATGAAAGATGTCCCCAACACTGGCAATATGTCTAGTGGTCACCATCAGCGGCCATTTTCTTGATTGGTTGCTGTTGATGGCTTTCCAGGACGCGGGTCGTCTTCAAGGCGCTCTCTGCCACGTTTAAATTCCGCATACCACATCTTCTTTATTGTGGAAAAGGAAAAGGCATCATCCCCTAAAGTGGAAACCATGTCGGCATATTCAGTTTCACCCATTTCTGGTAATTACAATTTGCAGGTTCGAAAGATCGTCTGGTACGAAGGCAATAATAACACTACAGCTGCAGTTCTTATGTCTATGATTCATTCAATGATTGTACTTGTAGCTGGCAAAAAGTTGATTCTACCCGATTGATTTGGGCTTCGAACTTTTCAGCGATCCCTCGTAGCTAAAGAGCGGGATCTGCGTGTGACTAATTCTAACAACGTTCTAGGTGATCCAAATTTAGTAAATGGTCATCTGCATAGTATCACATTTACACGTCATAATTATACTCATTAAAGATATGTCCACCCACGCATATATGCTCTTATACCCATACTTTTTCTCGGCTCTTTGATGAAAATGGGAGGGTATACACCGATACGAAAAGTAACCGTGAGTCAGTTGAAAAGTGCCAGTGTATCAGTTGAAAAGGGACAAAAATAACAAAATCATGATTTACATATTTATTTGAATATCACTGGAGTTGTCATTTTAATAATATTGCCGTAATTTTGCACCAAATATCAATTTTGACGGATCAGAAAGTCTTTTCAAAAATAAATATTATTTTTTTACTAGTTTAATAAATCAAGATGAATGCCCCCTACTAAAGGCGCAAAATATGTGGGGATCAGTTTTTTTACATTTCGATTTTATTTTCGGGCCATTTCGGTTAAAAGGTGAAAAAGGCGTAGAATTAAGCTATTTACAACCTATTCAGACTTTTCAAATTTTTAAATATTTCTTAGTAACTTTTATAAACGTGTAGCCATCATCCATAGGAAGAAAATATCAAAAATTATTTCTGGCATCTTCTCTTGTCGAGAAATAACCAATTTTGTCAGGATCACACTTTTTAGTGAGGATTTATAAAGACTTAATTGTGCTTAATGTTTAATCAATTTTTCTTTCAGTGGTTTTTTCTAAAATCAAATTTAAATATTTTGTTGATAACGGAAGTGATGTCATCATGTCGAGTCTTTGTTTGCTGCAGTTTATTTTATGACATGTACAAAATGTATCAATGGAACCGATATTGCTGGATTTACTGGCTAATTCTGCGTACTTTGCATAAAGTTGATACATAAGAGACACTAACACTGTTTTTATCGTCAGATAGTGTTACACCAACGTTTCGAAGAGGTACCATCTTCTTCTTCAAGGTAATAAAATGCCTTGAAGAAGAAGATGGTACCTCTTCAAAACGTTAGTAATGTTTAATCAATTTTTCTTTCAGTGTTTTTTTTCTGTAATCAAATTTAAATATTTTGTTGATAACGGAAGTGATGTCATCATGTCGAGTCTTTGTTTGCTGCAGTTTATTTTATGACATGTACAAAATGTATCAATGGAACCGATATTGCTGGATTTACTGGCTAATTCTGCGTACTTTGCATAAAGTTGATACATAAGAGACACTAACACTGTTTTTCATCGTCAGATAGTGTTACACTAACGTTTTGAAGAGGTACCATCTTCTTCTTCCTGACGATGAGAAACAGTGTTAGTGTCTCTTTTATTTATCAACTTTAATATTTATCTAGTGAAGAACACTTCCGTATCGGATCCCCCGATCCATTGTTTTCATATTCCTGTTGGACGCGAATTCTACACAAGTTTTCCATTTCATAACGGAGGTGCAATGTTCGTGAGGAAATCTGTTTAACGGCTCCATTGGTATGGGATTTGACGTCAGTTAAAGGGCAACGTGGCACCGGTGAAACCCGTCATTACTGCATAGCAGTTCTAGTCTTGTTTTGTTGTTAAGCGGGTTGTCCTTTAAACTGGTACTGCATTTCTAAGAAATAGAGTATTGTTTCGCGAAAAATAGGGGCAGTAGTTTTACGAGTTTGAGATCCAAAGGGCTTCACTGAGTCAGGTGGCGTGTTTTTAATCCAACACTTGTACGTGATAGGGAGTAGATTCGATTGCATAACCTCGTGGGTTTTGACCAAGTCCCCTGAGTTTCTTCCCACAGTTAAAGCCCTTTATACCCAAGCGAAACATTGAAATACAATTATATCATATGCTGCTACCGAAATGGCCTACTTTGTTTCGAATGGGCGTTAAAACAAATTTCCCTATATTGCTTGACTCACGATGGATAAATCAAATATGTAGAGATAATTTTACAATGCAACGATGTTTCTGTATATATCTGTATTACAGCACACGACTCATGATTGATAACAGCAACTATGATAGGGTGACCCATGCACCTACAGAAATACAGTCAACCGCTGATAGTTCGAGACTACCACTAAAGCGTGTACATTCGCCGTGTCGAGGCCAACTTTCTGACAGTATGATACTATAAATAGCCATGGCACGTGCAATTCTCTACAAATCTATCAACTATTACAGCCGTAAAAAAATTATTGTTGACGATTTTGAATAGCAGTAAAATTAAGCTTCTTGGTTATTACAGCAGATTTAGAAATTACGTTCGTTTCATTTTTTAAATCGCTTTATCATTAACTGTACCGTTAAGAGCGGCATCTTTTGGTTTAGTACAAATAATATCTCTGAAACACTCGGGTTAGACAGGAACATGATACTAGCAGTAGTTTCATTTTACTTTTACAAGCTTCTTAAAACAATTGTTGAGCTAGCTAACGTGCTCATTTCTAAATTCAATTTCTTGTTCTAGCTTTCTGTTATGTTTCGTAAAAAAGTAGTCTTGATTATCCCGACCTGTCAATCAGACGTAGAATGGTCGATAGACTGGTTAAGCGAGACTAATTTCAAAACAAGGGCACGTAACCTATCTTTTACTCAAAAGTGTCTGGATGTTATGGACGACACATGGAACCAGTTTTCAGTCTATTATTTATAGATGATTAATGGTCATAGCTTATTAAATACAACATGATCGTTTATTTAGTGACTATAATTGTGTGAAACTGATTTGAGGCTTGGCATATATATAAATATTGTTGCGAAATTGTCGAGATATATGGAGATATTTATTTATGGTGGGTCACCCTAACTATGACCAAACATATAGTCTCAATTTCTGTACACACTGCCTTGCCACGTCTGCATTAGTCCAGTCGGAGCAGAACAGTAGGACTTAAAACCTCATTTGATTGCATTTGTCTTACCGCATTGCAGCACACGAGATGATGTAGACACTTAAAGACCGCAATTAAATTGAGATGTTAGCTTGTTAAAGACTACGTGCTTTGACAATAATTTTCATATAAATGACGTTTAATTGGATTATCGTAGTATGCTACTACATGTTATGTAAGATTTAACTGAACATGCAGGTTGTCTTTCGTGGTCGATTGTGCTACCCAGGTTTCAATTAAACATTCGATTGCCCATTCTGATGGATTGTATTATATACTCTTGTATTTTACTAAGGGTTTAATTAAACATACAGATCAGTAGTAAGTTCACAGATCATTTATTACAAATATGAAATATCTACACTATTTATTACAAATATGAAGTTATACATGCGTTTCATACAATTCACCGCCCATAACGAAAGATCCCTATAGCTAATCTTGTTAGAATACCACCCTGTTCTTCGATCTCCTTTCGAACCTTCTCTCTAATTTCATACTCCATTAGTCGTTTTTCTAGTTTGACCAATTCGGCTTTCAATTCTTCTACTCTATTTTGGAAAACCTCATCAACTGCTTCAAACGCCTTTTTGGTGTAGCATTTACCTCCATTAGAACGCATGGTCTGTTCTACCAAACGTATGATTGCATTTACATCGCGCTCATTCGATCCAGGTAGAATACGGTTTTTAATCGTAGTCATTCGGCCGCCACATCTGTAGATTAGTCTTTGTAGCTCTGGTGGTGATGATTGTATGTGCTCTTCAAGGGTTTTCTCCTCATACTCTAACGTGTCTTTATGGTTAAAGACGACGATGACGAACTTCATTACATCTTCTCCAAACAATTTTTGTAGATGTTCAACCGTATCCAGTTCTTCTTTGGTAAATCTATCAATACTCAGAACAAACAAGAAGGCGTGTGGCCCAGGGCATGCAAGAGTAACGCAGCGAACCAATTCTTTTGATATTTCTGTGTTGGTAACCCGAGTATCGAATAAACCCGGCGTGTCAACTACAACCAACCTCTTGCCATTATGCATATCCAGATGACCGATGCTACACTTGGATGTAATCGATCCCCCTGACGATGATGACTGAAAAAAGTTTTTAGACCGCAGTAAACTGTTTCCTAATGCACTTTTACCTCGACAAGTTTTCCCGACCGAAACCACCCTAATTTCTGAAAAATAGAACGGAACTGTCCTAACACTCTGGTTAATCGAGACTAAAATTAGAAGATGCAAAATTAAAACACAACTTTGCTAGATGTGTGTACTGCTGAAATGAGATGTAATATCACATGTTCTAGTAAGAGCACACATACCCGTTCAGAAATATAATCTTTAATTCAGAAAAACTATATCTTATTAAATGTATATCATGACCCGTCATCTTTGTTTGCTCATCTCCGTCTTCATTATCCAAATCCGAACAGAACAGGACGTTAAACCCATTTCATTTCATTTTATTGTTTGCTCATCTGAGCAAGTCGTATTCGTCTTTTACATTTGTGCCCCGTTAAAGAGTGTAAAGCTCTATCCTTAGTAACATTAACATAGACGAAAGGGAGTCTAAAACACATTTTAGATTTTGGTGAAATGTATTATTAGCAAAATGTATGTCATCCCTAATATCCGATTTTACGTCTGCCACGTACGGCTTAAACACGCAAGAGCTAAATCTGCCTATTGCAGGTCTTTCTTTAGGCCTGAAATGTTATTTAAATTATTAATTAACGTATCCAGACCATAATCAACTCTCGGTGCTCTCGTTGGCCTGCGATAATTAGTGGATTTGAATACATTTTGTGTTAGTTAATTGTGTGTAATGAATGTCACATCATTGCACTTAATTGATGATCATAGCACGTACATGTATCTTATGCTGTCTCCATTACCCAGACTGTTCTCAGGCTTTGATATTGTCGGTCTGGTTGATCGAACTTATCACTTCCGGTTCCGCCAGATATGTGATTATTAATCTCCTGATAGGCATCGCTTAATAATAATGTCACGACACATCGGTCGGGAGAGGCGATTGCCAGGACATTTGGCTGATTTTGTGTTAGAGGGGTCCCCAAGTTTTACGAATGCTGGTGGATCCGGAACGCCAGTGTCGGGTGCTGTGGGTGGCTTCGTAAGTGACGAGTGTCCTACGCGGATGGAGCCAAATAAAACCAAAGGACTAACTTCAACGCCTGTAGGACGCATAGATGTAGAGGAATTGGATAGAACGATCCAAAAATTGAAAGTGCAAAATACGTTAATTGAGAAAGATTTGTTGGAAAAACGCAATGCCATTTTGAAACAACAATCTCAACTTGGTAGTGGAAAGAAGGGTCATCAGCAGAGTGTTCCATCTAAATCTAAAATTCGTTCTTCTACTGTAGGCGATAGGCGTAGTGTTAGCGTGCCAACTTTGGCTGATCTACAAAGGGATAGCGAACTAGTAGATCAGGCTACTGCAATAAGAGATCATATTGTAGGAATTAATGCCGATGATTTCTTGTGTAATAACGATAATGGTGAATGCTTACCTAGCCGAACCGAAGGTAATTTACAATCGAGTTATTATACATTATTTTATAATCCTGACATTCACAACAAAAAGGCGGTCTCTGGAGAAGCGAGGGCAGCAAAAGAACGGGTTAAATTTGATGTACCATGGCCACATGAATACGGACAAACAAAATCGGTTGGCTACAGTGACTTTGATTTTAATTTCACGCAGTTGGTACGAGGTGAAATTTTTATATTACACAATGTGGAAAAAAATTCCACGAACTCTAGGTCTAGAATGAGACATTTAATT
This sequence comes from Patella vulgata, assembly GCF_932274485.2. NCBI lineage: Eukaryota > Metazoa > Mollusca > Gastropoda > Patellidae > Patella > Patella vulgata. Next base: position 66,142,014 of record NC_065885.2, read on the forward strand.
AACTTATTATATTTAGTGGAGAAGTTTCCATTTATAGGGATAAAGGATTTTCATGCAGAGGTGTTACGATCAATCGAGAGAGGGCAGAAATCATCGGAAGACAGTTTTGCAGAAGAACAGGGCCGTACGTTGGTTTCACCAATACGTTCATCATCTACCCATAATAAAGGCCATGATCGGAAGGCACGATTTCCAATTTGTGGCGCATATCAGGCTGGCAATTGCAGCCAGTCCGAGGATCATTTTGGTTCATCCGGAAATACAAAGTTCTTGCATGTCTGCAGAAAGTGCATTCGAAGAGGACTGGAACCGAGTGACGTCACTGTTCGCCATCCTTCTAAAGATTGTCCAGGATCTTCTTGACTGATGTCTCATACTAATAATTCCCCTAACTTATTAGATGTGTTTGTCCCGCCAGTTGCTGGTGTGTGTTTTAGTGTAATCCCCTACTTACATGTAGGTGAGACTTGTATAGTTCCCGCCGGAAATGGTGTGTGTTATGATTTATGTGAGACGGATCTTGAGTGTGAATTTGACGTTGACTTGCATTATTTTGATGTTAATAGAGAGGGAAATCATGCAGCCTTGCCTTGGTTGGTTGCTTCTGCTGAATCTGTTAATTTTACTTACCCTTACATACCTTGTGGTGCTTTACCCAGTGATTTTGAGTTTACTGTGACTCATAGTATTATTTTTAAATCACAGAAGCCTAATTTTAGTGGATGCCCAATCCCTATTGTTTCTGATTTTAATATTTCATTATGGCAAGCCTTATTAGTAGATTATCATGATAAAATTGTGGTCGAATTTTTAGCTTATGGATGACCTCTCAATTATATTCGGGATTGTTTACCTGCCCCTCCTGTACGTACTTCTTATGAGTGTTCACATTATGCGCCGTTTATTAATACTTTTATTGGAAAGGAGTTGGACTTGGGCGCCTTGGTTGGACCATTTGATAGCAATCCTCTGTGTGTTCCTGTTACCATGTCGCCTTTCTTTACAGTTCCAAAGGGCGTGTCCGATCGTCGTGTTATTATGGATTGTTCGTTCGGGAGTGAGTTGTCTGTCAATTTTGGCATTCCAGTGACTCTTTTTTAGGTGATCAATTGAACTTACGTTATCCACGTCATGATGAGTTTATTTCATTAATTATTAAACATGACTATGGCTGTCATATTTGGAAGTGTGACTTATTTAGAGCCTTTCGGCAATTGGCTCTTGACCCTCGTCATTTACATCTTCAATGCTATATTTGGAGGAACAACTTATACCTTGACCTACGTCTTATATTTGGAATGAGGTCGTCTCCTCAAGCATGTCAGCGCGTGACAAATGCGGTATCATACAACTTCAATATTGATGTTGTTAATTATGTTGATGATTTTGGTGGAGTTAGCTTTAGTGGACTATGACTTTATTTTACGCCTATTTAACGATTTAGGTCTCGGAGTCAATTTGAATAAATGTGTTCCGCCGTCAACTATAATGACATTACTCGGGAAGGAGTACAACACCGCTTTAATGACGGTTCGAATACCCGCTGACAAGTTGGAGGAAACATACATTCTACTTTTATCGTTTAAAGACCGCAAGCGTTGCTCTAAACGGGCAGTTCAGAAATTTATTGGGAAATTAGCCTTTGTAAGTGAATGTGTTCGTAGCGGAAGATTGTTTATTTCGCGCATGTTATGTACATTGCGTTGTGTTAGGTCTAGCCTTAACCGTTGTCGTTTATCAGAGGAGTTCAGGCGTGATGTGCGTTGGTGGATAACGTTTCTTGAGGATTTTAATGGTGTCTCTTTAATTCCGGACCTTATTTGGACTGAACCAGATTGCCTAATATCATCAGATGCGTGTTTAAAGGGACTGGGGGGGGGGAGTTAATTTTACTAGATATCAATATTATCATGTTGTTATCCCTGATTATTTAAGTAATCATCATATTGGGGTTTTTGAAATGTATTCGATATATATTGCCTTGCAGTTTTGGTCTTTTGATTTTGCTAATAAGAGACTGCAAATATATTGTGATAATGAGGCTTGTGTTCATGATTCTAAATGTGGGATCCGGTCGAGATGAAACCATGCTTGGGTTGGCTAGGCAGATTTGGTATCTTTGTGCTATTAATAATCTCCAGATACGTGCTCAGTATATTCCGTCCTCTGAAAATAGACTTTCTGATTTGTTGTCACGAGTGCCGCTATCAGCAGATTATTATAACAAATTACAAATTGAATTTGGGAAATATGATCATTCCTTTGAAAGCCTTGATGTTAATTGGGATATGTTTCAAGGTTATGTTATTTAATTCCTTTTCAGGCCTAATGTTGAGAAGATCTAATTTACATAAAGAAGTTGTTGTAGCTAGGAATGCTGCCTTTAGACCCGGAACTTTGTCTAATTTGCAATCTCAACTTAAGGCTTATATTTTATTTTGCTTGTTTTATGATTTTGAAATGTTTCCTTGTTCTGTTGAGGTTTTATGCTCATATTCTTGTTTTTTGTCTAAAAGCCTTAAGAGTTTTGCCTCCCTTAAAAATTATATTTCTGGCTTAAAAACTTGGTGTGCATTATGTAAATTTGATGTAACTATTTTTGATTGTATGGAATTCTCTTTAACCTTGAGAGGACTTCAACATTTAAATTCATATACTCCTATGTCTAAATTACCTATTTTACCTGAGCATTTGTGTAAAATTGTTTCATTATAAGATAAGTATGATTATGTGGATTCATGCCTTTGGTGTTTTTTAACTATTGCCTTTTGTGGGCATGTTTCGTGCCTCTAACCTCGTGAGTATGACGGCTTTAACTGTTTCATCTCGTGAACAGTTAACTCGCGGTTGTGTTAAAATTACAGACGTTGGATTATTAATTTCGGTTAATTGGTCAAAAACTCGGCAGAGTCATGAATTCACTCATCAATTATCATTATGTTATTGTTCGAATCCTTTAATTTGTCCTGTATTAGCCTATAAGCATTTAATTACCTTGATTCCTAGCACAGGCAGTGCTCTTGATCCTATTTTCGCTTTACCTAATGGTTCAAATCTTTCTCCCATTTCAGAACATGTTTTACTGAAACATTTTAATAAGTTGTTAGTTTTGTTTGTATAGTTTTTATTCCTTGCGTCATGGAGGTGCAACCCTGGCTGCCAAGGCAGGTGTTTCGGAGGTGCTCCTTAATCAGCATGGTGATTGGCGGACAGACTGTTATCAGAATTATATTAAACAAGCTAGTGTTGATATGTATCATGTTACGTCTGCTATGAATAGTCTTCTTTTGGGATGATTTTAATATTTGTCTTATCTTTCATTTCTTTCTTGGGGTTTGGAGACTTCGTATTGGATTAGTGCTTGAATCATTATCATATTGTGTTCATAGTTGTAATATTTATAATGAAAGTAAAGCATATTTTTCAAACCCTCTTTATGCGTTGTTGCCAATTTAACGTAAAAATTGATAATAGTAGTTAAGAGTCCTGTGTAGCAACAATGCACTTGATGACCATGCACTGAATGACCTAGTTCTTGATGACCTTGCACTGGATGACCGGTCATGGCCTAGTTCGTCGTTTCATTGCAAGTCCCTCACACTAGAACTCGTTGGTTCGACGCACTTTATCACTTTTTCCGGTTTTCGACGCCTAATCGGGTAAGATGAAAACAGTGTCAGGAGTAATCACTACCATAGTATTACCCCTGAGGATGCGTAGGATCGGAGCGGCCTCTGCCATTAGAAACGCATTTGGAAAATATATCACATTGGTGAAATATGAGTAGAGCAAATTTATTGTGCACCCTTTCACGCGTGTACTTTACAATGTGTCAATATAATCATAAAAGCATACAGATTCAGTTAGAAACGAATGCGTAACACATGCAAAAAATATGTGTGAATTCAAGTATTGCACAACATGTGGGAGATGTTCCATACTAAAAATAGACGTTATACAATCGTATGAAATAAGAGTAATTCCACGCATGTGAATTCAGGTATTGTATAACCGTATGTAACGAGTATGTATCTGTTAAGTATTGCACAATGTAAATGTAATTACATAGATAAGACGTCATCACGTAGTGTGAAAAAAGGGCGCGATACGAAAGTTTTGAAAAACTTACACCATCACAGCGAAAAGCAAGATGGGTTTGTCTCTACAACCCACCGATAGTCGATATAGCAGACAGTTTAGGACAGAATCTCTATGTCTCACGTCTTGACCACGAATGCTTCACAACGGTTACACGAGACATTGAAGTCATCTTAGAGGAAATCCGCCGTACCTTGAATGCAAGAGAAAGTGACTACGTTAGAATCGCCATTAGTCATCCAGGACTCGAATCATCCATCTGGAAACTCTTACCCGAGCAGTTAACAGAGAGTGGCCGCCGTTTTACAGAGTAAAGAAGAATTTCGACTGGACCAGCGCTTGTCCATGAGTATGTCACGTTTCCCTCCCACATGTTAAGGTAGCTGAACAAACGTGAAGAAGGGATACTGTGCTAATTTCGAAGAAATTACTTGAAGTACTTGAAGAGATGTATCGTCACCACTAAGAATACCGACGAATTGTGATTTCATTGTCGTTACCCGTCATTATAGGAATAAACAGGACACGCCCGAGTGGGTAAGAGAGAAGAGACCACAGAAGAGGACAGGACCTCAAACATGGCAGACGAAGAAAACGCCAGCCAAGTATGTCATCTTCGGTAATGCAATTTATCTGGGAACAACACACCTCACCATCAGATCCAATGCCAACTGCAGTGTGTGTTATCGCTGGGAGAGTGGCAAACGGCTGAAAAGCAGTTTTGTTGCATTCAACCACTAAAATCACATATCGACAAGAACGGAAACATGAAAACACAAATCTACAAACGACAGAAGAAAACGTTGACCCGCTTCGTCTTCCGGTGAACGCGCGATCGGTTAACAACAAAGCAACTGAAATAAATGACTTAATTTGTGAATCCAAAGCTATTACCGAAACTTGGCTCGGTATTGACAGTGACAATTATACTATCTCTGCTCTTTTTCCTAAAGAATATCGTATAAAGAACATAACCCGCCATATTAGAGGTAGCGGAGTAGCTCTAATTTACAAAGGAAGTCTCCGTCCGAAAAACCCCGAAACTTTCTTCATTTGATTACATTGAGTGTATTTTATCTGTCAATCGGTGTAAACTCCGGTTAATAAAAAATTACAGAGCCCGAGCAAAGCAGCATAACAATTGCTTCTTGAAGACTTTAGTCTATTCTTGGATTCGATATCGCAATCTAGTATTCAGCTTCTTATAACTGGTGATTTTAATTGTCATTACGATGATACTAACGATTTTTTTGCATCTAATTTCAAAGATGTTATTGACAAATATTATCATTTTGGACTTGATTCTGACGAGAGAATCTCAACTGGAAGTTGTAAATATTCAAGTCACGAATAAGCTTTTGTCCGACTGTTTGGCGTATGCCCGTCTTCATTAGCCCAGGTTAGGAGCAGAACAGTAGGACGTTAAACCTGATTTCATTTCGACCATATTGTAATTGATTTTTACATTTACATTGAAAATAAACAACATTCCTTTCGCAAATTTAGAGCAATTGATATAGAACAGTTTATCAGTGAGGTAAAATCATCAAATTTCATTGAAGCCATAGCTATCAAAAACATCGACAGGAAGGTGGATATTTACAATAATTCTTTATTTTCTGTTATTGATTCTGCCATCCCTCTCCAACATAAACGTGTTTGTGTTGGCCCCGGAACAGAGTGGTATACACCTGAAGTCGACACCGCCTAAAAAAAGGGCTCGTAACTCCATAGAAAAGAAACGGGCATCGTACTGGTCTACAAATTCATAGAGACATTTATGAAACACTTAGGCTTAAAGTAAAAACTCTCATTGAAACCACAAAAAAACGACTTTTATGCAAATAAAATCTTAACCAGCACAAACCTTTTATAAAATTATCCTACCAACAGAAAATTGTTCTGATTTACCAAATAGATTTGCCGAGTATTTTTTCGACAAAATATCAAAAATCAGTAATAATCATTCCGCGAATGCAACTGCTGAAGATTTTATCTCTGATCCTATTACTAATGTGTGTCCTCGGAAAGTGCATAGCTGAACAACTTAAACACCATTTTAGTGAACACAATCTACCTGACAAATTCCAAAGTGCCTATAGAAATTTCCACTTCATTGAAACCGCGTTATTGAAAGTTCACAACGACATCTTAACATCAGTTGATAAAAAGAAATGTGTACAGCTGGTACATCTCGATTTGTCCGCAGCTTTTGACACGGTGGACCATGATACCTTGTTGTCATGTCTTAAATCGGAATTCTGTATTCACGATGCTGTGCTTGAAATGTTCCGTTCATATCTAGCTGGTAGAAGCTAGTCAGTGCTAATATAATCCATGGAAAACTATCTACACCCACTGATCTTCAGTATGGTGTGCCTCAAGGCTCAATTTTAGGTCCAATGCTCTTCACCGTTTACACGACTCCGCTTGGTAAAATTGCGCAAAGATACGGCGTAGATTTCCATCCATATGCTGACGATACGCAACTGTACATAGCATTTAAACCATGTGATAATAATGCTTCCAGGCAAAACGTGAACAGTGTATCAGTGAAATTAAGAGTCAATCCGTGAGAAAACCATGCAAAAGTGATAAGGTGGGGGTCGGCCAAATTCATTCTTACTCAGGTCATAAAGTCACCCCATCCCAACATGCAAAAAGGCCAAAATGGCCGACCCCAAATATTAACTCCCTCTTAGATATGGCCCTATGTCGATTTTTAGCCATTTTTGGCGAATTTTCGGTGAAAATTTGTCATTTTTCAGCTATCATATTTCACTAAAAGCATCAGGTTAGTGATTATGTCCGATTGTGGATGGATAGTGGGGGTCGGCCCCTAAAAACCCAACATGAAAGACCGACCCAATATCACAGTCTTTAGCCGCTGGGGGGGGGGGGGGCGTTTTCTGGATACCACTTTTCGCATAGTGAAATGTACCCAATCGTTGAAGGGCTATATCTCGTCTGCTGCAGGGGGTGGGTCGAAATCGGGGGTATGTATTTTGAGGCGAGTATATGTCCTAACAATATCAACAATAAAATCCACCGGCGCTAGTCTACAACATAGCGAATCTTTGATGAGAAGATTGCCGATTTCTGGATTTCTGACAATAAACTGATATTCACTGAAAGGATTCTAGGAGGCCTCAACACTTATAAAGTGCTCTAAATGCCCTATATATCATTTCGGATGAAACATATTTCGAACGTACCGCCACCCGCTCTAGCAAAACAGACACGGTTGATTTTAGCTTGGTGTCCAACCTCAAATCCAAGATGGCTGCCATGGAGGAGAAATGCGATTTTTCTCAATATTTTGAGTCAAAATGTGGCATTTATGATGCGTATCCTGCAGAGTAAGGATATTGAATTTTTATTTCCGTTTCCGGTAAATTTTGTCGCAATTTTGCCTCACGTTTCCTCACTATTAATCTGCTCTCTAGTTATGTGCTCTGTGGATTAAAGGAAGCCGTCGCTCAGATGGTGCTGGAGACAATCTATTCAGTCTCCAGTCCCGGCTTCTTTTGATCTGGGTCATATCAGGTGGCGGCGATAACGGAACTGACAAGAAGTGTTCATCATTCATATAATATACTGTGGATATGATGACTGATGGGATACTCGCTTTCGTGTCTTATTATTGTATTTGTCACTTTTGTATTGAATTCTATTCTAAATCTCTCACGATTAGATGAACATACTAATCTGAACGATAAATTATAGCATAATAGTATCGAGTGAGGGGATTGTTCTCGGGCATAGGAATCAAATCCTCAAAATACGGTATTTCGCTATACTACTCATGTTAGTAAATTCATACTCTATACTTACTAAATCCTATTTCTAGATCTAAAAACTTTTTAAAAATATTTTGTTATTAGTGATTGTCGTGTAAAAAATAAAATCCCTTTCTTTGTTTGCAAATAAAAGTTCTGAATTGGAGCTTACCAGATGAGTCGCATCATTTCATTATTCATAAATACCTATCAAAATCCTTTTTATCAAAATTGACAAAAATGTCGGGAATCCTAGCCTCACAGGATACTATTATTGATGACCAATCAATCCTGCGCCCCATGTAAAGTTGAAGGGGCGATGAATTGCCTCGATTAGGACTCTTAACCTCATCTATCGGTTCCAATTCATCTACTTAAATGACTCAATATACTGATTTTTCTCATTTTTTGCTCACCACGAGTCTGAGTGACTGATTTTTGTCAAAGTTTTTCTCAATGTTGTAGCCTAGCGGCCGTGGATTTTATTGTTGATATTGTTAGGACATATAGTCGACTCAATATACTTACCCCCGATTTCGACCCACCCCCTGCTGCAGACGAGATATAGCACCTCAAAGATTGGGTACATTTCACTATGCGAAAAGTGGTATCCAGAAAACGCCCCCCAGCGGCTAAAGACTGTGATATTGAGTCGGTCTTTCATGTTGGGTTTTTAGGGGCCGACCCCCACTATCCATCCACAATCGGACATAATCACTAACCTGATGCTTTTAGTAGAATTTGATAGCTGAAAAATGACAAATGCTAAAAATCGACATAGGGCCATATCTAAGAGGAGGTTAATATTTGGGGTCGGCCATTTTGGCTTTTTGCATGTTGGGATGGGGTGACTTTATGACCTGAGTAAGAATGAATTTGTCCGACCCCCACCTTATCACTTTCTGCATGGTTTTCTCGCGGGCCGACACTTAAATGTTTGATGCGTACTAATTTCTTGAAACTCGACGATGATAAAACTGGTTATCTTCTTTTAGGAGCAAAATCTTCTTTAAATAAAGCAAAAGCAGGGAGGCGATACAAGTATACAAATTGGTCCCCATTCTATCTGTCCGGTTGAATCCGCCCGAAATATTGGTGTATTTTTGACGATTATTTAGGAGATAAACACCTCCTGTTTCGCATTTTGAGGGGTGTTATTGTCCAATAGACATGTCCTGATTAACCAATCAAAACGCAAGATTCGCCCTCAAGCATGTTACAAATGTCCATGAATGCTCAAATTAACAATATCTGTAAACCCTGTTATTACTATCTACGAAACATTAGTAAACTCTCACTATCGATGCCATTAAAACTGCCGTAAACTCCCTAGTAACATCAAGATTAGATAATTGTAACTCGCTTTTAGCAGGAATCCAAGATGTTTTAATTAATAAACTACAAATGTTATACTTTTTTGTAAAGCGCATTTGAGCACTTCGTGAATTGTGTGCTATAAAATGTTCATAATGATAATAAAATAACTGCAAAGAATATTTCGCCATTGGATATATACTGAGCGCCATGGAAAACGCATCACTTAGTTTTTCGTATAACAAAATGATCCTGTAAACATATCTTATTTATTTTGCTTCTTATTGTGAACAATATTCAAATGGGAACACATCAATAACAACACATTTGTACACTTATGGATGTTTAATCTGTAATCAACGGTACAAAGACAGAGGGGTCAAAACCAAAAGTACGACACAGATGTCAGTAGCGCCTGTGTCCTCCACGGGCTCTTACGCACGCTGTGCAGCGACGTCGCATGGAATTAACTAATGTTTGAAAGAAGGCCTGGGGCAAATTGTTCCATTCTTGGATATGAGCAGCTTCTAAAGCAGCAATGGTGTGCATCCGTGGTCTCCGATACAGACGGCGTCCAATGTGATCCCAGACATGTTCTATCGGTGCCATCATCGTGATAAAGACGAAAGCGACTCTCATCACTGAAGAGCACACTTTGCCAGTCTACTCTTCTCCATGTCTGGTGTCAAACCCCGCTAACGGTATTGATCCCTGAGGATAGCTCCAACATAAGGTCGTCGTGCACGGAGTCCTACTTCTCTTAGACGACGTCTTACGGTGTTGGCACTTTCTGGTCCTTGTCTTCCGACGACTGCTGCACCTGTTCGAGTCGCTGGGCGGAATCTGTCACGCAGATGAGTGACCCGGATGTAGCGGTCTTGAGCCTGGGTTGTGGACCAGGACGTTGACGGTCACGTGTTGATCCAGTAACTCGAACACGTTCCACCAACCTTACAATAGTGGACTGATGACAATTGAAGTGTCTGGCAATAGCACGTGTAGACATGCCAGCCCTTGACATTCCCATGGCTCCTTTCCGTTGATTTTCAGTAAGTCTCGGCATCTCTAGCTCGATTCCTTCACACGTCCAACAACAAATTACGACAAATTGACGTTCCACAGTTCATGTACTTCACATTAAGTTGAAAACATGCTTTTTTTGCACACGGGCCGATATTTTTTGCGTTTGAGAGCATTGTATGAAACAATAGTTCATAGTATTGCATAATATTATACATATAAAACCACCTAGTAATAAAATATTTGGGAAAAAAAGTGATGCGTTTTCCATGGCGCTCAGTATAGATCATTAGGACCCAAGCCACGTTAGCGTCGCGGGTTCTAATGTAAATTCTCAGGACATGTCTATTGGACAATAACACCCCTCTAAATGCGAAACAGGGGGTGTTTATCGACATTGTAACATGCTATTTTTTAGGATTTTAAAAGAACTTATTATATTGTGTTAAATTCAAACTTCGTGAAACTGCAAATCGGTTAGCAGAGCGCGAGCTAGCCTTTCTTCTTCGACCGCCGCGACGATGGCGACTACACATTCTTCAGAGATCAGCAATCGGTTAACCTCGGTACTACGGTTTATGCCGAGATGTACCGAATTAGAGGTCGAATCCATGAGAAGATCAATTCAATTTTAAAATGCTCGGGTCGCTGGTAAATAAATCAGGAAGGAAAATGTTATTCGGATTTTTCCAATAATATATTTTTAACGTTTGAAGATTTTTAAAAATATTAGTAAATTAGTGTTAGTGCTGTGTTGTTTTCACCGGCAGGCCTAATGCCAACCGTCATTCAAATAGTTACGGCCTGCAAACCGAGACTACACAAGGGTGACCTTGGCAACAATGATGGCTACGCTTTCGAAGTTTTTAGTAACTTGGGTGAGTTTTTAGCCTTTATTATTTAGGGGGGGTTGGATGGCTGAATGGTTAGCGTGCGCGCGCTGTATCATAAAGTCTGTCATTGAGTCGACTGGCGTGGTTTCGAATCCCCGGTTGTACGTGACAAGGAGTAGGGTCGCCTGTCCAACCTCGTGGGTTTTCTCCGGGTCCTCCGGTTTCCCCCCACTGCTAAAGACCCCTATGCGGAAGCGAATTATTGAAATTAAATTAAACCATATGTTAGTCCCGAAATGACCTAGTTTGTTTCGAGTGGACGTTAAACCCCATTTCTCTCTCTCTCTCCCTTTATTATTTTATTTGCAAATCGTCAATACAATTTTTTTTTATTGCTAGTTCTTGTTCAGTGAAGAGCAGTTCTTGCTTACATCCCTCAAAATACCTTATAAAACTATGTGATGCCTAGGATTCTAGTGGTTGCTATGTATATCGTTCTGACGTGTTGTCAATTTTGGCATAATTTTCTGTTACTCTAGGCCCATCTCAGCTGCTATTTCGCCCCCCTTACTATATTTTCAAACGATTTCTCGTGACTATTAGGCGGTTCATGTTATTCAGAATTTGATCAAACTTTGATTTCCACTTTAAAGTAGATAAACATTGTTAAGTGCAAAAAAATAACCAGCGGCTGCCAGACAGGATACGCCCACATTTTCTAGAGATGGATAGAAAACAAGCTAAGACGAAAGTGATTTTTCCTATAATCAAGAGCATAATTCAGGAAATTACAATTCTATATGCGCAAATATCGAAAGGAACCGAGATCTTTGGGTTATAAACTTACATTTCAAGTTTCAACAAAATCGGATAAAAATTGTGACCTCTATAGGGTCCACAACCTTGATATACCATATTTTTACGTAATTTGAGAACGAGGGGCGGCCATTTTGTCTGTCAGTTTTGGGCCAATTTTCACGAAATTCGAACTCAGCCGTCCTTAGGGTGTCACGGTGATATAATAATACGTTTTTTTTTAAATCGGATAAAAATTATGACCTCTATAGGGTCCACAAGCTAAAAACGTGATTTTTCGTATAATCAGGGGCCATAATTCAGTAAGTTACGATCCGAGATCTTTGGGTTATAAACTTACATTTAAAGTTTCAACAAAATCAGATAAAAATTGTGAGCTCTGTAGGGTCCACAACCTTGATATACCATATTTTTACGCTATTTGAAAACGAACGGCGTCCAATTTTGTCTGTCAGTTTTGGGCCGATTTTCACGAAATTACGGTGTAACGGTGATATAATAATTTTTTTTTTTTAAATCGGATAAAAATTATGACCTCTATAGGGTCCACAAGCTAAAAACGCGATTTTTCGTACAATGAGGGGCCATAATTCAGGAAGTTACGGTCCGATATGCGCGAATATCGACAGGAACCGAGATCTTTGGGTTATGAAACTTACATTTCAAGTTTCAACAAAATCGGATCAAAATTATGACCTCTATAGGGTCCACAACCTTGATATACCATATTTTTACGCTCTTTGAGAACGGACGGCGGCCATTTTGTCTGTCAGTTTTGGGCCGATTTTCACAAAATTCGAACTCAGTCGTCCTTAGGATGTAACGGTGATATAATAATACGTTTTTTTTAAATCGGATAAAAATTATGACCTCTATAGGGTCCACAAGCTAAAAACGCGATTTTTCGTACAATCAGGGGGCATAATTCAGGAAGGTACGGTCCGATATGCACGAATATCGAAAGGAACCGAGATCGTTGGGTTATGAACTTACATTTCAAACATTGTGACCTCTATAGGGTCCACAACCTTGATATACCATATTTTTACGCTATTTGAGAACGAACGGCGGCCATTTTGTCTGTCAGTTTTGGGCCGATGTTCACGAAATTCAAACTCAATCGTCCTTAGGGTGTAACGGTGATATAATAATACGTTTTTTTTAAATCGGATAAAAATTATGACCTCTATAGGGTCCACAAGCTAAAAACGTGATTTTTCGTACAATCAGGGGCCATAATTCAGGAAGTGACGTTCCGATATGCAGGAATATCGAACGGAACCGAGATCTTTGGGTTATAAGCATACATTTCAAGTTTAAACCAAATCGGATAAAATTGTGACCTCTACAGTGTTCACAAGCTAAAAACGTGATTTTTCGTACAATCAGGGGTCATAATCCATGAAGTTACGGTCCGATACATGCCAATATCGAAAGGATCCGAGATCTTAGGGTGATAAACCTATATTTCAAGTTTCATTAGAATCAGATAAAAATTGTGACCTGTAGACTGTTCACAAACAATTGTGGACGGACGGACAGGGGCGACGACAATATACGTCCACATGAAAATGTGGGCGTATAAAAAAGAAGGATAACAAAATTGACCATGTGCACTTCTTAGTTACGAATAATTTATGATGCCTGAAAACGGTTTTCATGAATTTATGACTGATATTCTACTGTTTTATGTATTTCAGAGATTTGTTTGGATACAGAATGAAGTTTGAAAATAGTGTGATGGTCATTGGGGTAGAATCTTTGAAGATATTTATCCATAAAGATTTGAGTTAAGGAAGATCAGCCAGCACAAAAATGAAAAAAAGTCCACTGTAATATTTATACGCCTTACTAAAACAGAGGGGTGTTATTATCCAATCGACAGTGTCTGATTAACCAATCAAAACGCAAGATGCATCCTCAAGCATATTACAAATGTCCATGAATGCTCAAATTAACAATATCTGTAAACCCTGTTATTACGATCTAAGAAACATTAGTAAACTCTCACTATCGATGCCATTAAAACTGTCGTAAACTCCCTAGTAACATCAAGATTAGATAATTGTAACTCGCTTTTAGCAGGAATCCAAGATGTTTTAATTAATAAACTACAAATGTTATACTTTTTTGTAAAGCGCATTTGAGCACTTCGTGAATTGTGTGCTATAAAATGTTCATAATGATAATAACAAAATAACTGCAAAGAATATTTCGCCATTGGATATAGATTCATCATATTTATCGAGGATGTACTTCAGAACGTTTTTCATACACACTTTCGAATACTTTAAAAACTGATGTCTATGCCAATTAAATAGGCTGTTGATAAACGCACACCTCCATATATTTTAGAAAAGTGTTTATACTTTTAGAAAATTTATTTCGGACTAATTTTCAATCATTCATTATATTGATTTCTGCCATGGGCCCATTAACAAATATTCGGTTTTATCATCATTAAAATTTAAAAAGTTTTTTTTTTGGCATCCATTTTCTTATTTTACTAATTATAGTTTTGATAAATCGAAAGAAGATTACCAATTAGGTGTATAAAAAATATATATAACTGAGTATCATATGCAACCAACAGTTTCTCACCTTATCGCCTAATGGTGACGAATAAAGAGTATCAAAACTCGGACCAAGAACAAAACCTTGAGGAAGCCCAGATGATGACAAAGCAGATGCAGACGACGATTTACAATTAATTTACTAAATACACTGTTTTCTACCCAAATGCAGAGCAATAACTACAAGTTTACGTAAACGAAAGAAGGATCCACCGGCAGATAAATCTAATAAACCTAAAAAAATAATCTTCTTATCAATTTACAGTAAAATATCATTTATGTATCTGTTATGAGGGAATACAAAAGATCTAGTTTCAGAATGCATTATACATTATGTAGTAGGCCTATTACCAGATGAGAATTACAAGTAACGTATAAAAAATGTCCTTTATAAACGAGTCATTATTATTCAAAAGGTGTAATTTTGAGATCGTGTGATAGGTCATAACTACTCTGTTTTTTATTACTCTTTTGATTCAATTCAATATGACATTTTCTTTTTAAGGAAATATTTTTTGATATTTAGTTTCAGAACTAATATAATTTACTTTTTACTTTGTCTAGCTTTCATAAACACCTTTACATGGGATATTTTCATGAATATGAAATCATATAATGTCGAATATAAACATAATCATTATATCAGTACCAATGACAACCTTTAATGGAAACATTGGAAAAATATGATCAAAATGTTGCTAACTTTTTAAACCCCCTTAATGATTCCGCCAGTCGAGCACACAACTCCATAAATCAAGATCTTAGAAATTACCCCTTCACTCAAATATCTAGAAATCTGAAACTACCTACCAACCACAATTAAAAACGCACTTACAATAAAATTGTTCTGAACACGAATTGATAGTTTCTGAGAAAATCAACCACAAAACTATAAATATGAATATAAACTTGATTTAAAGGGATAGAGAGAGAGAAATGGGGTTTAGCGTCCACTCGACATGGTTTTTAATTTTATTTCAATAATTCGCTTGCGCGTAGGGGTCTTTAGCAGTGGGAGGAAACCGGAGGACCCGGAGAAAACCCACGAGGTTGGACAGGCGACCCTACTCCTTGTCACGTACAACCGGGGATTCGAAACCACGCCAGTCGACTCAATGACAGACTTTATGATACAACGCGCGCACGCTAACCATTCAGCCATCCAACCCCCCTTGATTTAAAGGAGCTAAGTCTCTAACTCAATATTTTCCATAATATTCAAAATTAAAAACACAAATGAGAATTCAATATTGGCCCATTTCAATCCAATATGATGTTGTTATATAGCCGTAAAATTGTGGGGTCCTAATATCCAATATTTAGTGCACAATGAACGTTTTAAAATATGGTACACGATCGCTCCGGACGAAAAATCAATGAATAAAGAAGAATTACAATGCGACAGTAAATATAGTAATGGCTGATTCATAAATGATAAAATAATTAAAAAAACGTTGGGGGGGGGGGGGGCGTTCACTTTGGACTGTTCCCGTATTTCACCGAACATAATTGATTAGAAATTACAAATTTTAAAAAAAAAATGAATATAAATCACTCTTTATACACGCATTATACATTAATATGTGTTTTTCGACTCATTTATAGTTCCAAAAAATAAAGCCATACGCCCTTTAAACTTGGAACAGACAGGATTAATTAAATTAAGACAATTAGTTGACAGCAGATGACTCCATTAGAGGCCTGTCACGAGAGAATTTATGGTATACAGCAGCTCACACTATGAGGGAGAGAGGGGGGGGGGTTAAAGTCCACTCGTCACATACTAGGTCATTTTGGGACTAACACATTGACTCAGAGAGGGGGGGGAGAGATGGGTTTTGATGTCCACTCGACTCTAGAGAGAGAAAGAGAGATATGGGTTTAACGTCCACTCGACTCAACTAGATTATTTCAAGTGGGAGGAAACCCCTATTAGACTATAGCGTGGTCATGACTATTGCGTGTAAACATTCAAAAGGTAGCATTGCTTTAAATGTTGTACATTTTAGACCAGCGAACACGAGTTCGGATAACGCATGCATTATGGTCGCGTTGATATACCAGGCAACAGGCATCATATTAGATTTCTTGTTTAAGATAAATATTGGTATCAAACATGGAACGCCATAAAAAAGAAAAGTCACTTTTATTTTGACATTCTTTAACGTTTCCCCAAGCTTTATTTGGAGTTGACCTATTTGTATAATTTGACATTTCATAACAATAAAGCTTGAAGATTGCAAATAAATTCTATTTTGGAACACATCAGTCAATGGATTGCTGTAGTTTTCTCATCGCATAAAAAATTCATTTGGTTGTATGCTCAAAAATCAGGCTACAATATAGGCGATCATTTTTTTAAGTTACATATTTAGGAAACCTCTCGCGTCATGTTTAGCAGTATACAGTATCCATGGGGCTGGTTTTTATTTGGAGGTATGTTTCATTAACTATTTGATAATTACTACATTGCCTAAATTATGATTTAGATCAGTTCACATGGACCGCCCTACAAATATTTATTTAAAAGCTCAACGGACACCATGTGAGCAATTTTAAAGCCTCAAGATTGGAAATCCTAGATCAGAAGGACTATTTAATTTGGCATTCTTGAAAACATGTAAGAGGAAGCGAAGATCCAAAAATTGTTATATTTCAATTTAATTATTTCATATTGCTATTCTTTGGTGGTTGCTATGTATACACAAGAATATAAACAAAATGTTAATTGTATATTTATCGTCAATGTACTTTCTGTTGACAACAAATATTAAAAATTAAATAACATATAATTTACGAAAACAAATGGAAGGTTGGTGTGCGTGTATGTGAGGGGGGGGGGCTCTTCATATTTGTTTACCTTTGGAGTGTGTAAGCTGGATATCCCAGTATCCCAAGGAGGGAGAGAGAGAGAAATGGGATTTAGCGTCGACTCGACAAAAACGAGGTCATTTCGGGATTAACACATAGTTAAATTTTATTTCAATAATTCGCTTGTGCGTGGGGGCCTTTAGCAGTGGGAGGAAACCGGAGGACACGGAGAAAACCCACGGGGTTGGACAGGCGACCCTAATGCTTGTCAGTGCACCGGGGAATCGAAACCACGCCAGTTGACTCAATGACAGACTTTATGATACAGCGTGCACACGTTAACCATTCGGCCATCCACCTCCCTCATATCCCAAGGAGAAGTTAGGTAAATTATAGCTGTGTCGATAACAAGCATCTAACATAGAGGAATATACCAATAATAAAATTGCATATCTAACATGGCTATCAACAGTTTGGTAAAGGGCTTACATGATATGAATTTTAATGTCAACTGAATGAAGACGGAATATCGGATGGTTTGTACATTTACAATGCCGATAGCAAATGAACAGAGGGAACATTTTATCATTTGTGAAAATAATTTTATGGATATATTGAGATTAATTACTTCCACGTCTCACGCTGTCTTTGGATTGTTTCCACAAAAATGGATCATAATTTTTATATATAAAAAGTTGATATTTTTTCCCGTCAACTGAAATATTTTAATTGCCAAAAATGTTTGATAAAAAAAGGCATCGTGTAACCATATTATTTCTCTTGTACAGCTTGGTACGTTGACATTCAGTACCACATTCTACGTCAGCAGCACGTGTCTACAATGTATCATTAAAAAAATAATTTTCATTTATGTATGTTCTAGGTCACGCCCATTATAGCTCACGTTGATAACAGGTGCGTTATTTACATCGGACGTCGTAATACGCCTATGTACTTATTGACACTTAATAGGAAATATTTTTTTATTCAGATACACTTCCAACATCTTTATTTTTGTTTTTTTGTACAATTTAATTTTTAGAAGAAAAAAGTCAATATTGAGAGCTAAATAACTTGCCCCGATGTCATCCTTCTCAGTGACAGTGATCGACCAGTTTCACAAATTTGAAGTGCATCATTTAAAAATAATTTTTATAGAGGCATTTTCTACTTCAACATAACTTAACTCTGTGTCTAAATGTTTTCTTGCATGTTCAAAACAAACACCAAGGTTCTGCGATCTGACCTGGAAAGCTGTGAGATAGCGACGTTTTTCAAGTTTGTAATTTTATGGGACATTTTCTCGCGTTGTGTTAACCTTTGCCGGTGACATTGTGCATTTTCTGGTCGCCGTACGGTCGCAGCAGCGCACTAAGGACGCCAGTCCGGTGTGACGGGGCATAATAAGATATCACTTAAATCAGACACTAATGTTAATGCTGTACATTCACCAAAAATCTTATCTTTAAATATAAATCATACAATTAATATATAAATTATAAACCTGCTGAGAGTATTGAAGGTTTAAATAATGTACATTCACCAAAAATCTTATCTTTAAATATAAATCATACAATTAATATAGAAATTATAAACCTGCTGAGAGTATTGAAGGTTTAAATAATGTTTTAAAAAATCATGATATTAATCAAATGTATCAAAGTTTTTTTAGGCGATTTAAATGAAATATTACAGTATATCCCAACACAAGTAGTAACAATAAAACCAAATGATAAGCCACACGTATAAATAAAAAGTCGACGAAGATATAGAACACACAAGCGACCCTTAAAACTAATAATCCCATCCATTATCCTTTAGTGGCATTTAGCAATTTGAAACATAAAACTAACACAGTTATATGTAACAACAACCACTGATTTATTTTACACAAGCACGACGTTTCGATAAGTATCCCCGTATTGGTATCAAGCACAATGATTGATATCATAAAAGAATACTTATCGAAACAATGTGGAATTAATAAAATACTATGTAAAAATATTGAACATTGTTTCAGTAATAGACAGTGCATAGTTTTAGAAGGTTTCGAATCAAATTATTAGCATGCTGTTTCTGGAGTGCACCAAGGATGCGTACTGGGTCCTTTTTTAATTTTAATTGATTTAAATGATATCCCCGATAATAATTGGCCGATGACACTGTTTATCATTATTACTATGGTTTCATCACGGGCTAAACAGTGGTGTGTAACTTTTAACCCCCGTCAAAAAAACTAAAAATATTATTTTCACTAGGGAAAATTCAACCCACCCAGACGTTCATTTTGATAATACGAAAGTTAGAAACGTAAATAAATAGCCCCCCTCCCCAATCCATAATTAATAATTGATATAACATTTAAGGCTCAGCGAAAGACCTGCAATAGGAGGATTTAGCTATTACATGATGTTATTATATTATACTGGAAATAGGAAAGGGTGTAAGACTTTGGTCCTTAAGACAATATTAGGTCTTTGAAAAACTGTTGCTTCACTCTTTCTATAAAGTCAAAGACCCAGGTACTAATAAAAGCCGACGACATGTTTATATGTAAAAAAACCAGTGATATTTTGGTAAAATTCTAACCATTGTGAAAATATCCATGGTTGGTAGACCAAATAAGGTAATGTTCCCCCCCCCCCTCGTCTTGCAAACTTAAAAATGAAAGATAAAATTGCGAGCTGCTTCTCCCCAAAGCCCCCTGGTCAGTGATGCAAGATGGAGGGCCGGACAAGAACAGCTGTCTAGTCGCTCGGATGGTACGACACCGAGTTTCTGTGTAAACATTGGCGTGCACGTAACAGTTAGCATTCAATTTCCCTCGTAGCACAATGTATGGCGTACGCCCGTCATCATTATTCCAGTCGAAGCAGAACCGTAGGACACTAAATCCCATTTTATTTCATTTCATTACTCCCCGAAGAGGGTATCAAAATTGGTGATAGTTTTAGAAATATATTCGTGGGACGTCTATCTTCGAAATGTTTTAATAAAAACAAAGGCACAATTAATCAACCATGCGATAAGTGTCTAGAAGGAGGGCATATAAATACCTGTTGATATGCCGCTTTGTTACATATTGGTGGATTCATATGAATATAATTTCAAAATTAACAGGATGAACTTACTTAATTGTAATGTAAAACTCAACCCTTCTCGAAAACAAGTGATACGAGATGAGAGATTAAAAACGTGAACATTATAAACCCTTGTCTGCTCTGTGCTCGTGTACTTTTGAATGTTAATGGTCACTTACGCGTTGCAAGTCCCATTAGTTATTATACTGAATTGCAATAAATGAAAATGGATTCAACGTCAAACTTCTTTGCACCGACTGGGCTCATGAATACGAGACTAATATAAATAAAACACCTTATCGTTTTTGCTTGTTAACGCTGCTGTCATCGTGGTGTGTATATAAAAGTATTTAATTGTGTTCAGCACAGTCGACAACACTTCTAGGTGTGACTCGACGCTAGTCTATGAAGGCATGTTATATGAGCTGCAGCATACAAGCTGCAATACGGGAAAGGTCTAAAGGTACCCTGATTACAGTAACGTTATTGTGTTTAATTAGCATAACTTCGCATATAAACTTTGATTCTTATTACAGACGACGCTAAAAGGTTGCTGTGGCCAAATTATGAATTTTATGCTTTGTAAATTAAATATATAGACTTTTAAAATACGTGTATATAACTTCACCCCTTTATTGCAAACTCATATCGTCCATATAAACAACACTAAACCCAACCAAAAAAGACAATAAAAGGATACGAATACCTACACAGGACACATGAAGCTATTCACTACGAATGCTAGTTGGGTACTGCACCCAAAAAAAAGTTGTATTTTTCATAATATTAATACGTCAAAAGCATCTTATTAATCCCAAAATTACTTAACCCACCCATTATTTAAAGGAAATTTTATTTTGGCTACCCAATTTAGAGTATCATTATATAGAATATTGTATAGATTAAGATATTAATTATTTTTGTTCAATATTTTACGGTTAATTATAGTTTATTGGTAGTGTATCACGGTGAAAGATAGCTACTTTGATTTTCATAGCATTTATTTTCTAGATTCCAGATTTGACAAATATTCCTAAAGTATTCTCAGCAAAAAGTAATGAATATATACTATTTTCTAGGTGTATAAAATTTGTATTATACTGAAAAGAAACCTCTTAAATCGTTTATAAATATTAAAAATAAAAGTTGGAATAGTGATTCGCCTTGTTTAACTCCTGAAAAACTTGAAAATGTTGAAGATAATATACCTCTTTAAACTTAACAAAACAACTACTCACTTTACTGTACATCGATTTGATTATAGTCAACATTTTAGAACTTACTCCGATTGAATTAAGTTTTTACAATATTTGATTTCTATTCACAATATTAAAAGTTTTACACAGATCTATAAAGAACGAGATATCTAGCGAGTGACTTATTAACCTATCAAGAATAAAAAAATATATCAATTATTGTACTCTTGTCTTTTCTGAATAGTTTCACCTAATTTATTACTGCTTTCGCAACAAGTATAACATCTATTATTTAGAATTATAGGGCAGATTTATTTAAATTTCCCCAATATTGTCCAGTATATTCAGACAACATGTGCTGGGAACTACGGTGGTTGATAAGGGACATCAGCCGACTTCGGGAACGGGTACCTTTCCAGCATTCCGAATAACAAGCACTGTCATAAATAGAATTACAAATTGTAACCACAGACGCAATAAAAATACCAA
Source organism: Patella vulgata (assembly GCF_932274485.2). Lineage (NCBI taxonomy): Eukaryota > Metazoa > Mollusca > Gastropoda > Patellidae > Patella > Patella vulgata. The sequence continues at coordinate 66,164,023 of NC_065885.2, forward strand.
TACTTTCAAAAATAAAATTGACTACGTATTGATCAATAACCACAAATAGTATTTCGTCATGCGATATAGAGGATTTATTTCAGAAAGTTTTCCATACACACTTTCACATCATGCCATGTTTGGCGCTTTGAGATTCTTTATGGCATCTCCGAAACTGTTGGGGTTGGATTTAGAGAGGGTCCAAATATGAGATCCCCATAATTTAATGTATTTAGGGTTTCATACTGCGTAGCTTGTGTGAAAGACTATTGTTTTTGTTAAAATTATTCTTATTATTATTCTTATTATTATTATTTTTTTTTTTTCCAATTTGATTGTATCTCAGAAACTACTTGTCGGATTGATTCGATATCTTCGGTTTTACTGGGAAAGTGGGTGTTACTTAGAGATTAAAGCTATTTCGAACGTTCTGCGACAATGCGAAATGTCCGAAATCGTCGATTTTTGAAATATTGCCGTAATATTAACAATAATCGTCGGATTTTAACATTGGATACATTTTGACATAGCCAGAGACAAGGCACATAGCCACGGTTCTTTAGATTTTTGATTTGCCACGAATCGTCGGAGATATTAGGCGCCAAATTTTGAAAATTTAAATTTTTACAAAAAACTTTTTTATTCATGAATATTTTAATGTGGTATTTTACCCAGGGTTAAAGAGTCATCTGATTTGACCAAAAATGGCACCATTTTTTGTCATCGTAAATTTCCTTGACCCCATTGGCTAATTCAGTTTTTCAGTCCTGGATTAATTATTTATTGCTCGATTTGTATAAAACAAAGTTCATATGCTCCGTAATCCAAAATGTTACGGGTAAAGTTACCTTTCGGCAACGGAAGTGACGTAAATTTAGCAAAAACTATAATTTTGACAGTTCGGTACTACTTTTTGAAAGCAAATATTATTTTTTTCAAATCTGGTATGACTGAAAGTGTGTGCCCTGTAAAGGCGCAGAAAACATCGGGCTCAGTTTTTTTAATTTCGATTTCGTTTTCGGGTCATTTTGATTTAAAGGTGAAAAAAGGTAAAAAAATGAGCTATTTACAACCCATTCAGGCTTTTCATATTTTAAAATATTTCTTCGCAACTTTCATAAACTTGTGATAATATGAGCAGTTGCCGAGAAATGGTCAATTTTGCATGAGTCACTCTTTACGCTATTGTGTCTGTAAAAGAGTCAATTATTATTGGATTTTCATAAAAGTGACACCATTTGATGCATAATGTCAATTGTGACTAGTTCAACTCAATTTAACATTTTCCATGTCACCGGAAATGACGAAATTTGGGTAAAAACTGTATTTATAGCCTTAGAAACAAATAATTTATTGAAATGAGTCGTATTTGTTGTTTGTTTAATATTTTGATATTTGATTCTAATCAACTAATAGAATGAACCCATACGATCATATAGGTATCACAAAATGGTTTCTAACTTGTTCAGTTGTAGAGAAATAGGTAATTTTCAACAGGTCACTTTTCAAGGTTTTTTGTCCATAAAAGTGTCAATTATTATTCGATTTTCATGAAATTTTCACTATGTGATATCTAATGCCATTTACGATTTCATACAAGTAATTTAAGATTTTCATTATCACCGGAAGTAACGTCATTTTGGCAAAAACTGTATTTTTAGCTTTCAAAACAGATATTTTTAGCTTTCAAAACAGATATTTTATTCAAATGAGTCTGAGTTGTTATGTTTTTAAAATTATGATATTTGATTCCAATCAACAAATAGAATAAACCCATACGATCATACAGATTCCAGAAAATGGTTTCTAACTTGTATGGTTGCAGAGGAATTGACGGTTTTCTACAAGTCACTTTTTAAGGTTTTTGGTCTATAAAAGTGGCAATTATTATTCGATTTACATAAAATTTTCACCATGTGATGCCTTATGCCATTTCTGATTTCATAAAACTAATTGAATATTTTCATTATCACCGGAAGTACTGTACACTTACATGTAACAAATATATAAAATGAATTGATATTGCTGGATTTGGTTGATTCGGCGTCCATTTTATTTGATGTGTGCAATGATGAGGTGGAAACCTGTTTAATGGTTTCATTGGTACCGGAAGTGACATATGTTTAGGGTAACGTGGCACCGGTGAAACCCGTCATTACTGCATCGCAGTTCTAGTTCTATTTCTATTTAGACTTTATTTTAATTTTATTTAACTCACGTCTGTGCAAATTACATAGTCTGTTGATAAACTCACACCCTTTGTTTTTAGAAGTGTTTCTACTTTTAGCCAATTTATTTCAGACTAATTTGCAATCATTTATTATCTTTAAAATTCCTATTTCTAGTTCGAATCGATTTCAATGGCAAAATTATCAATATTACTTTTTGAGCTATAAACGAAAACAATGTTATTAAAAGAATCATACTTGCTAATATCTATTAGAAATTTAATAGAATTCTTTTACTTCTAAACCTTCAAAATTATATATAAAATTTAAATAATCGTTTGGGATATAGAGCGAGCGACTCGTGGCGAACAAACCGTAAAATTACGTAAATGTTTATATGCATTACCACAATTCACAAACTCCCCAGGTGAAAAGTTTTTAATACTGTAGTTATATTGTTGTTACTGGCTTTTAACAATCAAAAAATATCAAAAAAATATTTAAAAACTTGATTTTGAAACGAACAACGAACGTAATTATTTATTTTTACCTAAATATAACAAATTCTCGGTATATCGATAGGTACCAAAACAACATCACAACTAAATAATTTGAAAACAAAATTAAGCTGTTCCTAAGTAATGTATTTAACGAATTGGTAATGTTGCAAATTTTCAATAAATAATGAATTATTTAGATTTAACTCTCAAATTCACAGTTGAAATGAACAACCAGTAAATCGCATTCTTCGACTTACCGCTGACAAAACTGGATTTTTGAGAATTTGGAACCCGTTATTTATTGGATGACCGAGGGTTCCTCGTGTCAGGAAATGTACACAGGATGTAATCATTTTGTACAATTTTAAATTCGATAATAAATGCCACTTTATTTAATTTAAAATGAAACTTTCTTTATTGACAGTTTAGGTAAGAGTTTCTTGGAAATTAATATTTACGGTAATCGGTATTTCTTAGAAATTGTCTAGCGTGTTAACGAGAATGAATTGTTTACGCCACAACATAGACATTATTCGTAACGTGACTCACCGACCATGGTGACCTTTTATTATAAATATATTGCATTTCGCAATAGTGATAATTTAAGCCCCTTACAATGATTATGCATATGCCATTCGAAATATGTTTTGAATATATAGCGAGATTTAATCAAATCCTGTTTCTACACGATTATAATTCAGCTGGGTGTCGAATATTGTTTTCGAGTGTCACTTACAACACGCTGTTCTTCTTAACACCAATTAATCTATTATTCAAATCTTGTTTTGGTTTTGATTTTTAAAAATGAATTATCTCGGCGTGGGGTATTTTTGAAAAAAAAAAAATCTGTTATTCTCGTGTGTTGTTAGACTACTTGTATTATTACGCCTAATGCCATCCGAATAGTTATAATGAACGGTTCTTTTATAGATTTGTAAGCTTTGATAAATTGGTAATAATCCAAGAATTAATTGTCGCGTGATGATATCACATACAATTAAACAGACCTTCGTTTATCCAGTTTTAGTTTTAAAAAAATACGTTATTATTTGATGTGTCTGACGGTTTCGTAAACACCCTTTGTGAACTACAATTAATTTTGTTCTATTATCGTCTTCAAACTACTTAAGGTGATTTCAGGCCGTGTGAATATTATATTTATTTTGCATGATTCGCTTGTTACTATATTTGGTGTAATTGTCATACAGATTGGTGTGTAAAGGCAAACAACTAAATTTTTAATGGAAACTGCCACTATGATATTCATAACAGTCACAAAATAAAACAGGGTAACAATAAATTATGTTTTCAGGGGTGTAGGCGGATCAAATCAGATATTCTCAATCCTTTATATCACGCTCTCCGTGTCATATTGTACTAAGACCAGATAGCGACAGATATTTTAGCAAATTTGCAAGCAGAACAATTAACCCTAATCCAATCTACGTGAGCAGTGCGTCGCAATGAGGACATTTTGAATATTGAATAATTGTTGTTTTCACATTCTCCAATGCAATACCTGCAAAATGATGTATGGTTGGTTTGATCGGTAGCACACGCCCACATCCTTTGTGTAGCCGTGTGTTGTTTTGTTTGACCCATGTAAGATGTGAGGGGAGCAAACTTAAATTTTCAAACAAAACTCTTTGAGGTAAAAAGATATATTGCCAAGCTTTTAGAGGTTCAATCATTGCATACTTGAATTTTATACCGATTATAAGCGAATAGAATCCGAATCTTTTTGATTCGTTAAATAGACATACATAAAATGTCACCGAGCGCAGCAATTCGAAAACAATATTAGCAAATATTAGAATGTATTATTATATTTCCCAACAATATGTTTCTGTCCGTTATAGATAACTTGATATCATTTGCTCTCAGGTGTTCCATGTGAACTATTTGATAAAATGGAAAACGCATCGAATTTGGCAGCTAGGTTAAATACTCAATCCCCCTATGTATTACTCGTATCTGTCTGGGTTTATATTCCAAAAAGAAATCCCAGATCTTGGCAATCTTTTATTTGTGTGCCCAAGCACATGTACCTTTTTAATTTTTGAATAATAATAAATTTCTTGTGGGATATTAATGATCTTTCGTTTATGTATGAGTGTCATTTATAATTCTGTTATAGTGTTTCTTTGTATATATTTTATGATATAATTTTAGTTAAAGTAGTAATTGACCAATGTCCGAATTGATATCTCACTAATCTTTCAAGTCTTTTAACTGTTTGGGTTTAAACTTAATGTAGCGATATATATTACGTAATTATAGTTTTAAAACACGCGTTCTTACGGTGGCTGATAAGGGACATGAAAAATAATATAATTTGTGTTTTTTTTTATAATTTTCACCCAAGTCAATTTTAATTTTCACCCAAGTCAATTTTAATTTCCACCCAAGTCAATTTTAATATAATTTTTTTTTATAATTTTCACCCAAGTCAATTTTAATATAATTTGTTGTTTTTTTTATAATTTTCACCCAAGTCAATTTTAATATAATTTGTTTTTTTATAATTTTCACCCAAGTCAATTTTAATTTCCACCCAAGTCAAATTTAATTACCACCCAAGTCAATTTTAATATAATTTGTTTTTTTTTCATAATTTCCATCCAAGTCAATTTTAATTTTCAACCCGGTCATTTGTAATATAATTTCAATTCTGTTGAATTTCCACCCAGCGCGTGATGTCATCTCAATTAGCCTCGTTTCCAAAACACTAATTTTTCATTTTATTGCAATACGTTTCACTGTCAGATAGCGACTAAGATTGTGTCGACCCTGAACGTTTATTTTCCCAATTGCGGGCGAAAATTAGTGTTTTGGAAACGAGGCTAATTGAGATGACATCACGCGCTGGGTGGAAATTCAACAGAATTGAAATTATATTACAAATGACTTGGGTGAAAAATAAAATTGACTTGGGTGGAAATTTAAATTGACTTGGGTGAAAATTATAAAAAAAAAAAAATTAAATTACAAATGACTTGGGTGGAAATTAAAATTGACTTTAGGTGAAAATTATAAAAACAAATTATATTAAAATTGACTTGGGTGAAAATTATAAAAAAAAAACAAATTATATTAAAATTGACTTGGGTGGAAATTAAAATTGACTTGGGCGGAAATTAAAGTTGACTTGGGTGAATATTAAAAAAAATTATATTATTTTTCATGTCCCTTATCAGCCACCGTACTACGTTGCTATATCCATATGTTCTGCTTTATTTAAACATCTGTTTCCTATGTACAATTTAACATTTCTGGTCAAATATTATTATATAATTATTTTAATCCTAAGCTTGTATATATGTTCCATATTCTACTGTAACTTTAGTCTGGTGACCGGCTCGCCCTAGCGATACCTATCTCGTTATTGTGGCCGTTATCCAGTTTGGGACACTCGTTTATTAAAAGTACAATTTTAACTATTTATCTGAGTTTTCGTCGTTAGTATTGGAATAAGCTACAACCCCCAGATAACAGCACTTCGGCAATTGGTGGAGAAAGCGGGTCGAGTATTTAGTTACTCATATTTTCCGGTGAACCCTCTCAGCGAGTTAAGTAACAACGTCATGGCTATGGAACGCTATTTTCCAGCAGCAGCTTTGGCCGTCATCAGGTATATTGACACGTTACCAGTAACTTGGGGCCTGAGACTGGATTACGTTACCACAGCAATATATTTTAAGTGGAGCAATTCGACTCATCGTAATCCGGAGAAGAAGCATCGTTCTTAAGCAAAAAAACCGCGTGATCAACGGCGTCGTCAAAAATTTCTTACTAGGAAAAGTGACTCTCAGCAAGTATCGTTAATTCCTTCTACACTAAGTGATACAAATGAGCCCAGGGTGCCTAAAACTGTTGAAGTGGCCGTTGAGACCGACTCATTGCCTTTGGCTTCGGTGGAAACAATGTGGATAGTGTTAATCAAATTTGTCAAACGGACATCGGAGGACCAGCGAATACAGACAGCGTTTGTCTAAATGTAAATCGATGGACTAAGAGCACAAATGTGAATGCAGATGTAAACTACCTTCGCAAACGGGACACAGCAACCAAATCGACCCAAGACGTTGTCCGAAGACCAATTAAAAAGGGCAAACAGGAATATTTAATTCGTTGGAGGGGCCTCTCATCAACGACGTATGCGTGGGTGTCCGAGGATGATTTTGCTAACGTATACATAAAGGACCATGCGATAAAAATGCCCGGACCCAAGTTACGTGACCCGTCTATCGCTCAATATGACCAGCATGTTGCATATCTGCAACATCACCATGCACGAATGCGACATATTATGTGGCACAATGATCGGACTTATCCGTAATTTGACTGAGAATTTGGTTAAATGTTATCTTTTATAATTTTTGATAATTGTTTTACTTGCAATTCCATGTAAATTTTACATTATTTTCATACTGATACTTTACTTCCTTGTTTTGACGATTTTTTAAATCCATATAAATTCATTTATTTGCTTTTAGGGTCAAAAGCTTGTCGAAGTCGAAGGGTGTAATTGTTATAGTGTTTCGTTGTATATATTTTATGATATAATTTTAGTTAAAGTAGTAATTGACCAATGTCCGAATTGATATCTCACTAATCTTTCAAGTCTTTTAACTGTTTGGGTTTAAACTTAATGTAACGATATATATTACGAAATTATAGTTAACACGCGTTCTTGCTATATCCATATCTTCTGCTGTATTTAAACATTGTTTCCTATGTACAATTTAACATTTCTGGTTAAATATTATTATATAATTATTTTAATCCTAAGCTTGTATATTTGTTCCATATATTTGTTCCATACTCTACTTTAGTCTGGGGATCACGTGGCTAAGTGGGTAAGACGCTGGCTCGCTAGCCTGGAGGTCGGGTGTTCGATACCTGCATTGGCCGAGAAAGTCCACAAGATTTTCCGGCGTGGTTCCCCCTTGTCAGTGATGCAGGATGGAGGGCCTGACAAGGACAGCTGTCTAGTCGTTCGGATGAGGGCGAAAAACGGAGACCCCGTGTACACATTGGCATCAACGTTAAAAGAACCCCGGACAGTTGGAATTCGATATTACGAATAGGCCTTAGTGCCGCTTTCCGGACACAATTTCCCTTATAGAAAACTGTCAGTAAGAGCAGAACAGTAGGAAGGGCGTTCAACCCCATTTCATTTATTTTATTTTTATCGATGTTGTGTGCTACCAGAAAACGCTATCTTGGGGATTATTCTTAATTATAATCAGACGGCTTGAATAGTTTCACATAATTTATTATTGCTTTCGCACCAAGTATAACATCTATTATTTAGAATTATAGAGCAGATGTATTTAAATTTCCCCAATATTGTCCAGTATATTCGGACCGCATGTACTGGTTGATAAGGGACATCAGCATTCCGAATAACAAGCACTGTTATAAATAGAATTACAAATTGTAACCATAGACGCAAAAAAAATACCAATACTTTCAAAAATAAAATTGACTACGTATTTGATCAATAACCACAAATAGTATTTCGTCATGCGATATAGAGGATTTATTTCAGAAAGTTTTCCATACACACTTTCACATCATGCCATGTTTGGCGCTTTGAGATTCTTTATGACATCTATTGGTGTTAGATTTAGAGAGGGTCCATATAAGAGATCCCCATGATTTAATGTATTTCTATTTAGATTTTATTTTAATTTTATTTAACTCACCTCTGTGCAAATTAAATAGTCTGTTGATAAACTCACAACCTTTGTTTTTAGAAGTGTTTCTACTTTTAGCCAATTTATTTCAGACTAATTTGCAATCATTTATTATCTTTAAAATTCCTATTTCTAGTTCGAATCGATTTCAATGGCAAAATTATCAATATTACTTTTTTGAGCTATAAACCAAAACATTGTTATTAAAAGAATCATACTTGCTTATATCTATTAGAAATTTAATAGAATTATTTTACCTTCAAAATTATACATAAAATTTAAATAATCGTTTGGGATATAAAGCGAGCGACTCGTAGCGAACAAACCGTAAAATTACCTAAATGTTTAAATGCATTACCACAATTCACAAACTCCCCAGGTGAAAAGTTTGTAATACTGTAGTTATATTGTTGTTACTGGCTTTTAACAATTATTATTATTATTATAATTTCATTTTTAAAGCGCTACACTATAACAATAGTTACTTCTAAGCGCTGTACAGTCATATTTACACAATGGTACGCGCACGATTCTATTTATATGAGTTACTAAACAGGCGAGTCTTCAGTTTAGATTTAATCAAATTTAATTAGATCTAGTTATTATTATTATTATTATTAAACTTAATTACTACTATTATTTTTACCATGTGCACTAAATAATTCTCTCTGTTTTGAGCTTGATCAAAACCACCGCCAAGGTTCTGCGATCTGGCATGGGAAGCTGTGAGAACGCGGCTCTATTTAGGCGACATTTTCTAGCATTGTGTTCACGTTTGCCGGCGACCTTGTGCAGTTTCTGGTCGCCGTACGGTCACTACATCGTAGTAAGAACGCTATCAGGGTCTAGGAAAATTACACATAAAATGATTAAAATGTTAGAAGACAATCCTCTGGAAACAGGCGCGTTTTGAAAAGTTTCTAAAAAAAAAGGTCAACGATGAACAGGTTCTAATATTATAAAGTAGTATGTTCCAGATAAGAGATGCTTTGGCATAAAAATAACAGATTACCAAATAAGATACATTTTGCAGAACGTGTTGCTCTCAAACATGGCTCCGTTGAAAATATGATATTTCTTTTTGGAACAGAAACTTTTATTAACGCTTTTGTTGCAGTATTTAAAATAAATATTGTAAATTGTTTAAGCGACATATAGTAACTGAATGTAACACCTTGGACTATTATACGATACCTAAATTATTTATGAAATACCAAAAATTTGTCCCTGATCCCGGCTATCCAGAAATGAACACATTTCGTAAATAAGAGACGAATTTTCCAAACTACGACCTATTCTGAAATGAAATGAAATGGGGTTTAACGTCCTACTGTTTTGCTCTTATACTGGGCTAATGAAGATGGGCATACGCCATACAGTGTGCTATGAGGGAAATTTTGCCCGGGCAGCGGCACTATCGCCTACTCTTATATCGAATTCCAACTGCCAAGGGATCTTTTATGTGCATTCCAATGTTTACACGGGACCTCGGTTTTTCGTCTCATCCGAAGGACTAGACAGCCGTCCTTGTCAGGCCCTCCGTCCTGCATCACTGACAAGGGGAAACCACGTCGGAAAATCGGGATGAACTTTCTCGGCCAATGCAAGGATCGAACACCCGACCTCTAGGCTAGCGAGCCAGCGCCTTACCCACCTAGCCACCTTCGACCTATTCTATTTATTTGCTTGTCCTTAAACGTGGATTTTTCACTTTTTTTCATATTCAATTCAAAATGGTAACCATCATTTGGCATAAATCAAAATTCTACTCTGAATTTTTTATAGGCATTCCTTCGAGGATTCAGAAAATGTAACTCCCATGTAATTAAATAAAATAAAAGCTTTATGGATTTTTCACGTTTCAATGTGTTGGCACTTCCTGTTCGATCAACAAACTCCATATTATGTGTACGCATCAGTAATTTCTTATCTAGTACAAAAATAAATATTGAAGGCAATCTGATCTACTTTGATTCTTAATTTCATGAAAATCGTACTAATATTAAAGAAGTCGTCAATTTGTTTTGTTTTTTTACCTCCGGGACGGAATGTCAATAACCTAATTTTCGAAATTCGAAAATAGCAGATTTTAAATAAATATTTCAAGGTACTCAAAGAAAAAAGATTTAGTAAATTACGTTAAAAAGTTATAGCTATGTAGCTATTTTTTTCTTTCGTAAAATTCGGTGATTTCATATTCCAAAAACGTTTTGAAAATATATTTAATGAGCAGCCACCAACCATTTTTATTTTGAGGGGGGGATAGTTAAAAGTTTCAGAAAGATCCTATGGCTAGATTATGAGAAATCCGATTTGTGGAGAAAACACACAAAAAAAATAATAATAACTAGATATGCTAGGCAGATATGAAAGCTTTCATATTCCCGGTCACTTCCTGTCTCCTGTCACATGTCACTGGTTATACATAGAATTTCAAGAAGAAAAAATAATTATTAACATCGCTCAAAAATTCTCGAAAATATAAGCTTAAATATAGCGCGAAACATTTCACCCGAGCGAAAAAATAACCTAAAAAATAAAATGAAATGAAATGGGGTTTAACGTCCTACTGTTCTACCCCATTTCATTTCATTTCATTTTATTTTTTAGGTTATTAGGAAATAACCGAGACTTGTATTACTGTAATCCAACTGACTTCCAGTTCCAGAAGTTTCAGACAAATCGATTAAACCGTTTAAAAACGAGACGGATCAGAAAATGAAATGAACATGGCAGGAAAAAACTCAAAATTAGTTGTAAAATATTGAAAAATGAAATGATATAATTTTGAATGGAACTTATATTTTTGGAATCCGATTGGCCTTAGCTGTTTGAATATGTAGGTCAAATTTGTCAATTTAAAAAATTAAGTAATAAATTGTCTTGTAAACAATTTTGTCGACATGAAAAATGTCAAAAACGAAATTCGAAGTTTTGAAATTTTCAAATTTGACCCTGATCCTGACTATCCAGAAATGTATTCATTTCGGAAATAGGAGAGGTATTATTCAAACTACGGCCTATTGTGTTCATTTTCACGTCCGTTAACGTGGATTTTTCTTCTTTTTTTCATATTCAATTCAAAATGGTGACCATCAATTGACCGAAATCAAAATTCTACTCCGTTAAATTTTTAGGCATTCCTTCAAGGATTCAGAAAATGTAAGTAAAATATCGCAAAAGCCTTAGTGATTTTTCACGTTTCAAGATGGTGACACTCCCGATTCGATTGACAAACATTCCCAGTTCATGAAAATCGTACAAATATTAAAGACGTCAATTTGGTTTTACTTCCGAGATGAAATGTCAATGACGTAATTTTCGAAATTCGAAAATAGCAGATTTGAAGTAAATATTTCAAGGTAAAGTTCGTTCGTAAAGTTCGGTGATTTGGGATACGTAAAACGTTTTGAAATACAATTCAACTTAGCTAGCTACTCTCAGGCGCTTTACATATATACAACTAATATATACAATTACAACACATTAATCCACAAAATTCCATTTGAGAAAGGCCAAATTAAGAGGTTGTTTGATTGTGATCGAAGGGTTATGCATTAAGGTGAAGAATCGTCATTTAGAGCAGAATAAGTAATAGACAGTATTTTAAAATTGATACGTTGACGGACTGGAATCCAATGGAGATATTTCAGAAGTCGTTTAATTATATTTTCAGGAAGATTGTACAAAAGTGATATATAGTAGTCAATCTTGATGTAACCACAGTGCTTACCAGCATTTTAGTCGTTTCACTATTAATGAAAGATCTAATTTTTCCAGTAATAATAATAAATCTGATTAGTCTCGATTAGAGTAAAAATAAACATCAAGATTCTTTACAGAATATGTTGGTGTAATAGAGATATTGCTAATTTGATAGTTTTCTGTTTTCGATTTTAGTAGTTGCTGCCTGTTCTGTTTTGTCATCTTTGAGTTTTAATAAATTTGAGTCAAACCATGTGCGAATATCTGATAAATAAGCTATATAAATTTGAGTGTCGTCGACGTACAGATGGTAGTTAAAGACCGAGAACGGAATCCCGTGGCACGCCATACTTTAATACCGTTGAGTTGGATGGGGAACCTTTGATAACAACTGTATGCGTACGGTTTTCAGGGTATGGCAGAAACCATTAAGGCCTAGTCGACTTACACCAATGTTCTTCAGCAATCTTTTAAAAATAATTTGGTGGTCTATCGTATCAAACGCATCGCTTAGATCAAGCAGGACTAGTACTGATGTTTGATTCTTATCCATATCGTTTAGTTAGTCATTTTGAACACGCAATAAAGCGGTTTCATTGCTTTTTTGTTTTCTATATGCAGATTGAAATACTTCGTTGAGGTTATTGTTATGCCTCTTAAATTCGGATGCAACAGCTTTCTCAATAATTTTGGAAAGAAAAGAAAGATTAGAAATCGGTCTGTAATGCTTTAGTAATTCTTTATCAATGCTGGGCTTTTTTAGTAGCGGAAACATTAACGCCCCTTTTAGAACCCCCAGCATACAGCCAGAAGCCAGAGAGGAATTTACAATATCCGTGATAGCTAGGACCATCACTTTAAGACACAGTTGTAGTAGCCAAGTAGGAATGGGGTCTAGAGTGCGCGATGCTAACGATGATGCTTTGATTATCGTATTTATATCCAGATTAGATACGGATCTAAATGTTGTGAGTTGCACGGCAGAGTAAGTATTACTATCCTGAGAGTCAGCGAGTGGAATTGTTCCTGGACCTGATCGTACAGTATCAACTTTGGTTGTGAAAAAATTAACAAAACCATTTGCCAAAACTTCAGAGTCCCGATTTACTGGGAGAGTCTGTTCTGGTCCGCCTTTATTTAGATTTTTGTTGATAATCTTGAGAATTTCACGGGTTTCCGCCATTTTTCAAGAATACTGTTCATAACATGACGACGTTTTGCATTTCTTATTGTAGTGTTAGTCTCATTTTCACATTTTATATATACATGTATTTGCCTGTGTATTTCTAGATTTGATTTTCGCCACTGATTTTCCGCTTTTCTTTTCTTCTGTTTACATTTCTGAATTTCGTCATTAAACCAATTTCTATTTGATTTGATAGTTATACTTTTAGTTTGAACCGGTGCATGTTTATCTAATAAATTAATAAGAATTTTATTATATTGTTCTTCAATTTTATGATGAATATTATCATGTTCATGTAACTGCTCATAGGGTATGTCGTCTTTAACAATTGCTCTCCATCAATGTTTTTAGATTTTCGGAAAGATATAGTGCGTTTATAAAGCGCCAGTGTGTAGCAAAAACACTGTAATGATCGGGGATCAAATCATTTTTAACATGAACGGAATTTAGTAAATTATCATTGATTCTCGTAATAATAATGTCTAGGGTATGCCCTGCGCGATGAATAGACTCATTTATATGCTGCTGAGTAAGACTGAAAGCGTTCAGTGAATTTCTTTGTATGTCTGTCAAGTGGGATATCGAGGTGAATATTGAAATCCCCAACTATAACTAAACGCCCCGACGCGGAAGACAAAACATGTATGTGCGTGCATGTTCGCTTAAAACGCTTCGGCGCCGCTCCCCAGACTCGCATATGCTGTATCAAATTAACCAGCATTACCCCGTAAATGTTTTAAGCCGTCGAATTGTGGCCCAGGAGTATTGTTCAGGATGATTACCACGTCGGAATATACCGATTCAAGGATTATTCATCTTGTCAACAGACTTGTATTATATCTATATAAATAAAATCGAAGATGTATGTATGTAGATACAGAAATACAACAGGCACATTTGGGCCTCGGACGAATCCCGCTTTGTCGCCGTTCTCCACCCCAACATATACTATTCAAAAAAAGTAGGGGATATTTGATTTTTAAGTGTTATTAAAGTCACCTAATGAAACTGACGAAGAAACAAATGACAAAATGAAATGAAGTTCACATTCATCGATTTATTCCAAATGATCGTTAGACTAAGTAAGGTACAGACTGACCATTATAAGGGTAAAATGATACCCGGGGTCAAACAGCAAAGTTACCACAGCATCACAACCAAGTCAGTAACGGGTAAATCCTCCTCTGTTTGCCAAACAAGCATTGATCCGACGTGGCATACTCCTAATGAGACGTCTAAGGTCATTTTGGTCCAGATTGTCCCATTCCTGTTGCAACGCAGCAGCAAGTTCTTGGACATTGGCAGGACGTTGTTGACGTTGACGTAACCTCTGTCCAAGCATGTCCCAGACATGCTCGATGGGGGAGAGGTCGGGACTCAGTGCAGGCCAAGGTAATGTGGTGATGTTCTGTTGTTGGAGGTAACCTGTAACGATCCTGGCCCTGTGACATCTTGCGTTGTCATCCTGGAAGATGAAACGGCGGCCATGACGTCGTGCGAACGACACAACATGGACTGCCAAGATGTTGTCCCGGTAGTACTGGCCTGTAACACGCCCTGCAACAACATGTAAAGCCGTTCTTCCAGCAACAGTGATGCCTCCCCACACCATAACAGAACCACCCCCAAATCGATCATGTCTGATGACGTTAACGTCTTGGAAGCGCTCGTTTCGACGACGCCACACCCTCCTACGTCTGTCCAAAAAATCAACAGTGAACCTTGACTCATCTGAAAACATCACATTGCTCCAGCGTCGATTATCCCAGTGTTGACGATCCCTACACCTACGACGTCTTGCCTGAATGTGATGATCTCTCAAACAAGGGATCACGCGAGGACGTCGGGCGCGAAGGTGACCCCTATGCAGTCGATTCCGAATCGTCTGGCCACTCACTCTCACACCAGTGTCTGTTTGAAGACGAGCGCTGATCTGATTTGCTGTGATGACACGATTTCTCAAGGCCAAGGTACAGATAAATCGATCCTGGGCTTGAGTTGTCGCCCTTGGTCGACCTGAGCGTGGTCTGTCCTGTACAGATTGTGTATCACGGTATCTGGACCATAGCCTGCTTATGACAGACTGAGAAACATTCATCGTCCGCGCCACAACCGCCTGTGTTGTGCCGATCTGTAGCATGCCAAGGGCACGTAACCTTTCATTTTGGGTAAGCCGACGCATATCAAAATTTGTTTTCTGGTCACTAAAACAATTAAACTGATGTTTCCACCCTGGAATCCAATGCCACAATGACTGTAACATTCAAAGTCAAGAGTCGTGCAAATCTTGGGTTGGACCCCCATGATGATCCCAAGCATCACCTGCATTCCATGCGGTAGCTATTGGTGCGTTTGGGCGTCACATGTAACTGGAAATGTTTCTTCTGTTAGGTTCTATAGTGACTTTTTTCGTAGTCATTTGCATATTTTAGTATTATGCCCCCAAAATCAAATATCCCCTACTTTTTTTGAATAGTATATTATGTAGTAGCATGACCTCCCGATAACAAGCATCACAATTAGTGATAACAGTAGATCAGTTTAGTAAATATAGCATTTAACCGAATATCAAACAGATACACAACAGGAACATCAACAATGCAGAAACTTGAACTAAACAGGAACACCCTCGGCAGCGGCTGAATTCGATGAGCCCATTCGCGGTTCTCTGCCCCTCTCCCACCCCACCCGTCCGTCCCTCGTCGTATATACCCTCGTACAGCTAACTGTGCAAATTGTATTTAATCAAGAACATGGTCACTGCATGTGGAAATTATTACGTCCGTAATTAAATACGTGTATATATGTAGTGTACGTGTAGTGGACAGTATTTCTTATATCTTAGATCAATAAAGTATGGGGTTCAATGGGTTCGCACATGTGGGATTCAAATTGGTTCTATGGATTAAATAAATACTTTACATGTATCTAATATCATACGAATTATAGATGTGTCACACAATTGGGCCCCATGTGAGAAATTTGGGCCCCGGGCTAATTTTCTTAACAAGCGGTTGCCATGCATCATGATACGCCAACATTTTGCAGTCGATGGCCATATAACAAGCTAAAAAACGATTTTCGTACAATAAGGGGACATATTCCACAAGGTTACGGACTGAAATGCTACAATATCAACAGGAACCGATATCTTTGGGACATAACCATATATTGTAAGTTTTATCAAAATCGGAAAAAGATTGTCCCCTCGAGAGCGTCCAAAACTTTTCACACATTTGCGCAACGGGGAGCGATCATTAGGACGGGATGTTTTGGTCCGATTTTCGTACCCGGCCGAACGCAGATACATATGATTTCTTTTTTTAAATCGAATTAAAATGCACGAATATCGAACGGAATTGAAATCTTTGCCATATAAACATATATTTTAAGTTTCATCTAAATCGGAGAAAAATTTTTTGACTCTATAGAGTGTCCACAACCTTGGTGTTACATACTTTTACACTATTTGCGTAGGGGGTGTGGCCATTTTGTCAGGCAGTTTCGATCATCATTACGGTGTAACGGTGTATATATCTGAATGGATTTTACAGTAGGAAAAGAATTGTGACTTCTAGAGGGATCCACAAGCTAAAAACGCGATATCCAGGTTATTACGGTCCGATAAGCTCGAATATCGGAAGGGGCCTAAATCTTTTGCATAAAAACATATTTTAAGTTTCATAAAAATCGGTTAAAAATTGTGACCCGTAGACTGTCCACAAACCAATTGTGGACGGACGGAAAGGGGAGACGACAATATACGTCCACATGAAAATGTTGGCGTATAAAAATTTCACAGCTAACATGACATCATCATGACGAAGCCAAAAAATTACCAGAATCTGTACAGATTTTCACGGGACGTCTGGAATCTGATACATACATTTCTGACCTGCTGTCAAAGGCTTCGGCACCCATGCATCTTGAAAAAACTTTTGTCACTCCTAACTCGTTGGCCATAATATGCTCAACCCTCTCAATACCTGGCGATATGTCGAGTGGTCAATCAGCCATCACCATGTAATGTTTTCTTAAATGGTTGCTGTTGATGGCCTTCCGTGACACGCGTCGTTGTCAAGGCTCTCCCTGCCAGGTTTAAATTCCGCAGCCCACTTATTCTTTATGGTGAAAAGGAAGGGGGCATCGTCCTCAAAAGTGGAGACCATATCGGCATGTATCTGTGTTGGGGTTGGTCCTTTGAGTTGCAGGTACATGATCACTGCCTTGTAGTCAGTTTTGTCCATGACTGGTGATTCCAATGCGTAGGTTCGCAAGATGGTATGGCACGAAGACAATAATAACACTACAGTTGTAGTTCTTATGTCTATGATTCATTCAATGATTGTACTTGCTGGTGGCAAGAGTTTGTTTCAATCCAATTATCCAGGCTTAGACACTTTTAGCCAATTCTCGTAGATTAGGGCGAGATCTGTGAGTGACTATTTTCTAAGGAAGTTAGAGTATCATCTACATAGTATCACATTTACACGTCAATTCGTCCACCCACGCATTGCAAGCTCTTGCAGAAATCTGAACCAGTACCACCCAAAACAATATACCAACCCGATTTGTTTGACATACCACAAGGAGTTTAGAACAACTACGTTTGTTCCTTAACATCTTTATCATTGGTGTAATCTTGTTTTTTTATATGCCCACATTTTTATCTGGTTGTATTATGGCGTCGCCCCTGTTTTTCCGTCCGGACGTCCGTCCACAATTTGTTTGTGGACAATCTTCAGGTCACAATTTTTATCCAATTTCAACGAAACTTGAAATATAGGTTTCTCTCCCAAAGATCACAGTTCCTTTCGATATTTGCGCATATCGAATCGTAACTTCCTGAAGTATGGCCCCTGATTGTACGAAAAATCGCCATTTTTTAGCTTGTGGTCCCTCTGGAGGTCACACTTATTATCCGATTTAAAAAAAATCACTGTTACGCCGTAATGAAGGTTGAGTTCGAATTTCGGGAAAATCGGACCAATTGTACGCGAATATTGTAAAAATATGATATATCAAGGTTGTAGACCCTGTCGAGGTCACAATTGTGTGCCGATTTTGATGAAACTTGAAATGCATGGTTATAACCCAAAGATCTTGGTTCCTTTCGATATTCGTCATATCGGATCTTAACTTCCTAAACTATGGCCCCTGATTGTACGAAAAATCGCCTTTTTTAGCTTGTGTTCACTCTACAGGTCACAATTATTATCCGATTTAAAAACCAGCGGCTGCCAGGCAGAATACCCCACATTTTCGAGAGATGGATCGAGAACAAGCTAAAAAGAAAGTGATTTTTCGTACAATCATCGAAAGGAGTATCGAAAGGAACCACGATCTTTGGGTTATAAACTTACATTTCAAGTTTCAACAAAATCGGATAAAAATTGTGACCTCTATAGGGTCCACAACCTTGATATACCATATTTTTACGCTATTTGAGAACGAGGGGCGCCCATTTTGTCTGTCAGTTTTGGGCCGATTTTCACGAAATTCGAACTTAGCCGTCCTTAGGGTAAAACGGTAATATAATAATACGTTTTGTTAAATCGGATAAAAATGATGACCTCTATGGGGTCCACAAGCTAAAATCGCAATTTTTCGTACAATCAGGAGCCATAATTCAGGAAGTTACGTTCCAATATGCATGAATATCGAAAGGAACCACGATCTTTGGGTTATAAACTTACATTTCAAGTTTCAACAAAATCGGATAAAATTTTTGACCTCTATAGGGTCCACAACCTTGATATACCATATTTTTACGCTATTTGAGAACGAGGGTCGGCCATTTTGTCTTGTCTGTTTTGGGCCGATTTTCACGAAATTCGACCTTAGCCGTTGTTAGGGTGTAACGGTGATACATTAATACGGTTTTTTAAATCGGATAAAAATTATAACCTCTATAGGGTCCACAAGCTAAAAACGCGATTTTTCGTACAATCAGGGGCCATAATTCAGGACGTTATGTTCCGATATGCGCGAATATCGAAAGGTACCGAGATCGTTGGGTTATAAGCATACATTTCAAGTTTAAACCAAATCGGATAAAAATTGTGACCTCTACAGTGTTCACAAGCTAAAAATGTGATTTTTCGTACAATCAGGGGCCATATTCCATGAAGTTACAGTCCGATACATGCCAATATCGCACGAAACCGAGATCTTAAGAGTGATAAACCTATATTTCAAGTTTCATTGAAATCGGATAAAAATTGTGACCTGTAGACTGTTCACAAACAATTGTGGACGGACAGGGGCGACGACAATATACGTCCACATGAAAATGTGGGCGTATAAAAAATGTTTGATTATATCACTGTTACGCTGTAATGAAGGTTGAGTTCGAATTTCGTGAAAATCGGACCAAAACTGCCGGACAAAATGGCCGCCGCTTGTACGCGAATATTGTAAAAATAGCGTTAAAATATGGTATATCAAGGTTGTGGACCCTAAAGAGGTCACAATTTTTATCCGATTTTGTTGAAACTTGAAATGTAAGTTTATGTAGAGGACCATGTAGAGGTCACAATTTTGATACGATTTTGATGAAACTTGAAATGCATGGTTATAACCCAAAGATCGTGGTTCCTGTCGTTATTTGCGCATATCGGATCGAAACTTCCTGGATTATTGCCCCTGATTGGTCGAAAAATCGCATTTTGAGCTTCTGGATTATCTAGAGGTCTCAATTTTTTTCCGATTTTAAAAACCGTTTAAATATATCACCATTCCACCATAATGAAGATTGAGTTGGAATTTCGGGAAAATCGAAATTAAACTGTCCGACAAAATGGCCACTCTTTGTATGCAAATTGTATATACGTATGTAATTCAAAGGTTATGGACCCTCTAGAGGTCACAATTTTTATCCAATTTTAATGAAACTTTTAACATATCTTCATATTCCAGACATCTCAGCCCCTTTTGATATTTGCGCATTTCAGATCATAACTTTCTGGATTAGGGCCCCGGATTGTACAAAAAATCGTTTTTGTTTTTAGCTTGTTCTCTATCCATCTCTTGGAAAATGTGGGCTTATCCTGCCTGGCAGCCGCTGGTTTGTTACGCAGGTAGTCCCATTGGTATATTGATGAAAGAGTGTATCTCTCCTTGCTAATGCCAGGTTCCCAGTGTCGTACGATACGTTATGATACTATTGTGCGGTTTGTCCCTATTGAGTCCACGATCTGTTACGTTTCAATACGTTTCGATACGGTCAACACGATTGCTACGACTGAACTCAATACAAGATAAGCCCTGATATGATCACTACTATTACTCCACGATTAAAACCACGATTTCAATCGTAGCACGAACATAGCATAAGATTTAGAGTAGTGGGATTATTTCGTGAAAAGAGACTGAAAGGTGGCGGAGGCGCAATGGTTCAACGAGTTTAAGAACACAGGGTGGCGTTGTTTCAATCCCACACTTGTACGTGATAGGGAGTAGATTCGATTGCATAACCTCATAGGTTTTGACCAAGTCCCCTGGTTTCTTCCCACTGTTAAAGATCCCCTATACCCAAGCGAAACATTGAAATAAAATTATATCATATGCTGCTACCGAAATGGCCTACTTTGTTTCGAATGGGCGTTAAAACAAATTTCCCTATATTGCTTGACTCACGATGGATAAATCAACTATGACTAAATATGTAGAGCTAATTTTACAATGCAACGATGTTTCTGTATCTGTATTACAGCACACGGCCAATGATTGGTAACAGCAACCATGACCAAACATACAGTCTCATTTTCTGTACACAACTGCCTTACCCCGTCTGCATTAGTCCAGTCGGAGCAGAACGGTAGGACTTTAAACCTCATTTGATTCCATTTGTATTACCGCATTGCAGCACACGATATTGTGTAGGCACTTTGAGACTGCAATTAGATTGGGATGTTATCTTGTTAAAGACTACGTGCTTTGACAATAATTTTCATATAAATGACGTTTAATTGGATTATCGTAGTATGCTACTACATGTTATGTAACATTTAATTAAACATGCAGGTTGTCCTTCATGGTCAATTGCGCTACCCAGATTTCAATTAAACATTCGATTGCCCATTTTGATGGATTGTACTATATACGCTTGTATTTTACTAAGGGTTTAATTAACCATACAGATCAGTAGTAAGTTTACAGATCATTTATTACAAATATGAAATATCTACACTATTTATTAAATTATTACAAATATGAAGTTAACATTCGTGTCATACAATTCACCACCCATTAACGAAAAGAATAATTCAACACTTTAAAAACTACAAAGTTAAGACAACAACAATGCCTTGTTATTTAAATCCACTTGTTACCCAGTTCCACGCATCTCTAAGTGTTTCACGAGATTTAACAAGTGTCTTTTCTATACCTTTAGCGAATGTTGTTAGAATGCCATCATTTTCCTCGATTTCCTTTTGAACCTTCTCTCTCATTTCATACTCCGTTAGTTTTATACCTTTTCTGGTCCATTCTGCTTCAATTTCTTTTACTCTATTTTGGAAAACCTCCTCGGCTGCTTCAAACATTTTTTCGGTGTAGTATTTACTTCGATTAGAAAGTGTGGTCTGTTCTACCAAACGTAAAATTGCATTAATATCATCCTCATTCGATCCAATTGGAACACGGTTATTAATCGCTGTAGTTCGGCCGTCACATCTGGAGATTAGCTTTTGTAGCACATCTGGTGATGATTCTATGTGCTCTTTAAGGGTTTTCTTCTCATACTCTAACGAGTCTTTGTGGTTAAAGACGACGATGACGAACTTCATTACATCTTCTCCAAACAATTTTGTTAGATGTTCTACCGTATCCAGTTCTTCTTTGGTAAATCTATCAATACTCAGAACAAACAAGAAGGCATGTGGCCCAGGGCATGCAAGAGCAACGCAGCGAATCAATTCTTTTGATGTTTCTGCGATGCTAACCCGA